>NC_088922.1:58365000-58515000 GCF_038396675.1 Hydra vulgaris | reverse complement strand
TTACATAACAAAAGAATTGCAAAAGTATTAAAATCATTCATTAAAAATAATTAACAAAAGAAATTTTAAAAAAATGGGGCACTTTTCCTTAGTGATTTTTCATAACATTTATTAAAGTTATCATATCAAAAACAGTTTTTCCGCAAGACCAAGAGCAACTTAAAAAAATTATTTTAGTATTACAACTTTGTTAATACTTATTTGAGTCATTTAAATTAGAAAATCTTTGGTTTGTCGAATTATTTACTTACACTTCTTATGTTCATTAGATTGAATTTTTAAAATGCTACAAAGTATTTAGATTTAAATCTTTTCAAATATTTTCAACATAAAAACTGCTATCACAGTTTAGGAAGGAGAGGGGTTCAAGTATAAGTAATCATTTGTGACAAGAGGGAATGTGTTAAGAATTGACAAATATAAGGTGACATGCTTTATGGATGATATCCCTTGATTGCACTTACAAAAGATTTGTTTTATTAAAACAAAAATAAAAAATGTTCAAACTATATTAGGAGAAAGCAAATAAATCTTTTTTTTTTTTAATGTCTAAATAAAAATATTTATGTAATTCTTATTTTTATTTATGTATATTTAAATGTTAACCAAAATAATAATTCATGAACAAATAAAAAGATAATAATATAAATAATTTTAATTAACATTAAAAAAAAAAAAGATTTTTTCTAATTTCTCCTAATATAAAAAGTTTCAGTTAGAACCTTGTCAAACCAACGCGAATTACTTAATGACGTAATTCATTTTGTTAATGAAAAAGCGCCAGAATTTTTTTAAATGCATGTAGCTTTAACTTACATTACGCAAATTTAAAATAAAAATGTTCTTTAATTAAGCATCGTTATTCAAAACTTTAACTGTAAAAATGTAACATTTAATATTCTTTCGCATTATTAAAAACTTACGAATTGAAAATTCCGTAAAAAATTCTGGTCTTTAAATTTTTAGTTTCTTAAAAAAACCGTGAACTCAATTTTTTGAATCTCAAAAATCAACTATAACTAATTTCATTAGGACTCTCATAACTTATATGTTTAAAAATTTTATAAAACAGCTGTTAATCTAGCTAGATTAACCATATCATTTTAAACTTTAAAAAATGTTTTAAGGTTGTAATTATTATTATAGATATATGTTTACTCTACATCAATTTACAAAGTTATGTGAGGCTCATCTGCTATGATCTTCACATTTTTTATTCTTTAGATTTTAGCTATAAAATATAAAAGTTGTATCTATAGTAATAACTAATTGATTTGACTCTGACATATTATTGTGTTATGTATTTACATAACAAGGTAAATACAAATACAGGATTAAAATACTTAATGTTATAGGACAAAAATTTAAGAAAATATAAATAAGTTAAACAAAGTACATTAAATATCAACTATATCAAACTTTAATGTAGCTGATATTTATGTACGTAGCTTTGATGATCAAAGCTACATCAAACCACCAACTTCATCACACTACCAACTTCTAAAGTGTTTACATATATACAAAATTATTGATAGTAGCGGTACGGCTTAAACTCTATTATAATTTTCAATGGTTAATTTTAAAAGTTAGGCGCGTTTTTTTAATTTGTTTTATGTTAAAACTTTTTTATCATAGAAATATATAGGAATTCTTTCGAAACATCCCTCTTCTTTTAATCAGTGCCGTAGCATAGGAGGCAGAGCACTCCCTCAAACCTGTCATTACTAAAATTTTAAAAACCTTTGATTATTAGGTATTACTAAAAAAAAAAAAGATCCTCAAATTTAGTAAAGGGCCTTCTAAAATTAGAAAAAGGGTCCCTAATTTTGCTGCCTTCCCCTCCCCCCTTACCGGATTAAGGGAGCCCTGAGGGCAGCCTTGTAATGGCTCTGCTTTTAAGAAATTTCTTCAATTAAAACATTCCAACGTCTTTAGATAATTATTTTTATGAATAACATAGACTTAAAAATGTCTTCAGGTAATTATTTTTAAATGCGTCACTTGTGTTTCCCACTGTTAGAATCCGATTCATTTAGCAATACTTAACTTTAGCTTCCAAAATCAGCTAAGAATAAAAAATAAATACTGTAGAAAATAAATAGTTATTCTACGAATGATATTACACATGGGCAACGGGGGGCCATGGTGGCTCAAAAAGTGGGGGGGCATTGACATTTTTTTGTGGGCCCTACCTTTGCTAAAAATACGCACCAAGTAATGCCAAATTAGCTCAATTTTTTTTCTCCCTCTTTTTTTTAATTGGAGTAAATCGGGTGCGGAAGGTTTTAAAGAATATATAGATAAAAACACTTAGATTAAAAAAGGGCTAGAGAAATGATGGGAAAAGATTGTGACTCAATTAAAAAGAAATTCAATGCAGTTCACTACTTAGTAAAAAAAGAATGTCCATTTTCCGATTTCCTTGATTTGCTATAGCTAATTAAAAAAAACGGCATTGATATTGGTAATAGTTACTCAACTAATCGAGCTGCTGGTATTTTTACCGATTACATTGGTAAAATTGCTAAAGATTCTTTCAGAGAGGATTTTATAAAGTCAATTTTAAGTGATGGCAGTTGTGATATTGCTACACTCGAACAGGTATTAGTATATGTGTTGTATTTCTTTGAGGGCAGTCCATGCGTTAAACTTTTGTCGGTTTTGAAAACCCTGACAATGGTAATGTCTGTGGTTTGCAAATCTGTCTAGAACAAGAATTTGCAAGAGTTAGAATAAATGACATGGCTAAAAATCTCTTAGGGTTAAACATAGACGGAGCTATTGTAAATCTTGGTGCTCATTCAGGTTTAGGATCATTACTAAAATAAAAGTCTCCATAGCTTCAAGTAATACATTGTTTTAATCATTGTTTCGAGCTTGCATTAAAAGATGCTTTTGAAAAATGTACTGCATTTGCAAGTTGTGAAAACTTCTTACTTAAAGTTACATTGTCTTTATGAACAATCGCCAAAACGTTTACAAGAATTGAAACTTTCATCAGAAGCTTGGGAAAAATTCGTTCCTAAACCAACAAAATCATACGGTGCTTCTTGGCTGGATCATAAGTGGAATGCAATGAAAATAGCTTTAGATAATTATGGTGCTTATATTTCTCATATAAAGTCTCTTAGCCAAACAGATTGCACTGATCAACAAATAAAATTTTATTGTGCATATCTTGTTAACTAGGTGGTTTTTTAAAACAAATTAAATATGCTGATTTCAATAATGCAAACCATTTTTCACCATCACGTCAAGTTGTAAAGATATTTGGGTTCAAATCTTTAGTATTTAAGGTAAAGTCCCTAATATTGTCAAAAAAAAAGTTATTCAAAAGTATGTCAACCTGGGTCTCAAAAGAAGCGTATTTTCATAGAGATTTTAGAAAACATAAATATTTTTCCTTAAAATTTATTGACAAAAAAATTATGTAAAAAAATGCTAAAGGCTTTTAAAAAAATTTAAACAGAATGTTATTCAGCAATTATACAAAAAATACTTATTTTTATTACAAATGAATAACATTTTTAAAATCTCTATGAAAATACGCTTCTTTTGAGACCCAGGTTGACATACTTTTGAATAACTTTTTTTTCGACAATATTAGGGACTTTACCTTAAATACTAAAGATTTGAACCCAAATATCTTTACAACTTGACATGATGGTGAAAAATGGTTTGCATATTTGAAATCAGCATATTTAATTTGTTTTAAAAAACCACCTAGTTAACAAGATATGCACAATAAAATTTTATTTGTTGATCAGTGTTGTCAGCTGTCAAAAAATGTCGAATTAAAGTGATTTTTAAAAGTTCGGAAAAATACATCTCTTGTAATATATTTATCTGTTTATCAAGATATTCTTGCACCGTTAAGATGCTTGAGTGTTGGCTTCCAGCAAGATTTACATGATCCTGTAAAAGCTGTCCGCAGGGTGAAGCATTTTAATTGGACAATGGAAAAACTTAAAGTTATCTTAAATAGTTGGTTAGGGAATATTTCAACAGAGAAAACTATTTTAACAAACCACAAAAAATTATTTGAAAGTATAGTCAAAAAAGATGGCAATTTTATTTACCAAAATATTCCTTTAGAAAATTTTAGTAAAACTAATGCATTAGTGCAACACATTAATACTGATATAATGAATAGTTTAACAACTAGTATGGATTTACGCTTCAAAGATATCAAGGTATCTCCTTTATTCCGTAATTTAACTTTTGTTTTGGACATTTCTTTTTGGCCAATGAACCCTGTGATTATATTTGGCGATAAAGAAATAGCAAAAGTGGTTTCACATTTTAAAGAGCTCCTTCAAAATGGCAGTGTAAAACTGATGAAATTTTTATTAAGTGGATTGTTTTAAAAAGTTATATATTTCAAATGTTAAAAAATTCGTTAGGTGAATACTATTTGAAAACGTGGAAAAAAATATTTACATAAGATGTAATTATTGCTGAGTGCAGAAATGTGTTAGACGTATTTGAGTTGCTTTTACTTTGTCCATTTACAAATGCTAACTTAGAACATAAGTTTTCCCGCATTAACAGAGTAAAATCGGATTGGAGAAACAAACACATAATCGTCTTAAATCTCTTTTACAAATAGGCGAAGAAGGATGCATCAAGAAATTTGATCCAATCCCTGCTTTGGATGAATGGTATAAAGATAAAATAAGAAGATTATCTGCTGCTCCTCATCGCTATCCAGAAAAAAGAAAACAATCTGCCGATGCAAATTGTATTGACCTTTCTCTATTAACAATATCAGATTTAGAAAGAGAAAGTGATAGTGAGAACTCGGATGTATAAACTAATTTTGCTCTATTTTTTTAGATAAAATTCGTATTGATTTATTAGTAGTTTATTATTAAATTATGTTTTATATTTAAAACTGTCATTGAAATGCACTTTAAAGTCGTAAAAACATAAAAATCATTGAAAATAAAATATATGCGTATATGGTTTGGCAAAGTAGTAAGTGTTATTTTTTATATTTTGAGAATTTTAAACCACAACTTTTTTTTAATCTCATATCTCTTTTATTTATAATAAATTACATAAATAAATAATAATATAAATAATTTTTAAATAATCTATAATAAAAAAGACACGAAAAAACGTTGTTACTTATAATTACTAACTATTTTATAATATATTTATCTTAACACAATATTTTTATAATTTACATATTTTAGTTTATAAAGATAATTATAAACATAACTAAAAAATAATCAAAATAAATCCCAAAATTTAATTGAATCTAGAAAAATTACAAAACTTTAGAAACATTTACATGCATGAACATCTAAAATCAATAATTTGTAAAACCGTTACGAATGGTCTGAAAAAAACGTGCAAAAATGGCTTTCAAGAAAAACAAAATTTGAAGACCAGAAACTTTTACAGAATTTTTAATTTGCGATCACTTAATTCGCCCCTTGCTAAATTTTATACTAGACAAAACTTTATGTTTTTGTTAACTTACGTTACATGAAAATTGCAAAAGTTCTTTTGTTATTTTCTTGAAACATGTATATTTTGTAAAGTATAAAATCTGACCAACAACAATTGGAACGTGTTAACTCCATTTTCACGCTAAATTAATTCCGATTATGCAAATAAGTTCATGGTTAAAATAAACATTTTACAATGATACTTTTTTTATCATGCAGATGTAAAAAAAACGTAACTTTTGGAAGCATAAAATTGACTTAAATTAATTAATTTTCGTACTAAAGATATATTTTAAATTAACTTTCATGTGTCTACGTCAATATTCATTTGCTAAATGTTGACGAAAAAGAGAATATAATTTGACTACTTTTTCATTTTCTGCCATGGAATTGCCCATATATGTATGTATGCATGTATGTATGTATTTATATTTATATATATATGTATATATGTATATGTATATATATATATATATATATATATATATATATATATATATATTTGTATATATATATATATATATATATATATATTTGTATATATATATATTTGTATATAAATATATATATATTTGTATATATATATATATATATATATATATATATATATATAATATATATATATATATATATTTGTATATATATATATATATATATATTTGTATATATATATTTGTATATATATATATATATATATATATATATATATATATATTTGTATATATGTATATATATATATATATATATATATATATATATATATATATATATATATATATTTGTATATATATATATATATATATATATATATATATATATATATATATATATATATATATATATATATATATATATATTTGTATATATATATATATATATATATATATATATATTTGTATATATATATATATATATATATATATATTTGTATATATATATATATATATATATATTTGTATATATATATATATATTTGTATATATATATACAAATATATATGTATATATATGTATGTATATATATATATATATGTATATATATATATATATATATATATATATATATATATATATATATATATATATATATATATATATCAGTGGTGTACACTGGATTTTTAGATGTTTGAGTTTTGGTACTTACAGGCATTGTGCAAACTCCAAACTTTTGTATGCTCATGCTTTTACCAAAAAAGAATGTTTTGCAAAGAATTGGGGTGATTGGAGCTTGGGAACAAAAAACCTTAATTTTTGGGCCCACCCAGCTCTTAACGTGGGAGCAACGAGTTTATAAAATATTTTCTTTACTATTTTTATCTAAATTCATATTCATCAAAAAATGTCAAGTTTCATGCAAGAATCTCTTAGTGTTCAATTTTTATGACCCTGCAATGTTTACAGCCCCCTCAAATTGAGGGGGGTTAAAAATTTATATGGTCATAGTTTTTGAAAAATAAGAGATTCATCATTAAGTTTCACCATTGCTGGATCATCAGGAAGAACTCTTCCTGATGAACCAGCAATGGTGAAACTTAAAGTTGAAGAAAAAAGTTAGATAAGTGTTTTTTACTAAATTAATTTATTATTGCTCTGTTCTTTAAGAACATTGAGCACTCTATTTGTAAAATACACTAACATAATTTACATGTATATATATATATATATGTATATATATATATATATATATATATATATATATATATATATATATACACACACACAGCGCTCGAAGTGAGGCGGGATGCCATCCCATCACTTTTTTGTATATCAATATTCATTTTTAGACATCAATATTCATTTGCTAAATGTTGACATATTGATAGATATATGCATAAATAATATATTACATAATGTGTATAGGGTTAAAAAAATTTTATTTGAATAAACCTATAGTTATTGTATAGTTTTATAAAACTCAGTTTCAAAAATCATCGTAGTATTTGTGTATTCTTTAAATATTTCATCAAAAAATATAAAATAATAAAGACCTGCAAGCGAAAAATGCACATCTTTCAGTCTAATTTTTATAGTCAATTTAAGAATCACATATATTTTCAAAAGTTTTTATATGTTACTTTTACATACATTACTTTTGTGAAACAACAAAAAGTAGATGTTTTCTGAGTTAGCTTGTCTTTTGAGCTTGTGTATAACATACTTCTAGCTTTTACTTCTCTCAACTACGATGTAAAATATTCACAAATACAAAAAATAAAATCTTTTTTAGAATAATTTTTTAGTTTTATTGTGTATTATTTTTGTAGTGTTTTAAAGAAACAAAGATTTTTTATGTGTAAAGATTGCATACAAAGATGGTTTTAGGGGAAGGGGGTGTTCTACCCCCACAAATAAGGTGATTTTCAAGTTATAGTCAATTTTTTGAAGAATTTAGTCGGCTCGTTGCCGCTGATAATCCCCCTCCCTCCCCTAATTTTTTTTAGTTTATTGATGTACAAAGTCAAAAGTCCCCTTGCAAGGTTGTGGCAAGTTAGGCTTAAGTCTTGAAAATACTTATTTAAACATAATGGGTGAATTTATGACCTCGAAATCATTAGTTCTTTATTTTTATTGCTAACTATATTTTTAAGTAGTTCAACTTAACAAAAAAAAATTTCTTTACTTTTTTCTCGTAGTTTATATATATGTATGTGTGTGTATGTATGTATGTATGTATGTATGTATGTATGTATGTATGTATGTATGTATGTATGTATGTATGTATGTATATATATATATATATATATATATATATATATGTATATGTGTGTGCATGTATGTATGTGTGTATATGTATGTGTGTGTGTGTATATGTATGTGTATATATATAAGAGCGATTCTTTTTGACTAGCGGCTTTCAACATGTTTTGTTGATGGACGTCTTTTTGTTGTTGTTTTGTTATGGTCTCAAAATTATGTTTAATTCGGACCGTAGAGAAAACTTTACTTTTTTGGAAACTTCGATTTAGATATGGTCTCAAAGTTACCTTTAATTTGGACCGTAGAGAAGACTTTACTTCTAAATAATATTTTTACCGCTTTGTATATTGTTTTTATATCACGACTAATATTATTGCTTTATCACCCAAAATAATTTTTAACCACTCATTAGGAACAGTCTCAGAAAAAGGGTGACACTTGATTGAATGACGAGTAACACGAGAATGAATTATAGTAGATGGCACAAGAGACGCTAGCTCTTTAGAGCAGTGCCCATTATAATATTTGTAGAAAAGAGAAAGAGAAGCAACATTACGACGATATGATAATGGTTGGAGGTTGGCTGCAAGAGCAGGTCCAACTATGTTTACAATGCGTTTTTGCACCTTGTCTAAAAGAGAAAGGGCATCATTAGAGGATCCGCCCCAGATATGGCAACAATATTCCATACAAGGCCGGATTTGAGATTTATAGAGATAGAGAATAGAATCCGAAGTAAGAAAGTGACGAGCTCGATAAAAAGATGCAATCTTAGCAAATGCTAATTTTGCAACTGATTTGATATATGGTTTCCAAGAAAGATTGGAAGTAAGAGTTAATCCTAGAAGATGAAGAGTAGGTGACTCATCGAGTACATCACCGTTCATAAATATAGGAAGATCTAAATTATTGCGATAACGATTGGCTGAAAAAAATTGAGTTTTATCTGAATTAAAGTTCACCAGCCACTGTGAGCCCCATGCTGTAGCAGAAGTTATATCCTTTTCAAGCTCAAATGCCCCTTCCAAGCAATCAGAGGGTGTTGGTTTTTTATCACGACAAGAATAAATGGTAGTGTCATCAGCAAACAATGCCACCTTAGATGAGAGAATATCTGGAAGATCGTTAATGTAGATTAAAAAGAGTATAGGGCCAAGGATAGAACCTTGAGGAACCCCTGAAGTTACAGAATAAGAAGAAGAGTGTTGTCCATCGAGGACAACTTTTATGCTACGATTGGAAAGGAAGGATTCGATGATTTTAAAGATGTTGCCGGATACACCATAAGAAGAAAAAATATGGAGAAGACCAGCATGCCAAACTTTATCAAAAGCTTTTGAAATGTTGAGAGCGATGGCCTTAACCTCTCCACCTTTATCTAATGCACGATAAAACCTGTCAGTTATTACTGTTAACAAATCAGCTGTAGAACGAGAAGATCGAAATCCATATTGATGGTCAGAAAGTAAGTGATTATATTCAAGATAAGAAATTTAGTGTTTGTTAATTAATGATTCAAAAACCTTGCTTATGATAGGAAGAAGACTGATGGGACGGTAGTTAGATGAATCAGATTGCTCTCCAAAATTTTTGAAGATAGGGATAACAGATGCCGCTTTCCAGCAGGCTGGAAACTCTGATAAGCACTTGTTGAATAGTTTTGAGAGTATAGACGACAGCTCCGGAGAACACTTCTGCAAGACAACAACAGGTATGTTGTCCGGGCCACAAGCTGTAGAAGAGTCTAGGCAGGAAATCACTTTAGAAACAGATGCTGGAGTGATATGAATGTCAAGCAATGGATCAACCTATTTGTTGGAAATATCAGGTAAAACGCAACTAGTGGAATCAAGAGATGATATTGATGAAAAGTTTTTAGCAAACAATTCAGCTTTGTCTTTAGGTGAGGTGACAAAGTCTGAACCATACAAGAGAGGTGGAATTATAGATTTGCCCTTATTATTGATATTATTAAAGATTCTCCAGAAGTCACGAGAGCCTAATTTTTGAGATGAGATACGAGATTTCATGACCTAAGAATAGCGGGTTTTGGCGTTAGACAAAATCTTTTTACAATTGTTTCTAGCAGTAATAAACAGACGCCTGTTTCCTGGAGAATTGTTTTGCTGATAAATATGGAAGTAACTGTTTCGATTGGCAATTGCAGCAGCACAGTGTGAAGAAAACCATGGAAGAGAGTGAGGCTTGACCTGGAATCGTCGAGAGGGAATAAAAGATTCCATGCCAGCCTGAATCCACGAAGTTATGTAAGAAGCACATTTTTCGACAGGAAGACGAAAGATTTCTACCCAAGGGCCATCACGAAGAAAATCACGGAAAGAATCTGTGACAAAAAGATCTGTGACAGCGTTGGAGTTTTTTGAAGACTCTGTTGTGTTTTGTTTAATTTTAAAAGGGTTTTTGATGGAGTGTGTTGCCATTTGATTGATTTTGGTTTATTTTTGCTGGAAGTACCTATGTGGTTTAAATGGTCTTAGGGGAAAATTTATTAGTATTTTCTGTTTGCACACTTTAGTTGTTTTAGTTTTATTTCTGGCGTTTTTATTTGAATTTTACTTTATTGTGCGTAGTTTTTTCTACCAGTGGTATGGTAAGTGATTTATTTAATTATTTTTATTTATATTGTGCAGTAGATCAACGCTTTTTATATCATATCATTAAAAAAACATTAGTGTTTTACAAATTTGGGTATGGTTGGGTTACTATTTGTAGTGTATCCTTTTTTACTACAGTATGGAATAGGCGTAAGTCGCGGGGTAAAGCATAAGTGGCGATGATGCTTGTCTGACAGGATGAACTAGTTATAAGTGCTGATCCTCATCAAAATGCCAGTAATAATAGACGCGACTCTGAGGAGATGGTTATTACTTAATCACTATACAAATTATGTTTACACATTGGCATTAATGTTTTTTTTTCCATTCTGAGGCCTTTCATTGCTGTATGCATACTTTTTATTTTTGTAATCAATTTTTTGTTTTATTTATTTTTTGTTTGGTGACATTGTATATCTTATTGTATTTCTTGGTATGCATTTGTATATCTTCGTTAATATTAGTGTTTATAAAACAATTTATTGTTTATTATTATTGTTAGTACTGTTTATGTGCATTGTCTGTCTTATTTATAATTTAAATATTCCTCTATTAATCTTTATTTTTTGTCTTGACAACTGTCAAAATATGCTTTGTTCGAAAAATAATTCTCCTTTATTCTAATGTACTTTATTTCTTCCCCCAAACATTCACTGCTCGTATGTGACCATTTGGCGAATGTTATATATGCCAGAATTATATATATGCCAAAGTTTTCAAATATTTTAGTAAAAAAAAAAGTCTTCACTTTTTGCCTTTTTATAATTAATAACATTATTGAATCAAGAAAAAATTGTAAAATACTGTAAATATTCAATCAAATCTTTTTATATATAATTTTACAGTTTTCAGTAACTTGTAGGCGAATATAAAAGATATTAACAAATACCCCATCTTTTCTAAAATTTTCATGATCTGCTTCACGATATTTTATCATAAAGTTGTTCATAACATCTGCCTAATTAAGACATAAAATTTTACCTATTAATTATGAAATAGCTTTTTATGAAAATTTCTAGAAAATTTCTCGAGTTATTGAAAATTGACTTGTATTTTTGAATTTGTTTCAACTTATATTTTAGTGACTGTCATATTAAAAGTTATCAATTATCTTTTTTTTTTCTTTTTTTTTTTTAGCTTGCTTTTGAGTCAATAGCAGTTATCAGTAATGCATTAAAGCTTTTAGAAGCAGGTGAACTTGCTCTTTGCAGGTATTCAAATGTTTGGTTTGATAAAGTAGTTATAAAATCAATAACTATTAGTTTTTGTTGTTGGCAACATCAAAACAATTCATTATAAAAAAATGTTTTTTTATTTTTGTTAAAAATTTGTTTTATGTTATACTATATATTATAATATATATTATAATATATACTATATATTAAAATATAACTAAGGATAAATATTGTTTGTAATTTTTTTTTCTTACTTTAGCTTCGGTGAAGATGCTCGATTAGTGCATCCATTTGAAGAAACATTCAGTGAATTATCAGGAGCTTCAATTCTTCAAGAGTTTTCATTTGAACAAAAGAAAACAAATATATCTCAACTTTTAAATATGTGTACACTTTTACTTAACAGCATTTCTAGAGATATTGTTGACATTAACCTATCAAAGCTTCTTCTAATTATTTCAGACGGAAGAGGAATTTTTCTGGAAGGTAAAGAGGTAAGTTAACTGGAAGTTTTTAAAAATTACCTAAAAATATTATAGGTAAATTGCCTAATCAATTTAATAACCAATATTTTGAATAACAAAATTTTTTAAACTAAATTCTGCTGTTACTTATTAGTTAAATAATCATTATTGAAAAAATAGATAAAATAAAACCTTTTTCTACATAAACAATTCGTAAAAGTCCATAAGCAGTTTACATCCTGTTTCGTGATTGTTGTGGTTAGTATATAGTTTTTGTTTTAGGTCATATTTTTATTATGGTAAATAGTGCTAGAAAAGATTTGTTATTTTGAAATTCTAAAAGTTAATCTTGATAGTGCATGGTCACATCAGTTATGCCAAGTCAAAATGTCTTATAAGAATCCTATAGGTCTTATAGGATTCCTATAGGATTGCTCTAGGAACTCTATATGCATCCTATAGGTTTTATAGGACTAATAGGGTACCTATTGGAATCCTATAGCAATCTTAAAGGTATTTTATAGGTTATATTGGATTCCTACAGGATAAACAGATTTGCTATACTTTAGTCAAAAAGTTGCATAGGATCTTATAGTTCGTATAAGGTATGCATTAGGACCATAGGATTGCTATAGGATTAATATTGTGCTCTTATGAGAATAAACTAATATTAGAAAAAAATTACTTAACAATATTATGTCCCGTTAGATCCTATAGAAAATTTATAAATCACATACAATTTTTTTTAATACCATAGAATAAAGATTTCTTCTATACTCGTGAAATGATTATGTAGTTTACTAGATCTACAGGACACCTATAGGAATTAATATGCTTAGTCAGATGGTCCTATAGGATCTTTTGACTAGGGTTATTAGTATATATATCCTATAAAAATTAATTATATTTATATCTAATAACTATATATATATATCCTATAAAAATTATTAAGACATTCCTGTATGAAACTGGAATATCTCGTAGGACAAAAATATAGTCTCCTAATGAACTATGTGGTGCATAGACCAATAATATTAATATATTATTTATAGCGTTTGGAACATTGAATTTTATTGAATTTTTATAGGTCATATAAAATTTTATTGAATGCAATTTTTAAGTTTGAACTAGATCTACAAGTCCATCATGAAAACACATAATTTTTGATGCTGAATAAACATTTTGTCACCATAATATGTCTATAACAAAGTTAGCTTATGGCAAAATAGTATACAAATTAACGCAAACGTTATATTGAAAAAAGTATTTTCATCTTATGCAGTATTTATAAACCAAATGGTTCTCGTTATTATAAGTAATTTAATTATACAGACAATATTAAAACTATTAATATTCATATTTTTTTGTTGAAACTTGTTTGTGGTTAGGAATTTAAATTGCGTTAAATTAAGCTCTAAGTGTTATTTATTTTATATAAAATTGTTGTTTTTACAAGTCAGATTTTTACCATTTTACGTAGTTTAGTGGGTTAAATTGTTTTTTAACTGATTAGATGAGGTTTCTTTGTGGTCTAGGTATGTTCTTAAGTTTATAATTTGTAACATCCAATAGTATTTAAATAAACTTTGCATAATTGGGGCTTTTAAAATTAATAATCATGAGTTCTGGCTCTTTTTTAGATTTTTATTGAGTTTTTTTAATAAGTATAAAAATCAGTTTAAAATATTTTCAAGCTGAACTTTGTATTTAAGTTTTGCAGTATAGTAAAAACACGTTTATAATTCTTAATTGGTTAACATTACATAAAATATATGTAAATGTATAAATTATTTTAGAGAATCAACAAATGTTTATATTGTTAATATTATATGTAGGGGAGACCGGGGCTAGTTGGCTCAGTTTTTACTCTATAAGCTCTGTAGCCCTGTACATTTTTTTGAAAATATTAAAGCGTAGTCTTAAATAGTATGAATTAGGGTAACTTATAAAATTTGCATTCATTTACATAAAATTCTTGGGGCCTTTCCGGGCCCTCAAAAAAAAAAAAATTTGCGCCAGCTTACCCCACCACGGGGTAAGTTGGCGCAGACTATAAAAATGGTTATTAATGCACTTTTAAGTGCAAAATTAATATAAATTTTTTTACTACTAATTTTCGCAACAATTTTATCCCAAAAATTAATATTACTTTTAGCTGGTACCAAATATTAGTCCGTATAACAGTCAAAACAGTATACCACTTTTTATCTGTGATTAAAAAAACTAGAAAAAAAATTTTTTTTTTTTTTTTTTTGTAAGAATAAAGTTTTTCAATATTGTTAAAATTAAAAAAAAATGATATTTTTATAAAAAAAAATTTTTTTTCCATAGTAAATGCTATGAGCCAACCTACCCCGTAAAAATTTTGCCAACTTACCCCGAAAGCTTTTTTTTTCAATAAACAGTCTATATATCCTGAAAAACGGCAACTTTGAAAAAATAGTCTGACTGGATATAGTAAACCAATTGTGACTAGAACTTTTACAATAATTTTTTTTTCATACAACTAACTATTTTCTTTGTAAAGTAAAAAGGAAGCGATGTTCTAAAAGTTACGTTTTTGTCCAAAAAACGCATAAATCTCAATATCTCCCATGCGCATGCGTGAATCCTGACAATACTGCAGTGAATGATGAAATAGTAGTAGAATGAATGATGAAATGGTATAAGGAAGTTTCTGTGTAATTTTTGTCATTTTCTGATGAAAGACACTGAAGATAAACGCGGTTCGTCAACTTACCCCCTGCGGCCAAATAGCCCTGGTCTCCCCTAATGTAAAATGTTTATAATGACCTTTAAAATCTTTATGATAATCCTTAAATGTTTATAATAATCTTTGAAAAGAAAACATTATTGTTTTGTCATGATTTGTATATACATCACGACATCATGACATCATACATGCATAGATACAATTTATAGACGAAATACAATGTTACTTTAAATTGTCCTTCACGATTATAAAGGACATAACCTATAGGGCATATAACAAAAAACTATTAAATAAATGTGTTACTTTTTCTGTTATAATATAAGATTTTAGAACTAGGACTAATAGTAGGTATATACCTACCAATATTGGATGAGTTATCCAAGACGGAAATTAAATATGTTTTAAATCTTAATGTCTGTCATTTTGAGTCAGTAGCCGTTTATCTAAGTGATCCATAATAATAATTACAGCTAAATCAGTCATCTGACATTTCTTTAGCTAATAAAATTGCTCAAATTTTTTGTCTGAAACATTTTCCATACACCTACAGAAGTTAAATAAAGCCAAATATACTATATTATCTAAGTCTAACTTGCACTTTAAAATAAAGTAGAATTTAGAATAGAGAAAATTTGACACAAAAATAATATTATAATATATAATATATAATAAAAGTGGTATTTTCAATAAAAGAAAGGTCTAATAAGTTTAGTTCGCCACTGCCAAAATGCTCCTAAAAAAATTTACAAAAATTTACATTTATTTTATACAAAAAATCAGCGTCTTTAAAGTTTGTATAAGAATAGAAATTCAGTTTTAAAGTATTAGTAATGAGCTGATCAAACAAATCCAATTTCATATATTTGTTTTTTAATTTTTTTCACTCATCGCTAAACAAAAGTCAAGAAAAGTTTGAAAGAAAAAAAATGGAAGCAACTTAGCTGAAAGCAAAATTATAAGAAATAAAAGAAAAAATATATTCCGGATTTTTTCCGGATATTTTACCCAAGCAATTTTCCGGATTTTTAAAACTTTACTTGGATGATCTATGGATTACACATGACAATAAACTGATTTAACCAAATCTTATTCAAATCTTAATTGAAGTTTATGGACATAATTCTTTTTTGACAAGGCCTGTAAATAAAGTAAGTTAAGTGTAAGTTGGGCTAGATAATATTTATAAAAAGAGTTGCCTTTATCATTTACACAGAAATAACTCAGAATCAAATCACACCTTTCTCCCCTACTTAGAAAATATTGAAAGGTTTAGTGAAAGTTAAAACACATTAGTTATCAGTATATTTTTTATGTTATTTAGTTTTAGGAAATACATTTAGGCATTGTTATTTTGCTTAGTATACGTCATAAACATTTAACGGGTCCCTAATAAAGGGTGTCCCAAAATTAACGCAAGATTTAAATTTACCACCATTTATGTAGTAAAGTGTTGTCGACGCTAAAAAAAAAAATTGACAGCTGACAGTTTTGGGTTAGTAAAAAATGGAGCGTTAATAAAACGTGTCTTCATTATAATAAAACAACGTGTCTTCATTATTTAACAATATTTCAAAAATAATGACAACCTCAATTCAGAAACCTCAATTCAGCGTCGCGGACAAGAAGTGCAAATTTCAAGAAGCTCTCTACAGCATATGAAGGGCTCAGTGGAAAAAGTACTTAAGTTACATTTTTTCAAAAATGAGTTAAGACCGGTATATTATTTGATTACCTCCCCTAAACCATCCCTGTAAATTTGGGCCATGGAAAAAGTACCGAAGTAGCTTAAATTGAATACTATACATCAGCTGTTTTGGTAAAATTTTGAAGAAAAAGTTCTTAAGTGCTGATCTTTAGGGAAAAAAGTTCTTAACTGTTACCAACCAATCACAAAATTACTGCCAGCCAATAAGAATGCACCAAAGAGTCACACCCTTCCTGTTACTTTCAACAACAATGGCTGACACCGTAGTTGAGAAAAGTGAAAACAAAACTGGGAAAAAAAGAAAATCTACACCAAATAAATGGTCAAAGACTGCAGTAAAGCGTGCCAAAGCTTCAGGTATGTTGTTTATTGACTAATCAAAATAATGAAATTAAAGATAGCTATGTATACTAACTTATATTTTTTTTTTTAAATCACTTTACTTTAAATCATGCCATGAGACATGATGCTATAATTTTGGCTTCCATGCTGTACAGACTGTACACAGTACTGTCATCACTGCAGAATTTCGGCGATTTGAGGACTTTATTATTAATATTATGTAAAATCTAGATCTAGTCTGTTTTAAATTATACGTATATTAGCCTTAGTTATTTATTTCTATTGAATTAAACAGTTCTCAGTTCTATTTTTAAATAGTAGGCCCTATCTTAATTTGATTTTTTTAAAATTTATAGTTTATAGATCTAGTTACTAGATTTAGTATTAGCCTATCTATACTATTAGTATTACGCCCTCTTCACCTCACTCATTTTATGTTGTAGCCTAATGTAAAATGTAAACTTTATATTTGCAGGCGATGCGTACAAAAACCACATGGGAAAGGATGTTGATGAAAGGAGCCAGCACTATGTGGACTGCAGGTGCAAATGCCTAGAGAAGTTTAACGATGGAGAAAAGAGTAATATTTTAAAAGAATTTAATGAGCTTGCTGCAGCTACAGCTACACAATAAAAGAAACTGGCTCTCCTATACCTGTGTGCAAAAATGCTTTTTGTGCTCTGCACGGTATTAAGGAATCACGCCTGGAAAAAAAAGTCCTTGACTTTGAAGAACCCCTACAAGACTTAAGAGGAAAGCATGGCCATCACAAAAAACTTAATGATGAGATTCGCCAAGCAATCCGTCAACATATTTCTTCATTTCCTGCAAGAGAAAGCCACTATTCTCGAGCAGACAATAGAAAAAGGATGATCTACCTAACCTCTGACCTTAACATTTCTGAGATGTTTAGGTTGTTTTTGGAACAACACCCAGACATGAAAACTATCGCCAAAGAATGGATCTACAGAGATATTTTCAACTATGAATTTAATATTAGTTTTGGGTTTCCACGCACAGATGTGTGTGACACGTGAAAAATTTAATGCTGATGTTAAATCTGCCACTGTCAACATAAATAATGATTTGGTGTTAAAACTGAGAACTGAACATGAAGTTCACAAAAGAAAAGGGGATGCCTTCTACGAGCAGATAAGAGAGGACAAGCATCTTGCTCTTTCTACTGATGATACTCAAGTCATAGCTATGGATTTTCAAAAGAACCTGCTTCTACCTGTTACTGGGATTGGTCAGGAATACTACAAAAGACACCTGGCTGTGCATAACCTTGGCATTCATGATGTTTGCTCTGGAAATGCTTCGATGTACATTTATGCCGAAAACTTTGCTCACAAAGGACCCAATGAGGTTCTTTCATGTCTGGAACACTATATAGGTGAATTGCCAGAGTCGATAAGGAAACTGGTCATTTTCACAGATAATTGTTTTTCACAAAACAAGAACCGATACATTGTTGCTTTTTTGCAAAATTTATGTAATACCAAACTCAGTGAAGTTGTTATTAAGTACCCTATTCCTGGTCACATCAGAATGCCATGTGACAGAGACTTTGGCAGGATTGAAAAAAAAAAATTAAAAACAAATAAGTTTCATAAGCCTTCTGACCTGGTAAATCTTATTGCCAAATCAAGCATTTATAGTTCATGGAAAATTGTGTATGTCGAACATCCATTTACTGACAATTTGGAAATGGACAGTAGACCTGTTGTAAGGGTTAAAGATTTTAAATCTAGCCTGGATAAAGTAATTAAAGCGCCAGAGGGTATTGCCAGTCTCAGAGGGATTTTATTTGAAAGGCTGAAGAACCCTGTAGGCAGAAGCTCAATGACTGGCCCCCTCACTTCCACTTTTAAATTTATTAAAAAGGGGAAAATCACTGAGCACCTTAAAATCGGCAATTAAAGATTGCCCTTTGGCATTCAACGGTTTCCTTCCAATAAAAAAAGCAAAATTTAATGATATTATGTCACTTTTGTCGCATGTCCATCTTCCAGAGAGTGTAACTTTTTACAATTCCCTATAAAAATGTCTCCAGAAGAGGATGAGCAAGCTGATGATTTTGAATAGGGCATTAATTTAATTTAAATTTGTATAGATAATTATTATGGTAAATAGTGTTACCATCAAGATTGTAAATAATTATCCCATCACATTTGTTTTACTATATTTGTTGACCAATAGTGTAAACTCACTTTGTGTTTATACTTTTTTGTTTAAAATTTGAATGGAAATAAACATTTTGACATAATCATAAACAGAATCTTGTCAAAAAAGTGTGTTTATTGTTAAAGAATATTACTATTTGCCATTAGATGTTTACCTTAAAGGCAGTCCTTTAATAAAATGATTTTCCAGTAGGTATTATTCAAATAGCAACTATAACAAGTATCAGTAGATTGTTCCATCTTATGTAACCTACACTAATAGGCAGATGATCACTGATGAACTTAACACTGGCAACAGAAATGTTATCTACCTATTAATTAAACATCATACTAAAAGCTGCTTGAATTATAAATAAACAGGGTGTGAGAAGGGGACTATTATAGATTGACAAAAACATTTATTGGTGCAAAACATTGCTGGTAAATTTAAAAATTAAGTTGAAAATAAAAATTTAGGGCAAAAAGTACCTAAGTGCAAAACATCTTATTTATCACAAAATCATTATTTTTTTACAAAACAAGTATAAAACTTGGTTTAGATATGTAGCAGTGTGTGCTGGATATAAAAAAAAATGTTACAGTTGAGTAAAATGAATAAAAGGTATTTCAGCTTCAATTTAAAAACTTTGACCTACTTTTTCTCAAAACTCTCAAAATACACTTAAGTACTTTTTCCACTGAGCCCTTCGTTGCATCAACGAAATTCAGCCACATTTATGCAAAAATAGTCATGGAAAATTTCGCCAAACAAGTGCGTGTGTGTATGAAAAGCCGTGGAGGCCATTTGCCCGAAGTGATATTACACAAATAGCTCTATCCTATGTACTTTAGGATTCAATAAAAAAAATTACAATCAAAAGACTAAAAACTGTGTTTTCTATTTAATTCAAATCTTGCGGTAATTTTGGGACACCTTTTATTATCACAAAAAAATTATTCAATGATATGACACTGAAAAAACGATCGTAGTCACAAATTTGATTTTTTTGAGTTATTGCCCTTTTATTGTATCCCTGGGTTCATACTTTGTCTACCTGAAGTGACTTATCGATAAACGATTGGAGTCTTGAGTTATGGTTTTTTAAACTACGTAATAGTTGAACTACATAATGATGTTTTAAATCTTAAAAATTGATTTTCTCAAAACAGCAAAAGTATTACTGATCGTTTTTCCAGTGTGGTCTTCATATGTCAACTTGGTTTTAAATAAAGCAAATTATAAAAAAAAGTTCAAAATTATAAATATGTGTGTTTTATGTTACTCGGAGTTCTTAAAGAACAGAGTAATAATAAATTAGTAAAAACACTTATCTAATTTTCTTCGACAGTCTGTTTTTTCTTCAGTAAATTTGTAAGGAAAAATTCTTCCTAAGAAACAAACTGTCAAAGAATGTTAGATAAGTATTTTTAATAATTTATACATAAATGTAAATTATTAATTGTATCGGTGTGCTGGTCCGTAATTATTTATGATAATCTTTCACAGGTTGTACGCAAAGCAGTATATCAAGCAAGAGACGCCGGTGTTTTTGTAGTCTTCATCATCCTTGATAATCCAAACAATAAAGACTCTATTCTTGATATCAAGATTCCTATTTTTCCATTAGGTGGTGGACTCCCTCAAATAAAAGCATACATGGAAGAATTTCCTTTTCCATTTTACGTTATTTTAAGAGAAATTAATTCTCTCCCTTCTGTTCTTGGAGAAGCTTTAAGACAATGGTTTGAATTAGTTGCGCAAACAAATTAAATTAACTTTTTTTAATATTATAATATATTTTATTACACGCTTGTGTAGTTTTTATCTTAAAAATGAGTATATGTGTGTGTTACAAAAGTCCAAGTCTGTCGTTACAAGTAATTCCTAAACATTCGGTCTTTAAGCCTTATACGATATTACCTAAATTTTAAATTAATAAATACAATATGACCTAAATTAAGGTGATTGAGAATATTAAGTTTTCCACCTCTTCAAATAGCACTTTTTTTCCAAAAATAATTCTTTCTCCGTATCTGTTTATTTAATTACGTGTATTACATGCTAAAAAATAAATGAGTATTCATTGATAACAGAAACAGTTAAAAATGTTGTTAATTATAAATATTTGAAATATAAAAATGCCGTAAAAATTGGAAAACAGGTTAATTAAGACTCTTAGGATAATTAAGAAATTAACTTAAGACTCAAAGTAGTATGTAGTAAAAAAGAAAGACTTTTTAAGCTTCTCATTATGTCAAATATGTTAGTGTATTCTATAAAACAGAGCAATATTAAGTTAGTGAAAACCACCCAAAGTAAAGTAGTTTAATGACGCAACTCTTGCACAGTGGTTTAAATTGTGGACATAAGTAAAATATTTAATGTTTTCAAATTAAAGTTTAACTTAATTTTTGAATTCTTTAATAGCATGCAGTTTTAAGTTTAAAAAAAGATGTTAACTTTTGTCTATTTAAGAAGTTACGGTAATGCAAAGTTGAACAATTTGGAGGGAAAAAAACACTTTAAAATAGTAAGTGACCGGGCTCCGGCTAGAAATGAGACTTTTTGCAAAGCCGGACCAGGCAAAATCATAAGATTTAGCAGAATTTGATAGCCGAGGCTAGGAAGAAATTTATAATTTTAAACGCTAATTTACTTCCAACAATATTACAAACAACCACTATTACTTTAAAATAGAGGATAGGTTAAGCTACTAGAAAATGGTTAACTGAAGACTTTAAAAATTGTAGGAGGTATTAAAAAGGAAAACATAAAGATGGGGAAGAGTTATGAGGCCTTTTTAATGTGCAAAGAAAAAAACTGGTTTAATAAAAGTTTTTATAGCATGAAGGGACATACAGTAAAAGGGTGCAACTTGTTGAATAAGAAGCCAAGTAAGAATGAGTTTTGGTTTATCGTAATAGAAATGATAGCTCGTTTGAGCATTGACCATGATAGTATTTGTAGAAAAAAAAAAGAAATGCAACCTTACAACAATTGGAGAGTGGTTTAAGCTTGGTCTAACTACATTTACTATGGGCTTTGTCTGAGAATTAGAGGGTTGTTATTCGTCAATATAGGAATGCCAACAATATTGCAATATTTTTTTGCAGTAAATAAATTAGTTTTGATGCCTTAAAAATGGATTGGATTGGATTTAAAAGTGGATTTTAAGTCCAGAAATAAGGTCCACAAACCACTGCAAGCCTTAGGCTGTTACAGAAGAGAGATTAGATCAAAAACCGGCTGCTTGTTCTAAGAAACAAAAAGTGAAGATTTTTATCAAGACTAGAGTATAAGTTGAAGCGTCAGCAAATAGAGGCACTTTAAATATAAAATTTTTATGAAGATTGTTATTGTAGGTAAGAAACCCTAAAAGAGCAAAGAGTTTTGCTCTTTTAAGGTTTCTTACTACAATAATAAATTTAAAGAAACTTTGCAGTACCCTTAAAGTTACTTAAAATAAAGAGGATCTTGTAGGCCTTCAAAAATAACTTTAAAACTGCAGTTAGAAAGAAATAATTTAATCTCAAAAATTTTATATAAAGAAACTAATAACAGAGTGAAGACTAATCGTAGGATAGTTGGAGAAGTTAAAGTGTTTTCTAGAGTTTTAAAAATTGGAACCACTTATTTAGCACTTTTTAAAAGTTCAGCAAAAATTCAAGAGGATTCTGGAGAACACTTTTTTATGACTGATGGAAATCTTGTCTGGAGCACAAACTGTTGGAGTGTTCAATTGAGAATTAACTTTAGCATTAAGCATTTTTTTAGCATGGTGATTTTAATGTTTAACAATGGGTTATTCTGTTTAACTGGCAGGATGAGTGTGGCAAGAGTTAAATTAGAGTAAGATATCTTTGCAAAAAACTCTGCTCTCTGCCTTTTTCTTGGCAGAAGTAAAAAGATCAGACCCATGAATTGGAGATGTTCTCGTAAAAAAGAGGGGGGAAATGATTACTGTTTAATAAAGCAACTGCTCAAGATGGTGAAAAATGCGGAGTAGAATGAGGCTTGACCTAATAATAAAGAGGAGGAATAGAAGCTTCCAAACTTTTATTCCTTTAGGAATAAAAGCAATGTCATTTCATATTTATATAAACTTTAGTATTTATATGGTGTAGTATTTGCCAAGAGAAAAGATGATCAAATGGATGTGTGGTGTGATTCTAACACGACAAGAAAAGGAGGCATAATCTTAGACAGATTAGAAAAAAACGTCTTATGGGATAACGTTTGTTAAGGAAGATTAAAGTGATTTAGGTATCAGCATGTGGAGAGGTAGCAGCTTCAGTAGAAAATGGTAGTGGTAGAAGTAAGAAATCTGCGCCTTATATAATGTATATAAGGCACAGTTTTATATAATGTAGACAGCGCCTTTTATAATGTATGAATGAGGTTTAGTTAAGGAAAGAAAATGCTCTACTTTAAAACCTAAAAGAGTAATTTAGTATACTCGGAAAAAGTGATAAAAAAAAAAAGATTGTGGATCTAAAACTTGGAAAATTATTATTTAACAATAAAGGATAAAGAGCTTACATAAAAATACAATTTTCTGGCTCATAAAAATAGCATTTCAGGAAAAAAGTTGGATAATTTTCATAAAAAAAGGTTTATATGAAAATCATCCAACTTTTGCACATGATTTTGCGTTAGCTTTTGAACATTTCAGTCATTATTTCAAAAACCGCTAATGGTGCCATATTAAATCTTATATGATTTCCAAACTGCAAAATATAAGCATAATATGATTTCCAAATTGCAAAATATAAGCTTTCATTTGTTGGCTCCATGAGCGGTTTTTGAAAAAAACGTGTTTTAAAATTGTTATTTTAAGGTTAAAGTCTAAGAATTTGGTTTTGAAAAATTAACAAATACACATGTGTTACAAAAATAATTTATTTACAAACAAAAAGATTGTTTAAAATGTCATCAGGTGATGCACTTCTGCGCATACAGGAGCGTTTAGAATGCCCTATAACTGTTTTTGTAAAATAGCCGCCCTTTACTCTATTCTTCAGCAGCTAATGGGTCAGACCCTAGCCAAAGTCTTTTAAAGCAATCTTTTATAGTGATCAATTGATTAATTTTTCTTGATAGTTTTTCCCTGAAGTATCTGAGACGCTTATTATTAGCTTCCATTCCTTCTTCCAGCTTTCTTCAACTTCCTCAACTCCCAGCTATGAGTAAGAATTTTGTGCAGCGTTGCATTTTTGCTTTTTCTTCTTTCAGCAATGTTATATTTTTGTTTATCTTAGATTCTTTCTAAGTTAAGACACCTGTCGCCATGTGGACAACTAACTTCATAAAATGATTAAAGCTCCTAAGCAAACCATGGAAAACCTGAATGGACCTAACATTCGAACATGCAATCGGAATTGTAATTTGACCGTGTCCAACGCCGTAATCTTTTTTTTTTTTTTTAAACGGTCCCGCCCTCTTGACATCCAGGGCCTTCCCGAAGAGATTTCAAAGCGAGGGGTGACGTATTTGTTTTTTGCCGACTAAATTAAAAAAAAAATTTTTGACTTTAGTCGGCAAAAAACTTCCTCCGGAAAAATAAAAAAACCATTTAAACAGTTTCTTAAAAAATTTAATTTTACATTTACTTTACTAGATTTATTAGCAGCATTATTAAATTTAATCTGAATAAATAAATCAATAACATTTCTTTTTCCATCGTTTTGTGTTCCATTACCCACAAGAAATGCTTCTTTTTCATGGTGTCTTTAGGTAACTGCTTTTTATAAAGTTTTTAAGAAAACCTTTCAATAGATATCAATCTTTTCTCCACAGGGCTCTAAAATTTTGAAGCATGGCTCTGAAACCTTTTTTGCTATACACAAACAAAATATATCTATATGATTCCAAAATGCAGTTCACGCATAAATATAAACTATTTTTGTGAAAACATTTGTTAATACTTTATATTTATATCTATTAGTGGGTAAACTTTATTCACATAGACATTTTGCTTGCATAAAATAGTTAAATAAGAAAATGGCATTATGAAAACTTGTTCAAACAAAGTATGGAATAATGAAAGTTAAACAAAAAAAAAGAACAATAAAAAAACACATACATTTGATTTATGTAAAATACTTGAAATACTTAAACAATGTCTACAGAAGTCTGGCTAATCAAGAAATACAAACATTACTACTCTTATTTTTGTAAATATTACTAACATTAAATAAATTTAATTAGGGTAACTCATAACAAAAAACATCTATCATATTGTATGTTAAATTAAAATGAAGTTTGTTTACCTTGTTTAGTCTATCATCATTTGATGTATCTTCTGAACTACTGCATTTCTCTTTTGCTTCTCTCTACATTTTATAATAAAATTTTATTAAAGTCTGATTATCTATCAATTCAACATCTCTAGTAATAATTATGTTCGTAGAGCCTCAAGTTTCAAGTTTCAGCTGACCTTGGAATTAAAACATGACTCCCAAATTAAAACCTGCAATCAATCATTAAATAAACAAGTTAACAATTTTCAAATGTCTTTAACTATAACAAAATAGGTGTATAATTCACAGTTTTTCATTTTATCTTACTTTTCTCTTTTTCATTCATGCTTCCTTTTCATGGCGTCTTAAAGTAATTGCTTTTTATTAGGCTTTCAAAAAAACCTTCCAATAGATATAAATCTCATCTGCACAGTACCCAAACAGAAATGGGTGTCAAGTGTAACTATATAATTTCTTAGTTGATCACTTGTCTTCTTAAGATTTCTAATACTCTCCAGCTTCAGATATTAATTATAATAAGAATTATAATATATATACATACATATATATATATATATATATATATATATATATATATATATATATATATATATATATATATATATATATATATATACATATATATATATATATATATATATATATATATATATATATATATATATATATATATATATATTACACTAAAAAATACGCTAAAAAATGCTAATATTCGCCATTTTTTTCATACCCGGTTATAATTAAAATCCTTGATGAATTTAAACAAGCTTGGTCTATCAACAATGGATAACAAAACTGTTAAAAAAAGCTGAGCGCATCATTTTCTGATTTATCTCTGGCCCAAACCTTAACCCTGTCCCAAATCATGTACGTCTAATCGCTCCAATCCCTATTTGTTAGTCGTTGTATGTACATTCAATTGTGCCAGCTCCTATTTTTCAGTCGATGCATGTACATTTAATTGCGCCAATCCCTATTTGTCAGCCAATTTAGGTACATTTAAAAAGCAAAATCTTAAATTAATTGTTAAAAAACTAATTAAAAATATATAAAATAAATTCATAAAAACATTTAACTTAATTTGATTATAACTTAGTTTTGACGACAATAAAAACTGGGTTGCGTAATTAAAAAAAGATTTTCTAAACGATTGATTTCAAATTGTAAACTTTGATGTAAAACGTTTTTAAAAAATGGCGAATATAAGCGTTTTTTTGCGAAATTTTTTAAACTTCAACAGCGAATTAGAGCTTTTTCTGTTAATTTTCAGACCTATGTTTTTATACGATACTTAATCAGAGTAAAATTCTCTATTATAATCAGCAATAAAAAAAAAGAGGGGGGGGGGGGGAGAGAAACTGCAGTAGCGTCCAACTTTCTACGTAAAATTTGAATTTTAAATGGCGATCACTTAACGCATTTTATTGAAGTTTTGTTTTACCATAATGGGCCCTACACGGGATACCTGTAAAAATCCCAGATTTTCTAGCCCATTTCATTACCAGATGCGTGATTTTTAAACCATACGGAACCCATCTAGAAACCAGAACTCGCGCTTACATAAATTCCGTTCCCGTTTAAAAACCGTTCAGAGCCCGTTTGCTATTGCTGGCTAGGAAGACATTTATGGAAAATTTTTACCAACGCTTGGAGTGGTTACGATAGTGTTATCGTATGGAAGATGGACATCTTACCACCTTTATTAAACCTTTTAAATGCGATATATATAATCGGGCTCCTTGAAGATTTACTTCCAGCATGAATGGATAAAAAAGATGCTTTAAAGAAATCCTCCACTATGCCAATAAACTAATTAAAGGTTGGTGGCAAACAAAATGTAAACTATTCACGACGCATGGAGTTCCATAGAAATATCAATTGATGGCGGTCCTCAATTTATTCTACAATTTTACTCCATAGTTGTTTAAAAATCTTATTTTTTTTGGCTTTTGACGAAACAAAAGATTTTTTATAACAATGAAGAACAACTCATCGCATTTTTCCAGCTCACCGCCTACAATCTAAAGGAAGAGTCAGTTATCCCTGCTCAAGTTTTATTCTGCCATCAGATTCTTGATGTTAATGTTTGACAACGACTGATTCCTGAAAACATATACTTGTTCATATACATGGCGAACTAAAGAAGAAGCATTACAAACAAGATACCCTTAAATCACCTTATGAACATACACAAGAAACTCAAATTATAATGACAATATTACCAAGAACAAGCTTTGATCACCTTTTTTCTCCGACTCGCCACAAATTAAAGAGTATTCTTCAGAGAGTATTATAAGTATTATAGATACATATAATGTATATGTCATTTTTATATTGTTATTAATACTTATTTGTAATTTTTATTTACAAACTATAATTATAATTATATAAACTTATAATATATAAATAATATGTACTGGAACCACAAATAGCTTTGTTTAAAGCTGTTCGTACTTATTCAATTGCCACTGTTTTCATCAAATAGATATAACGTTTTACGTAGAAAGTTTCTCTTATCAATTTAATTTTGTTGAAAGTATCTAGAATCTAAAACATTTTTATTGTTAATGTTTTTTTAATGGTTGCCGTTGTCTTTTTTCCCGCAGTAGAGCTAGAATTATGCAGCAGCAGCAGAACAAAGCGAATTCAATAGTTTAAACTCAGAAAGAAAAGGAGCTAATTCTGACCTTGACAAGCTTGAAAAATTTGACTAGCCTTTTAGATTTGTCATCTGCAGCGATAAATTGCAATACATTGATGTCTCACAGGAAGTTAAAATCAATGGACGCTAAAAGCATCCTTGCAAAAACACAACTAATTAAAATCTTTATTTTTGCATTTAATGCATTTAAACAAGTATTCGCAGATAAACAAGTATTAGCAGGTAAACAATTTGTCTTTACTAGTTTACTAGTGAGTAGTTATTTAATTGAGTGGCAAATATTCCAGTAAACCATGTCTCAGAGATAAAGATTAAATCATGCATGTTTATGTCACAGAGTACAGATAATTCATTTTAGCCGGATTAAGAGAAGTTGCGTTAGTATAAAAACATTCTAAAAATGTCTGTGCGGCAAGTGTCTTTCTTAACACTTTGGCTAATTGATTTCTTAACATTCAAAGCATCTAATGGAAAAGCAAAAAACACTTTGGATTTAATTATTACAGACTCTTCAATTAGCGTAATCAACTTAACTAGCTCTTTGCCGTTTGGCGATTTGTTGCAAGGTCATCCATATTGAGTTAGGATAATGTCGTCCTTTCTAAAAATGAGACTACTTTCTAAAACAAAAAATATGACTTTAATAAAGGTGACTATTTAAATTTTGGTAAAAAAATTATAGAAAACTTGCGGCAATAATTTGAAATTAAGAACACTAATGAGTGTTCTTAATTTCAATGAACTTTTCTGCAATAAATATAATAAAACTCAGCAAGCAATTTGTCCCGTTGAAAAAAGTCCACACTACTCGTAATTCACCGTGGATGAATAAGAAAGTGTTAACTATGATAAAGCAACAACAACAACAAAAATCTGAGCAATTACTTCTCTGCAAAACACTGGCATCAGCGACACTGATTCTTGAATATAGGAAACTAAGAAGCCAAGTGCAGAAAGCATGTAAACGTCATGTTCTAATATTTGAAGCACAACTAGCATCAGATAAAAATAATCATAAAAGAGTGTACGCTTATGCTAAGGTGCAACAAAATGTTCATGTGTCTATTGGTGCTATATCTAATGTAAAAGGTGAAACGTTAACATAGAAGAAGAAGATTGAAAACAGACTTAACGAACACTTCAAATTAATTTTTGTTGATGACAGTAAAAATAGTCAGTTACCTGTTTTTGAGAGAAGACATTATCAAGAAGACTTAGGCGACATAACTATTAATTTTGAAGCAACGCTAGCTTATTTGAATGATTTGAACCCGAATAAATCTACTGGCGTTGATAACATTAATCTAAAGGTACTTAAAGAATGCGCAGCTCAAATGACTTACCCTCTTACCTTACTTTACAATAAAGGACTGTCCAAAGGCTCAACACCTACAGCTTGGAAGCAGTCATACGTCACACCGTTGTTTAAAAAAGAAAGTCGTCTTGATGTCACTAATTACAGACCAGTGCCTATCACGTCAGTTCCATGTAAAGTAATGGAAAAGATTTTCAGGGAACAGATGACTAAATATCTCAAAAAAACGAGTCGCATCTCACATAATCAACATGGATTTATGTCCAAGAAAGGATGCACGTCTAACTTACCGGAAAGTGTTGATACATTATGAAAACGTTAAACAAAGAAGTTTGTTAAATTACATTTTTGTACTTTGCGAAAGCGTTTGATAAAGTTTCTCACCGTAAACTACTTCATAAATTGAAAGTATATGGTATGAATGGCAATGTTCTTAAATGGATTGAGCCATTTTTGATTTGTAGAAAACAGCGAACTGTTTTAGGTAAACACTCTAGCAACTAGACCGTGGTTCTAAGCGGAGTTCCACAAGGGTCTGTACTTGGACCAACGTTATTCATCATCTATATAAACGACTGAACGGATAAGTTAAAATCAGCTCATAAAATTTATGCTGATGACACTAAACTGTTAGAAGAAACAAGACTTGAGTTTCACGATGTTGATTGTTCTGATTCTTTAAACAATCTAAACATTGTCACAGAATGGTCAAAGGAATGGCTAATGAAGTTGAATGTTGCAAAATGTAAAGTTATGTATCTTGGTTATAGAAATAGTAATCATGGCTATGGAATGAATGATGGAAATACATCAATTACTGTGGCGACAACGGATGTTACTCTTGAGGCAACGGATATTGAGAGAGACCTGGGTATCTTTATATCTAATGATCTAAAATGGAATCAACACATACAAGTTTCAACACGACAAAGAGAATGAGACTCGGTTTATTGAAAGGCCGTATGTTAAGTATATTAGGCCTTATCTGGAATTTGCTGTACAGGTATGGTATCCTTGTTTAAAAGGTGACATCAAAGAAATTGAAAAAATTTAGCACAAAGCAAAAAAAGTACCTCAAGATTTATTGCCTTGCAGGCAATGTGACGACTTGATTCAACAGTTTAAGCTAGAAAACGATTTTGAGATGATTAATTGGTATAATCCACCAATCCTCAGATTACCATCCAACGTCCTAATGCGTGAACACATATATAATAATGCTTGTCATAGTTTCTACACAAATCGTATTGTCAATGATTGGAATAACTTACCGTTAGCATGCAAAATGGCTCCGTTAGTTAATGCGTTTAATAATAGAATAATAAATCAATACTCAATTATACAAAGAAAACAAAGAAGGCATTAAATGTTACTGCAGTGTGATTACAGTATGATAACAATTTAGAACATCCTAAAACGATTTAAAGTAAAAATGTTTGCTACTGTTATAAGCCTAAAACATTTATCATTAAACTATTGCAGTGATAAAATACTACTCAATATTATCAATATGCTTAGCACGATGCTTTCAAAGAAATTTGGCAAAAACAACTAAGAAATTTGACAACATGTCAACATTTCTTTTATTTTATTTTCAAAATTATTTGCGAATGATTGTCCAAATATTGTCATCAAAATTTTTATACGTTTTTATTATAAATAAAAACTGATGAATACGTAATAACAAATTAAGTTTTTTATCGATATTTCTTCAAAAACTTTTAATGCGACTTATGCTAATTAAACTATCTCATAAAAACACCTCATCATTATACCATTTGCATCCTATCTTCTTCTGTTCTAATCCAATCCCAACTGAAACCTAAGTTTAGTTTACGGCAATGTTGTTACATCATGTACAACCCATGTTTTAACCAGATCATTTCCTAGCCAAAAACAACCCCAATAACCTAGATAAATCCCAGTTTAGATTTACTTGTGCTGTTTAAAAAAAAGTATTCGACCATTCGTATATCAAACGTAAACGATCCCGTAGATCAATGTATTTAGTTAACTATAAAGTTGTAGAAAAGAGTTTTGGCAAATATCTCAAAATAGTTATAAATTGTAAGATTGATAGTAAGTTTAGCGAAATTATTTGTAAAGAGAATGATGAGAGGCAATGAAGTAAAGAAAGAAATTTGTGAAGAGAATGAGGAGGAGCGAGCTGAGAACAGAATCATGAGAACCACGGAGAACAGAATCATGAGAACCACTGAGAACATTAATCTTAGCCGTTACTATTAAACGTGTCGAAAAAATTATTAATCAAATGTAATTTTTTTTTTAAATTTAGCTTACTACTATAAATCAAAAAAAAAAAAATTTCTGTGTTTTTTATAGTTAGTAAACCGTTACAAAAAAAGTCACTGCATGAAATATTTCTTAACTGTTGTTATGTTGCTATGACGGGAGGAAAACTTAAAACTGTTTTTTTTTTTTTCAATTGTTCTTTAACTAGTAAAAGGTTGTTTATATACAGCATCATTTTATTTTTAATAATTTTTTGCTTATGGTCTAATTTTGTTTTAAAATTTAAATTAAAAGTTGAGGTGAAACCTTAATTCAGTTCAGTATGATATAGCTCTATGTTTTTTGAGGTCATTTTTGTGTTTTTTAGTAAAGAAATAACTTGTTATTTGATTATTTATAGATTATATAGAGTAAAACCGGTTCAAATGGAATGATACGGCATACCGTATCATTCCGCACACTGATCGAAATTATGAAATAAAAACTAAAAGGAAATATGGCTATGAAAAAAATAAAAAGAGATTTAAATACAGAACTTTATCTAACTAATCTCCTTTATTCGAATTGATAAAATTATATGCCGATTCAACTCCATTTATTTCTTTTTTTATACAACTTTAACGAGGAGTCAAAATTTTTTATATATTTTTTATCGTTGCGAACAAAATAACGCTTGAATCGAAACTGATATAAGAATAATTTTAGCACTATCTTGTTGGGAATTTAATTTTAACTCTGATATTATAATTTTTATTTAGCTAGAACAAACAGTTAAATCAAAAAAGTAATAAAAAAACTCTCTTTTTCTGATAAAACCCCACACTCGATTAATTCCTTAGTTTAGTTTTTCGCAAGTGACTAAGCACCTATCTTTATCTAATTAACTTAGTGTTAATTCCGATTTAATTAAAAAAAAAATATAATGTTACTTGTTAATATAATCATCTCTTACTCATTAAAAACCAACTATTATATTATTTCTCAATATAATCATCACTCACTCTATTCAATTTAACTCAATCACTTTAACATGTCAACTAAAAAAGCGAAAGCATACAAGGAAGACGATATTCTAGCCGCATTAACTGATATGATAGAAAATGAAACATCACTGAGAAAAGCTGCATTGAAACATGGTGTTCCAGTCTCAACGCTCGAAGATCACAAAAATGACAACAACAAAGGCTTCCATGGCTCAGGTACAACAACGGTACTCTCAAATGAAAGAGAAAGATAGACGGTGCATGCGTTCCAATTACTTGGTGACTGGGTTATAGTTTAACCCAAAATGAAATCCTAGAATTTGCATGTGGCTACCTTAAACGCAAAGATCAGTTGCACTTATTCAAAAATGGCAAGCCGGATAAAGACTAGTTTATGCCTTTATAAAGAGATGGCCATAAAAACTTTCAACAAGAAAAGCGGATAACTTAGCATCTAAAAGAGCCGCTCCTTGAACACCAGAAATAATTGATCGTTGTTTTGAAATGCGTCGCCAAGCAATATCAACAGACTGGTATAACTTCTGGGTCGCATATTTTGAATTGTGATGAAACAGGTTTTTCGAGTGATCATGACAAAGCAACCGTACTGTATCGAAAAGGGGCAAGACGAGCATTTAAACTTTCTGGCAACAATGAAAAAGTTCATTATACTGTAAACAATTGATGAATCGCTGATGGGCATTTTGCACCACTATTTGTGATATACAAAGCCAAAAGAAACTTTCGTCCTGACTGGGCAAGAGGTGGTCCAGTTAGCACTAAATATTCAAGTACAAAATCAGGTAGGATGGAGCATAAAACGTTTATTGAATGGCTGAAAGAAGTATTTATACCCAAAACTAAGCAAATTGGTGGTATTCATATTTTAGTATTAAATGGGCATACAACTCACATAACTTTGGAAGCGGTATTGTTGTGCAAAAAATACAATATAATCTTGATTTGTATACCAGAGCATTCTTCACATATTCTACAACCATTGAATAGAGGTGTCTATTGTCATGTCAAACAAGCATGGAAAAAAGTTCTTACAAAGTATTACAAAGACTCAAAGTATAAGAATTTAGATAAACAAAAAATTCCACTGTTGCTTAAACTGCTGTACGAGAGTGGTTAATGTTTTACACGCTTGCACGCAATCGCTGGTTTCCAGTACACTGGCTTATTTCCACTTAATAAAAACAACTTAAATCATTAGGTATTAGCAATCACACAAACGTTTAATCCACCTTCACCAACTTTAGCAGCTTTTGCAGCACCTAAACCATCTTGCTCAGACACAGCTTCATCATATTCAACAACTGCCGCAGCACCTACTCTAACTACACACCGATTGCCATCTTTCTCAACTACACCAGCTTCAAGTTTTGATAGGTATTAAGACTGTGTTGAGTGTTGCAAAAGCAGTATCGAGATGAAGCAGTTTTTTCAAGCCAGAAATCAATTGCATGTTAAAAAATCGAAGCAGTGCAACATGTCAAAACTTGGCGGAAAATGTATTACCAAAGAAAATGTGATCGAGTTCCTCAAACAAAAAGGTGAAGAAAAAGCAACAAAGGAAGCCGTGAAGTATGCCAAGTACTCAAATGCCTGAACATAACAATGCTGAGCAACCTCGGCAAAACAGTAATGAAGAACAAGTAACAGCAGCCAAATGATTAAAAGTTGCAAAATGTAGAAAGTGTAGAGTACACAGAAATGTTGCCATGCGAGAATTCGATGTGTCGGGAACGGTTGTGCAAAGAAACATGTTTACCAAAGAAATATGTATTTGGAACTAAATTTTTTTGTTGCAAAAATTGTAAAAACTTTAATGTAGTTTCTTAAATATAAGTTGTGTTAAAAAAATAATAACAGAAAGTTAAAATTAAAAAAATTCGAGTGTGCGGTTTTATCAGAATGTCGTCTAAAACAGCACAACTTTTTTTTCTTTACATTTGATATTTTCGATAACTTCATTATTTTTTTAACGTATATTTATATTTTCTTATGTAGTTTTTTATTACCTATCTAAATAAAAAAATTAAAAATAAAAAAATGTAAAATAATAAAGTTATTTAATTTTTATTGATAAGTGTGCGTTTTTACTTTATTTTTTAGATAAACAAATTTAAATTTTTGTTGAACGTTTGAATAATGTCTAATCTATTTATCAACTTTTTCAACAATTGAAAATTACGAGTAGAAGTCGCAAGAAATTCAAAAATACATATAGTATTATGTGTAATACATTAATCAATAATATTAAATATAATAGTTTTAGGATACAACTTTTATCATTAAAAAAAATTAATTTAACATTAAGACTTTTAATTATAAAAGTGTTTAAAAAGTAATTAAAAAGGATTAAAAAAGTCAATTTTTAAATAACTTAAATTATTATTAAATATTTTATATTAATATATTATTTATATTAATATATTAAATATTAATATATTAATAATTAAAAAAGCCAATTTTTAAATAAAAAAGTCAATATTTAAATAACTCAAATTTAGGTTTAATAATCTTATTTTTTCAAAAATCTTTTTTTCCCTTAGGGTTTGCAAAACCTTTTCCTCAAATATAATACGCAAGCTGGGGGTTGTGATTAACATGTCATTTAAATCTTCAATTTGCAACTTTAATTATACTTGGGAATACAAAATACTTTTTCCTAACTTAATTTAGAATAGTTATTATTTGAACACAAAATTTCACGTAACAATGAAGTTGATTTTTTTCTTTAATGTTATTAGGTATTTTATATTATTTTAAGGTTTAAATATATATATATATATATATATATATATATATATATATATATATATATATATATATATTATTATTATTATTATTTGAACACAAAATTTTACCTAACAATGAAGTTGATTTTTTTCTTTAATGTTTATATATATATATAATATAGGTGTGCCATGCTAGACAAGAATAAAATGAGGATAGAAAATTAGGAAAGAATAATTTCAGAATAGAATGTTTTATGATAGAAATAAAGAAACCTTACTAGAAAATTTTTTTTACAAAAGAATATTTTTTGGTATGCCATGCTAGACAAGAATAAAATGAGGATAGAAAACTAGGAAAGAATAATTTCAGAATAGAATGTTTTATGATAGAAATAAAGAAACCTTACTAGAAAAGAATTTTTACAAAAGAATATTTTTTGGCAGAAATTTTGAAAAGAAACTTGAAATACTTTCTAAGAAAGAATATTTTTTAATAAACGTAAACAACTTGCTTGGAAAGAATTTTATTTAATAAATGCAAAAAAACTTGCTAGGAAAGAATTTTATTTAATAAATCTAAAAAACTTGCTACGACAGAATTTTATTTCATTAATCCAAAAAAACTTGCAAAAAAACTTGCCAAAATTAATGCGATTATAATTATTTAACATTTATTCAATTAAAAATCATAACTGTAATTACCAAATTGCGCGCTAATTCTTTCTTAAAATTTCTTTGCTAGCACGTTTTTAAAATTTCTTTTCTAAAATTTCTTTGCTAGTACGTGTTTCCAATTTTCTTTGCTAGAAAAAAAATGACTTTTACTTGTGCGATTTCTATCTTAAAAAAGTCTTTGCTAGCAAGTTTTTCATTTTTCTTTGCCAGAAAGAATATATGTATTTCTTTCTTCTTTTCTATCCTTCAATTATTCTATCCTAAAAAGTAATCATGTTTTTTTCTATCATAGCAAGAATTTTCATGTTTCTTTCCTAGAAAGGCTTTCCTGAATTCTTGTCTAGAACCGGCCACCTATATATATATGTATATATATATATATATATATATATATATATATATATATATATATATATATATATATATATATATATATATATATATATATATATATATATATACATATATATATATATATATATATATATATATATATATATATATATATATATATATATATATATATATATATATATATATATATATATATATATATATATATATATATATATATATATATATATATTACAAGGCGTATGGTTTCTGTATATATATTTTAATAGTCTTTAAGTGTATGTGCCTGTAGACACATGCGTGCGCGTCTGTATGTGTGTGTGTGTGTATGTGTGTGTGTGTGTGTGTGTGTGTGTGTGTGTGTGTGTGTGTGTGTGTGTGTGTGTGTGTGTGTGTGTGTGTATGTGTGTGTGTGTGTGTGTGTGTGTGTGTGTGTTTAAATTACTTAGCCATTTTCATATATGTATTTTATCTCAAATTAAAACGTATATTCTACATTCGTCTTTTTGCTTGCTGCGATAACTGTGAAACAAAATGAAAATCAAATCATAATTGGAAGCTCCCATACAAAAACGGACAAATCTAATATTTACCAATGATGATATTATGTGTACTGTGTGTAACAGACAGTGACTGTCATTGACTTATGCATGATTTTCAAGCAAAAGCTGTCTCTTACTTACTGCAGTTATTTAAACAAGTTACTGAGAAAGTTGCCAACAGAAATCAAGGAATTAAAAATATCAAGATATGTTTGAATTTTTTAAATATGGATTTATCTGGTTTTGCGTGGGAGCTCCTCAATTGACGTAATAAGTTAATGCAATAAAAAAACATTTATTAAATAGAAAAGAAGTAGGTTTGTTTACTATAAAGATTAAAAAACTCCTTTAAACTCTAATTTTACAATAATATTCAAACTCTGAATGTTAGTCTTTACACTAACATTCGTAGCAACTACAGCAGTTTGTCTATACTTCTACTTTAATAGCTAAAAAGTTTAAATAATTGAAACTTGTTTCATCAAAATATACCTACTTATTTTATCGTTTTTTTGTTGCTTATAAACATTGTTTGAGCTCTGTCACAACGCAGTTGTGACCGCTGGTTTCAGAATCAAGAGATCCGAGGCTCGATACTTGCTCTGCATTGCGACATCGACAAGGATGACGGCGTGAACTTGCTATTTAAATGCTAATAATTTTATCTTTGATAAAATTATTAAGTTTTCTTAAAACACCTTAACAGTCAGATTTATTTAATTTTTATGGATTTAAGAGCAGATAATTTGCTACATTATGGCAATGTCATAATGTCTAGATGGTGCAACACAATATCATAACCTTTAGCCAAATTATATGGAAAAAAACAACCCACAGATTAGTTTTGTGAAAAAACAAACATAAGATATTTGTGTTGTCCCTGCTTTTCTGACATATACTGGTGATATATTAGGAAATGAGTTGTTGTTTGAACGTCATAATATTTCATTTAAAACATATAAATATTTAATACTTGGGGATATAGATCAAGATATAGAACTTTAAACAGTAAAAACATGGCTAACCAAAAAAAACCTTTAATAATTCAAAGAAAAACTCTAAGGAATTATAGAAAAGGTTTCTTAAGTATTAAAATGACGAAGCTTATTCTCAGAAATTTATCAAGATGTAAGCTTCCTATGTATTCATATCATATGTTTTCAGCTTTCTATATCTTGTTGAAAAATCTTTAAAAGAATTTGATAATATTTTTTCTAACTTTTAATTAGTGCAACTATGGAAGAAAGTGGTTTAAGGGCTGAACTCGGAACCAAAAATCACGTTGTTTAATGTCCGTTGTAAGAATTTTGAAGAATGAATCATCCACTAATTAACGTAATTTATACGTAAAATATACTTAATTTATCTGGCTAAACTCCTAATCCGGAAGACGTCGTCGAACAGCAATTAATCATTAGCAAATCATTAGCGAATTTATTAATTATTATTATAATCGAATTTTAATACAAATCATTAGTATTAAAAATTAAATTCATTAGTTTCTTAAAATGTAATTGACGGATCTATATTTTACTGATTATTTTTTATAACATTTTTTATTATATTGAATTGTTTTATATTGTACTAAACATATATCGTAAAGTAATTAACGAATCATCGTCGCTATAAATTAATACTAATGATGATGATAGTGATATTGAGACATTTTCTAACAGTTAAGTAATTTACGAAATATTATCATTACTTACCATATACTTGTTAATGGTTCGTAAATTAACTTAAACTAAAAAAAGAAAATTTTAATTTTTTTTTGCTACATTATGTAGCAAAAATAAGTTAATTGGAAATAACTACTTCAGGTTGTTATTGCATTAACTAACAATAACGTTTTTAGTTTAGTTTACTTAAAGTAATAAGTTTTAAATAGAAAAGACCTAATGGGTTTTATATTTAATTTATGTTTTTTTTTTTTAGAAATAATGAAATTTCAAGAAATAGATGTTTCATTATGTACTCTAGAGTTGTTATATTTCTGATATTATTGAAAAAACTATCAGCAATATTTACTGGTTTCCATCTAGGTGATTATCCTGCTGCAGACTTTTCTAAAACTGTAAAACTATCATCACAAAGTAATTCTTTTGTTGAAGTAAAACATTTTTTTGGTAAAATTCCATTTCACGTTCAAGTTTATGCTATAGCAAATGATGGAAATAACAAAGGATTTAAATTTGATGGAACGGGTGTCTGTCAAAGTGATGTCAAAGATAACAATGCTTATGGTGGAGTTATTTTTGCTTATGATAACACTACTGTTAGAGTATGGGTACCAACAAGAACAAGTAGCTCTAAAGTAGGTTCTGTTATTTTTGTCGGAGGTAGTTGGGGAGGAAATAGATTTTATCAGGATTCTGTTGATGCAGAAGTTACTATTGAAGCTTGGAAAGATGGACCTGCACCCTCTTTTGAAGTTATAACTGAAGTTGATGCTGGTTTAGAAAAAAATACTAATATTATAGATCATGATTTAAATCAATTGCCAGAAATTATTAGTGTTAGAGTTTTTTCAGGAGTCAACCCTGAAAATTCATATATATTTCATGCTACAGGAGTAACTCAAACATCAAGTAATCGAGAGTATGGTGGAGTTGTATTTGCCTATAATGAAAAAAAAGTTGTTTTGTGGCCACCAAACAAGTCTAAAACTGGTTGTACTCTGTTAAATAAAAGATGGGGCAATGGAAAATATTATACAGAAATGTATTCAAAAACATGTACAGTTCATATTCGTTTATGGGTTAACTCTTTTCCTCCACCTATTTTTCAAACAACCTGGAAGTCTATTGATGTCAGAAGTTTGTCTACACAATTTCTTGAAATAAAGCACAATCTAAAGATGTATCCTTCATATGTTAAACTGCAATATCGATCAGTAAACAAGCCCTATAGTTTAGTTTTTGAGGGTGTAGGTTCTGTGCAATCCACAGTGAGTAATTTAAGACATGGTGGTCTAGTTTTTGCTTATGATAAAGTTAGTGTACGAATTTGGTTACCTAGTAGTAATAATTCACATCAGTCAAAACAGTTATTATTTGCTATTTTTGTAGGAGATGGATGGGGGAATAGTGATGAAAATATTACTGAAATTCTAGCAGAATTTCGTATACAAATATTTCTCAATCGATGCTTAGAGTCTGAAAAAGTAGTTGATTCACAAGGCAGTTGTAGAGATGTTAATGAAATAGTAATTAATCAAGATATGTCCACATGGAGTAAATGCTCAAATCCTTGTGGCAAAGGGTTTAAACAAAGAAATGTTACTGGTAAGTTCTAAATATCATTTATATATATATATATATATATATATATATATATATATATATATATATATATATATATATATATGTGTGTGTGTGTAACAAACCTCAGGAGTGAGGCGTGTGTAGTCGCATGCGTTGTATGACCACGAGTATAATATTTTGTTTTGACAACTCAGCAATGGCTAATTGCATATTTTAATTTAGCGCATTTAAAAAATGTGCTGTATAAATAAATGTAATCTTAAATTAAACTAAAAATAAACAAACTATAAACCAGAAATAGAAATTAAAACTAAAGAGAAAAAAAATAATACATAAGTAAATTTAAAAAAATAAAAATCTCAATGAATGATAAAACAAATAAATAATAAACCAGAAAAATAAAAGCATAAAAATGTTTTAATTTTAATATAAAAGTGTTTCGCTACAAAGAATTTAGAAAAAATCAAAGTCTTAAAGTTATTTAATCTAAGCTTAATTATTTAAAACTTAGTTATTCAAAAATTTGAAACTTGGTTTTTTTCTAATGCCTATTTTTTTCTTGAGCTCTTATGAAACCGCCTCTAGCGTCAAAACCATTAACTCTATGCAAGGCTTCCATAACAAGTTTAACACAGTGTTCAACACATTATATGTGATTAGGATATTTAATAGAAACTGGCATTTCTCCGAACTGGCCAATTTCTTCATTTCAAATTGTAAAATGTTGGTTCAATTGTCTTTTTTTCTACACTGAAGGATTAAATCAATCGCCCTGGAGTATTTGCCTTCATCCTAAGTCCGCTAACATGGCAAGCAGCAGGTTTTCACAATAAGCAAAGTATGCACTTTATTGAATCACAAGACATCAAAGAGTTAGTTCAATTTAGCAGATTATTCCACTTTTTTCACGTTTTTACTGTTACATCTCATGACACAAGCAGTATGATTTGCACCTTGTTCTGAAATGTAGAGAGAATGCTGCTGATGTTGATATTTTTTCCCAATGTCGGTGTGATATGAGTGAGACTCTCCACCTGGTTCTACTACCACTATATCTTGTTCTTCAACAGTTATAACGCTATGTAACTTATTGTCTAACTTTTGTTTAAGTTTTATCTTTTCATCAAAAAAATGCTGGTGATGAGTTCACTTGTTTTTCTCATATTCTTACACAAAGTTTTCCTTAATTTAGGCTTTTCTGGCTTATCTTTGGTCTTGTCAACACTTAAACTCTGACCATTCTTAGTAATCATGCCAACATCAATAAGACTGCAGTTACCAGGGATGCTGTAGCTCGATCTGATATACAATATTTATCTGCTTCTTTGGTTATATATGGTAGGGGCATTCTTATTTGCCCTGTTTGCATAGCAGTTGCGGGCAAGAAATCACTGTCACTAAGATACCCTTCACTATTATTATCCTCTTTACTTGAGTCTGTCTTAGTATCATCCACCCCTCGAAAACTCAACTTGTCAGCTTCATTTGATCTGTGTGTCAAAAGTTGTTCTTCATTAGCATGCTTTCCTTTTACCAGTTGTTTACAACTCTGCAATTTGGTTATTATTGCTGTATCAACGCCACCAATAAACATACGGCAAGAATTTCTTTGATCCAATAAGAATAATTAATTGTTTTATCAGTAGAACTTTCGATTCTTTAAGATACTTGCAGGAAAAAGTCACTTGCTTGGTAGATTCATTGTATAGCATCAAGCACTTACATGATGCAATATCAAACAGGGGACCTAAGCTCTTATGGAAATAAACATTTAGAACTGAATTTTGAGCAACACAATTCTGCTCCAATAGTAATTGAGGCATCAACACATTTCACCACAGATTGAATTTGTAAAGTTGGAATTAAAGCCTTGTGCCATAGTCTCACAACATCTTTCAGTTGTAAAAATCTCCTTGCAACTTAAAGGTTAGTTGGTAGAACATTTTGTCTAGAATTGCCCTTGGTATATATATATATATATATATATATATATATATATATATATATATATATATATATATATATATATATATATATATATACACACACACACAGAAGGTAAAAAATGATTCTTTTGACAACAAATATGTCACTTTTAATTACTTTTGACTTTCATCCAACATTTCCGTGTTGTCATAAAGTTAAAACCATTAATTTAATTGGAATTTATTAATTTTTTAAAAAAACCGCAAAAACGCAAATTTAATTGACCAGAATGTTTTTAAAAACATTCTGAATGTTTTTAATAATGTAAACAATGTTTTTAATAATGTAAACAATGTTTTTATTTTTGTTTTTTTTAATAAAATGTTTTAATTTTTATTTATTTTTTCTGTAAATCATGTGCATTGACTATCTTATAACTTACAAGGGAGTGTTGCTACAAGGGAGTGTTGCTACATTATCTTAAAGCCTGACTCGCAAGGAAGTGCTGCTACATTGACTGAGGTTTTGGTTGGGGCAGGCAGTCTATCAAATAATAAAATAAAAAATTCCGATCTTGCATTTTAATTTTATTTTTGTGTCAACAAAGTATGGAAAAACTTTCTGACAACCAGTTAGGAGTTATATATATATATATATATATATATATATATATATATATATATATATATATATATATATATATATATATATATATTATATATATATAACTCCTAACAGTTATACATACATATATATATATATATATATATATATATATATATATATATATATATATATATATATATATATATATATATATATATATATATATATATATATATATACAGACATACATTCATTCATACATACATACATACATACATACATACATACATACATACATACATACATACATACATACATACATACATACATACATACATACATTACATACATATATACATACATGCATACATACATGCAAATATGATATTTTAGGTTGCAGAGGACAGAGCTTACAAACAATGTTAGATTGTAAATTTGAAAATGATTTTTGTAATTTTTTAACAACTTCATGGAAACGTAGCAGGGGTCAAAATAAAATGAGCAATGAAAATAAACATCTTAAAATTCCTTTACAAGGTCTTAAAAAAGATGGCTTCTTTGTTTATTCAACTGAAGGTAAGAATTTTAGTTACGAAGTCAAAAAATCCTATAAACAAAATTTAATTGGAATATATATTAAAATTCAAAATAGATAAGTAAATGCATAAACAATTTTTTCTTTAATTTAATCCGTAAAAAATTTTTTATGTTTACTTGTAAAAGAGTAAACTTTAAATTGTTTTGATAATAAAACAATGTATTTCAGTAAAAATAAAAAATAAGTAAAAAGATTTACTTGTTTTTATTTTTAAAGTAAATATTTTTCCTTTTATTTACTAAAAAAAAGTTTTAAAAAAAGTGCTTTCTTTTTTGATACATTTTTTCTCTCACTTATTTAAAAAATTTTTTGAAATTTTAAAGTAATTCAATCAATGATTATATAAATATTGATAACCACAATAAAAATTTATCATTTATGAGATAAGCTACTTTTTCTTTTTTTTTCTTTTTTGAAATTTTTTGTTCTTTCTTTAAATGTTTTAAATATTAGTTGTTTTACAATTATAATAATTTCAATAATATAACAGAATGATTACAAGATTAATTAAGTTTGTAAGTGGAAGAACACAGAATCTTGTAGAAGACCTTAAGGTCTTGTCGTTGAGACACACTTTGTTTTTCGACTACATTGTTACATTTATTGTGTTAAATATGTATATTCTTGTCGAAAGTAAGAATAAAATGTAAAAGATATACAACATTCATATATGTAAATACTAAGAATTGAATTTTAAAAATTATACTTCATAAAAATTAAAAATGTAAGAGTATGTTATCGATAGATAAAATTATCTGTTTAAGTTTTCTTTTGAATGTGTTGTAATTCCACTCTTAAGTAAAATTAAAATATTTCTAAACTATTTTGTTTCATAAAAAAGCTCCTTGATAAGAGGTAGAAGATCTGTCAAAATTTATATGCAAAAAAGGTTGTTGGATAAAGTTTTCATTTCAAAGATTGTTTTTTTTTATGTGAGTATAATTTATAAAAAGGATAAGGGGAAGTGTTAGTTTTACATTTATACATAAAGAATATTATAGACATTGAGTTGATATACATTAAGTATATTGATTTTAACTAAAAGAGGCCTGGCATGAGTAAAACAGTCTTTAAAATTTATAAGATGTGCAATATGCTTCTGTTGTAGTTTTTTAAAAAGAATTTCGTGATCAATAGTATAAAAGGCTTTTGAAAAATCTATGAAGATGTCTAGAGTATATTGTGATTTTTCAAATAAACTTGCAATACTTCTAGTAAGTTGAAGTATTGTTATCTAGTAAGTATGTTCAGCAGAATTATTTTTTTGAATCCATATTGGTTGTTGTATAATATTTTATTTATAGTTAGATAGTTATATATTCTATTACACAAAATTCTTTCCAAAATAGTTATTGAGTTTAGTTAGTTCACCTCCTTTAAAGATTGGAGTAACTCTAGCTATTTTGAGAGCATCTGGAAATATTGCTTGTTTAATTGAGTAACTAAAAATTTTAAAAAGAATATTTTTAAATGTCATAAAAACCAATTACAATATTTCCATTAATATCACCTGGTCCAACCACTATATTAAGTTTAATAATTTTGTAGGCAGTTAGGGAAAACATTTTTATTTATTTTTTATTTTTATTGATTAGTTTATTTAAAAATCATTGAACAGGTATTATTGATCAGTTTATTTTAAAATTGTAAATTTATTCATTTTTCAAATCCCAAACATATTTTATACTACATTTTTCATTTAATTTTTTTTTTAAGTTTTAAAAAAACTAAAAAGAAAATTATGGAAGAGTTAATGCAATCTTTACAACTGAATGTCTTTTTTGGTGTTATTGAAAAAAAAATTATTTCATGAGTGAAGTTTAAACGTCATTGTTGAATGTTTTTTTATTACTTGTAAGAATATCCTTAATGATGAAGTTAAGAATATTCTTAATGATTAAAAAATACCACAATGTACAATGCAAATTTCAATAATTTCTTTAAACCAATTTAGACACTTATGTTTTTGTAGTCATAGTAATTGTAGTCATAGTAAAAAAATGATTTTTTATGTAATACGCTTAAGTTGTTAACATGATACTAAAAAATTTTTTAAAATAGCTTAATCCTGCTAATTATCTTTTTGCAAATAAATAAACTACATTAATAAAGATGAAATAAAATACTAATAAAATATGTATGTTTATTAAGGCTGCTGACGGGTACCACTCGTTGTTACTACCCGAGTAACAAACATTTTATAAGTTTAAAACTTGTTTTATTCATTTTTATACTTTAAAACTATTAATTGTAATATAGCAATTTAACAGTTTTAATTTGATATGTGAAAGAAAATTTTGTTGCTAAAATTTTTAATAGTTACGGTTTCTTTATCTATATATATTTCTATATTTTCAGAATTTCTGAAAACATTTAATATATTGTTAAGAAAGCAAGAAGATATGCATACATGCAACTTTAGTACCATTAGAATACTCTTTCTTGTCTATTGGTCATGTGGTTAATTCACCCAAAACAGTGGAGGCGCTCGTATTTCTAAACTGTAATTGGGACTTGTGTAACCTTTTTTTTTACTGTATAAATTTATTTAAGCCGTAAAACATAACAAATACAAATAGCAAGGGCAAGAAAAAGACATAATTTGTTTTATCACTAAGTCCCTTAAGCCACCTAAAGTAAAATAAAGTTTAGAAAAAATAACATTTCTAAATAATTGGAATCATTAAATTAAAAGTTTTTATTGACTTGTTATAAAAACATTTTTTTTAAAAAGTATTTTTTTTTTTTCAACAGGTACCCGGATACCTGTCTGTTTGTTCCACTGGTATTCAGGCAAGCATTTTCACATTTTTTGACAACACTTATGTCTAGAACAGAAATCTAGGAAACCTGCTAATTGTAGAATAACTTTTGAAACCCTAGTAAAGGAGTAATTTTTTAAAAATCTTTTTGCGTATGATAATATATTTATCATATTTACTTTAGAAGTTAGGGGTCGTCAATAAAATACGTGTGCTCTAAGGGGGGAGGAGGGGGAGGGGTCTTCAAATAGCATATGAAAGCATATGGAGGGGTTCAATTTTAAAGTACATACACACAAATTTAAAAAAAAATCCTTTGTAATGTTTTTTTTTCTAATTTATCACAGTTAACAAGTATTTGTTAATAATAATTGTTTTTAAATAACTTTAAAAAGTTATTTAAGTTTAAAAAAAAAACCATACCATATCATCATTGTCCATAATTTGCCAGCTAACCAATAGAAAAGTTAATTTCCTGACTAAAGGTCCTAGTTTGCCAACATAAAAGTATGTATGGTATAGGGGAGTTGAGGGTATAGTGTCCCTATATGCACACACATGTCACCTCTTATACACTGGTTTTGAGTAAAGGGGACTTGTATTTTAGGCAACCTCTTTTTTGAGTTTGCAAAAAACAGGTTTTAGCAGTGCTGTGGCTAATGTATTGGAGGCCCCCCAAAAAAACCTGTTATTAGGGTCCAAAAATCAAAAAAATTTCCACAAGGTGTCGCAAAAAAAAGCTTCTTAAATTTGCAAAAGGGCTCCTAAATTTGCTAAACCTTCCCCCTCCTTCCTCCAATTGGGGTGTGTGAGGTAGCCCTGGCTCTGGGTTTCAGGCTCTGTTTTCAATATTACTCATCTTGTGTATGATTGCGACTCATTTTTTATGGACTTTCTAAAGAGAGGTGCCTGAAAAAAATGTCTACCCAAAGTAAAGTTTATTTTTTATTTGATTTATCATTAAAAAAAATTTTTAAAAATAAAAAGTAAATTATGACTTTCAAAAATAAGAAGTAAATTATGACTTGTCTGAGATTCGATCTAGAGTCTCTGACATAAAATTGCTTGCATTAACCTCTCAGCCATACACACATGCAATTACGTTAGTAAATTAATTTTATTAAAATAAATATTTTTTACATGCATCTTTAAAATAGAGGTCCGATGCCGAAACCAAGGGTATAAAGTATCTTAGGGAGGGGGAGGTTTTCAAAAAAGGGTATAAAAAAAGGGAGGGGGGAGGTTTTCAAAAGTGCACATACAACTGAGGGAGGGGTAAAAATTCTAAATTTTTGGCATATGTTTTTTATACACTACCCCTTACTGACTGTTTTGTTAGACATACAAACTATTCTGGCTTATGATTTTTAAGTCAATTCTCAATTTTTTTTTTCTATGATTTTTGGTTCAGACAACATTTCCTTTATAGTCTTACGAAAGAGCTACCATCTTTAGTTTGATCAACCAAAACTTATTCTCGCTTTGCTTGTCATTCAACAATCTTTGTTTTCTAATAACTCATAATTTAATAGTGTTCGCTTGCAATTATGTATATGTATATATATATATATATATATATATATATATATATATATATATATATATATATATATATATATTTAAATATATATATATGTATTTAATAACATATATATCAACCCTCGGAATTAGGAAAAATGAGATCGTCAAACTGTTAAAGGTTGGTATAAGGTTGGCAAAAGAAATTTGAATCAAACGGTTACCATAAAACATGGAAACAAGGTCAGCAATTTTTTGTCAACCTCTAACACTTTAATATATATATATATATATATATATATATATATATAGAACCCTTAGATGTTGTCCGAAAGTTTTTTCGATATTTTGTTGACAAAAAGTAAAAATTAAAATGCAAGACCGGAATTTTTTTTTTTTAATAATGATAGACTGCCTGCCCCAACCAAACCCTCAGTCGATGTAGCAGCACTCCCTTGCGGGTCAGGCTATTTGTCAGTCGATGTAGCAGCACTCCCTTGCGAGTCAGGCTATTTGTCAGTCGATGTAGCAGCACTCCCTTGCGAGTCAGGCTATTTGTCAGTCGATGTAGCAGCACTCCCTTGCGAGTCAGGCTATAAGATAGTCGATGTAGCAACACTCCGCGCATGATTTACAGTAAAAAAAATAAAAATAAAAACATTTTATTAAAAAAAATAAAAATAAAAACATTTTATTAAAAAAAATAAAAATAAAAACATTGTTTATATTGTTAAAAACATTCAAAATATTATAAAAACATTCAGAATGTTTTTAAAAACATTCTGGTCAATTAAATTTGCGTTTTTGTGGTTTTTTTAAAAAACGATTAATTTGTAATTAAATTAATGGTTTTTACTTTCGTCCAACACGGAAATGTTGGACGAAAGTCAAAAGTAATTAAAAGTGACGTATGTGTTGGCGTAAGAATCATTTTTTTCCTTCCGCTCTTCCCAAAGCCAACAAACTATAGAACTATATATATATATATATATATATATATATATATATAAATGTATATATATATATATATATATATATATATATATATATATATATATATATATATATATATATATATATATATATATATATATGTATATATATATATTAAAGACCTCTAACACTTTAATATATATATAAATATATATATATATATACGCACACACATAGGGGTGTACACTCGGACTTTTGGTCAGTTGCCAGATGGTTGAGTAAAAGTAACCGGTTTGTTAATTTTGGTTGCCCACCATCTTTTTAAGTTGCTTGTCACTTTTTTTGAAAAATTTTTTGCATTAAGTGGATTTCTCACATATTCTAGTCATTTTTTCATTATAGGGCTAAGTGTGTACTAGAAGTAATTTGCATAAATAAAAGTAATATTGTAAACTATTGATAACATTCACTTTTCTACTTTTAGAAAGCACATGCCGATATATATGCCATTAGGTTTTTCACTCAAATTTTGATTTTTTTCTTTAAATATGCGCTCTTTTTTATAACAACAAAATGTTGACAAATGTAGAAAAATAATTTACAAATACTTTAAAACCCTTTGCTTTTAATGTGTTGTAATTATTAAGATTTATTTATTACAGAAGCTTAAAAACTAATGGTATTTTGAAAATATTTTGAAGTACTGCGTTGTAATTAAATTTGATTTTAAGCTGCGTTAAAAATTATTTAAACTAAATTAATAAAAATTATTAATAGAATCTAAATTCGGTATTTGAAAAAGATAATATTTCCTTATAATTTATTTCTTAAAACAATCTTATACTTAGCATAATCTTTTGTTTTTTTTATGACAATTTATTTATTTATTTTAATTTTTACGTAATTAATGTAATATTTTTAATAAAGATTATAAACAAAATTATAGATAGATTTTATCAGTTACCAATAAGATATTTATGAATGTAATTTTTGTTCATAAACGTATTATGTCAAAAGAACTTTACACGATATTGAATTAATAAGAAACAAAAAATAATGAAAAGAATTCTCTTAAACAAAAGCATTTCTCCCTTTTTTTAAGAAAAAAAAAGTTTTTATGACCTTTCGCTTATAATAATCTAAAATAATCTATGATGGAGAGACTTATATTTTAATACGATGTAGAGACTTATATTTTATGTAATGAATTAGTTAGCAGTTGATTAAAAAAAACTTCTTTAATAAAAATTGCAAAACTATTTTACATTTATTTAAATGTAAATTTTATATTCAACATTTTACTATTCCTTCAAATTATTTTACATTCCTTCAAAACTAAATTTGAATTTTTAAAATCATATTTAATTTAAAATCTTTTAAAATTGATTTAATTAAAACAATTTGCTTTTTGAAACAATTTTCAGTTGCGGTTAAATGGTTTTTTTACAACCTAAATTTTTCTTAATAAACTTCACATAGACAATGTTAAAAGATAATTTAAATATTCCAAAAAAAAAAGTCTTTGATCAACTCAAATGCCTTCGGCGTTTACATTTTACAAAAAAGTTTTCAATCAATCTTTACAATAAAATAAAAACAAAATAAAAATAAAATATCATAATACAAAACAAAAAAATTTATAAAATAAAATTTAACTTTTTATTTATTATAAATTTATTTTTTATAATTAAATAGAAATTTATTCAAAGTTTTTTTTACTTAGTTTCATTTAATAACTTCATATACAAAGAAAAGTTTGTTATTAATTATAAACAATTTTGTTTTCTGTTACTAAATATTTCGATAAAATAATTAGCTTAATAGGATTAAGTTTTAGTGGTTTTTTATTTTATTTGAGTTTTTTACATTAGTAATTAGTGCTTATATCTAATATAGTTGTTATTCAAACTTTTGTAACAAACTTTGTTACATAATTGTCATTCAAAAGTTAAAGCGGTTTTTTATAAAACTAGTTACTTTTATCTCATCACTTGTAGAATAATTTAAAAGTTAAAAAATGATAAAAAGTCGCTTAATGGAAATTGCTCAAGACGTATGTAAAATAGGGTACCGTTTGGCTTTCGTTATGCATATATTGAATAAATTAAAACTAAGGATTCTGGGATCGAAATGTGGACAAACAATTTAAAAATGTATAACAACAATACAAATTATTCAGTTTTGAATACAAACTCTCAATAACTTTTTTAATTCTTGTTTAGTTTTTGTGAAATTTTAAGAACTGATTACAATGAAAGTTTTCATTTTGATCATTTAGATTAAATTTGACATTTTAAAGCACGATTATTCCAAGTTTTTATTTATATCAGTAGATAGTTTTCCTTGGCAATAAGTAAAATTTTATAAACGAATGAATTTATTGAATTTTAATACGCTCAGGGTGGATATATTTTCCAATAGTTAACTAGTTATCCCTTCTTTGTATTAGGCACCTGAGAGTAAATGCTTAAGAATTTGACAAGGTCAGAAAAATATTAACCAGCTCTCTAAACATTGACTGTTAAAAGGATATTTTTAAAATAAAAATATTAAAAATATATTTAGTTAATAAGTATATAAATTTCTTTTTAAAAGTTGCAACCAAATAAAATTAGTACATATTTACAAAAATGTTTATGAATAAGTTTTAATCCCTAATTTTTAAGGAAGCTTAAATTTCAACTCTGAAAAGATTTGTTTAAAATGGTTTTTAATCTTTTTAAATTTACTTTTTTTTTTATATTCGTACTTGTAAAAGGAACACAAAGGAATCTTTATATACACATACAAAAAAAAGTGAAAAAAATTGCAATTAGCGGGAAAAAAAAAATAAACAGTTGAATTTTTTTTGATAACAAAATTTAAATTTTGCAAAGATATTCAAGCACACAAGTATTATTAAAATATACCAATTATGAAGTGACATTAACTAATATGCTAGTGCCAATAAATAAAGCATTACTCCATCAAATAATCAGAACTTTTGATTGAATTGTTTATTTTTATTTGAATCTAAATAAATATGTTCATTGAATCATTTAAAATAAACTCATGCTTTTTACAATTCTTTTTTATTGCATGGCCTCTTCATTTGTAAACTTCTCACACACTTAAAAATAGTGCAATATAAATAATTGCTTAAATAAAAAAGTAGTTTCTGTAAAAGCAAGTCTTTTTATAGACAAGAAAGCAATCTTGAAAGTTGATAAACTCCATAAATATGAACTTCTGAAATAAAGCCACATCACTAATGCTACACTGATATAAAATTTAATTCATGCTTATGCTTTTTTACAAGTAACTATTAAAACTATGTTTTAACCCTCACACTCCTTGAGAAATACCAAAATTGATAATTTGCTAGTCCAAGAAAGTCCTAAAAGTAGAAAATTGAGATTCATTAAAGAGATAAAATTATATTTTTTATGTTCATAGAATAAAGTACTAAATGATACAAAAAAATCAACAATAAAATCATCAAAATGCAGGCAACTTAACACTTTAAAACATGGCCTAATATATATGCCAGTATTTAATAAATAGTAAAAGCATAAATTTATAATAAATAAAGTATTATATATTTTTTCCTAACCCCTGCTATCAACCCCTGCTAAATTTTCTAATTTTGCTGGGGCTGATAGTTTTAAAAATAGTCTTTATGTCTTTAAAAATTTAAAAACTTTCCATAATATGGAAAATTTTATAAATAAAGTTTTTCATATTATGAAAAAATAAAATGTATAGAAAATATAGTTTTTATTGGCAGCCATTAATTAATAAGTTTCAGCTATTTAAAAAGTTACAAGAGGACTGTGGAAACCGTCAAAAATGTTTTTTCATAAAAATTTAATACTATTAGCATTTTTTTTTCTTTCTATTTATAAAATAAAAATGAAAATAAATATAAAAGAAGACAATATAAATAATTGTTTAAACTATTTAAAAACATATTTAAAAGCAATATATGCAATTCAAATTGATCAAAGTATCAAGTTCATTCATTCAAAGTTTAATTGCAAACAATCGTCTTTCATCCTTGTTTTCTCTTTACTATATTGCACAAAAAAGAGACCTGAAGTAAATATGAAAAAGCTTAAGAAGATTGCTCAGAATGAAACAATTTGAATAATTAAATTTAACATACATAAAGTATAAAAACATCTTTTATTCCTACTATGAATATGACACACCAAAAAAAAATTATTTCAAAGATATTTATGTCTAAAATGAGCCATATTTTTGTACTCAATGTGGAATGTTTAAATCTGAATATTGAATGTAAAATTTGAACGTATAGATTACAATGTTGATTGTACAAATTGAGTTAGGAAAACCGTAGACGCATTCCATATATATATATATATTTATATATATATATATATATATATATATGTATATATATTTATATATATATATATATATATATATATATATATATATATATATATATATATATAAATATATATATATATATATAAATTAGTAATTTATTACTGCTTTGTTCTTTTAGAACATTGAGCACTCTGTTTGTAGAATACACTAACATAATTTATATATATATATATATACACACACATACATACATATATATATACATATATATATATATATATATATATATATATATATATATATATATATATATATATATATATATATATATATATATATATATATATATATATATATATATGGAATGTGTCTACAGTTTATATATGTATATATGATATATATGTATATATATATATGTATATATATTTATGTATATATATATATATATATGTATATACATATATGTATATATATATATATATATACAGGCCTTGTTAAGAAGCGTTACGCAGCTCGCATTTTGCTTGCGAAAAGGCGATTTGCCTACGCGTTCAGCAGTTTTGCGCTACGCAAAAACTTATATCTTTTAGAATATTTAAATTATCTTTTGATTGTCGTTAAGGTGACGTAACGTAACGTTTATTCAGAAGAAATAAAGTCTGTTAGTAAAAGCGTTTAACCGCAATTGTAAAATAATAGATTTTTTGTTAAAGAAACAGTTTGTTTCATAATTTTTTTTGTTGTTGTTAAATATTAGTTAAAAAAAATAAAGTGTTTTAAGTTTTATCTTAAGGAATTAAATATATAAATTCTTTTTAAATATAAAAATTATTTTTAGTCATAATAGTTTAAAAAATGCACGATTTATTTTGATGTAAATATTTTATTAATAAGATATTTTGTTTATGGTTAATTCAATAACGTAAAGTTTTAAAGATGTTTGTTTAATTTATTAAAATAAATTATGATCACGAATATGTTATCGGTAACTGATAAATAACAAAAAAAAAACTCTTTATTGTTTAAAAACGTTATTAAAAAGAGTTCACAAATTAAATAAGGCAAAATTTATTAACAATTAATAAAATAACCAAAAACCAACTGTAAAATCATAAGAAAATAAACAAACATAATTTTACGTTTCATGAAAAAAATATTTTTTTTCAAAATAAAATTTAGTTCATATTTGAAAAAAATAATAAAAATGATTTTTTAAATAAGAACTTAGATTTTATTTGTAACTTTTGTTATAGCGAGAAAAAAACAAACTGTTTGTATGATTTTTAACGCGTTAATAAAATAACTTTAATTACAATGCGGTACTTGAAAAGATGCTAGTGACGCAATATAACTTCTAGCGATGCAAAATATATTTGCTGAGTTGAGTTACTTAGAAAATCGTTACGCGTTTTCGCTACGCAGCGAAATCTCGTAACAAGGCCTGTATATATATATATATATACAACCCTCGGAATTAAGGTCGGCATTCGGCAATGCCGACCTAACTGCCGACCTGAAACTGTTTGAGGTCGGCAAAAAATTGCCGACCTCCTTTCTATATTTTATGGTCACACCTTTGTATTAAATAGTTATTGCCGACCTGATGCCGAACTCATATATATATATATATATATATATATATATATATATATATATATATATATATATATATATATATATATATATATATATATATATATATATATATATATATATATATATATATATAGATCATATATCAGGGTGTTACCCAGGAAAAAAAGTTATACAGTGTTTTTGCAATATTGGGAATTTTAAGTGTTGTCGGCTAGCGAATAAAAAAGCAAAAAAAAAAGAGGTCATCCAATATTTAAAAAAATATTTAAGGCTTGCCTTAAACATTTTTTTAAATATTGGATGAAAACACTGTATAACATCTTTTCCTGGCTAACACCCTGATATATATATATATGTGTGTGTGTGTGTATGTGTGTGTGTGTGTGTATATATATATATATATGTATGTATATATATAAATATGTATATATGTGTGTGTATATATATATATGTATATATATATGTATGTAATTATATATATATATACATACATATATATATACCAAAAGAATTTATATATATATATATATATATATATATATATATATATATATATATATATATATATATATATATATATATAACGTATATATATATGCATGTATATATATATATACATATATATATGTATATATATAAACATATATATAAACATATATATATATGCATATATATACATGTTTAAATATATATATACATAAAAAACAATTTTAATGAAACCCCTATGCTAACATGGTCTATTCTCAAATCAGTACCCCCCTACTCAAATATGCCTGGGTGTGCAAATGTTGTCTATTCATTTCAGAAATACTCTGGAAAAATATCAATGCTCTAGGAAATTATCTTGAGGTGCCTCAAGACCTTTAAAATTTTAATGGGTCCCTATTATTATGTAAAAAAAAATTTTTCAAAAGTATGTTATGTTGGGTCTCAAAAGAAGCAAAATTAAAAAAAAATTTCAAAAATAACAATTATTTTATAAAAAAATTATTACTTAAGATTTTTTTGAAATTATAATTAAAAAAAATAAACTTTTTTCATTTTTAGTTTAAAAGGTCATTTTTTCTGCAATAAACTATAAAATAACAATTTTTTTTTTAAATAATTGTTATTTTTGAAATTTTTATAAAATTTTGCTTCTTTTGAGACCCAACATGACATACTTTTGAAAAACTTTTTTTTACATAATATTAGGGACCCATTAAAATTTTAAAGGTCTTGAGGCACCTCAAGATAATTTCCTAGAGCATTGATATTTTTCCAGAGTATTTCTGAAATGAATAGACAACTTTTGCACACCCAGGCTAAACGAATTGTAAAAAAAACTAAAATTCACTCCACCCTAATATATATATATATATATATATATATATATAATATATATATATATATATATATATATATATATATATATATATATATATTTATATAAACTTAATTTGTTAGGTGTATTAACAAGTCCTGAATTAAAAGATGCTACAGGGTGTATCTTATTGTTTAAGTATTCAACTGGAAAATATTTTGGCAGTATTCAAATTGATATTTTAAATACTTTTGATGTGTGGAAAACAGGTAATTTCTCTTCTTTTAAATTAAAATGTTTTAAGTTATTATGCTATACTCTATTGTTTCTGCTTACTACATTAGTTTAAGTATGAATGAAGTTGAATAAAAGAGTATGAATTATATTTTGACATCATTAAAAGTTTAAGACTCAAATAGAATTAGGTTAAACATTTACACTAGGTTAAACTTTGATAAAACACTAAATAGGTTAAACTTTTTTCTTAGAGTCATATTATATTTACTAATGATGTTTTGGAGAGTCTGATAATTATAAATTACATATTGAATCGATTATTAAACATTCATTAAAGTAATTTAAAAGATATTCAGTTCTTTAAATGTTACAAAATTGTGTGAAAATTTTATTTTCAGTTTAATAAAATATAACATAATAATTTAGAATTAATTAAATTATAAGTTATGTGTATATATATATATATATATATATATATATATATATATATATATATATATATATATATATATATATATTTATATATATATATATATATATATATATGTATATATATATATGTATATATATATATATATGTATATATATATATATGTATATATATATATGTATATATATATATATATATATATATATATATATATATATATATATATATATATATATATATATATATATATATATATATATATGTATATAAGACCAGTTCAAAAAAATATTTTTTAATAATTAAGTGGCTAGATGTTTAAATGTTGTTAATTGATGAAAAAAAGTAAATCATTAAGGTTCCAAAGCATTATTCCAATATTTAGCAACAGCTCAATTAAGTTTACTTTACAATGGGGTCCTAAAATTAAAAAAAAAAGTTCCTTAAAAGTAGGTCAACCTGGTACTCAAAAGAAGCAAAATAATATGTAAATTTCAAAAATAATAATTGTTTTATAAAAAATAAATTAAAAAATTTTTAGTTTTATTAAAAACTTGTAAAAATGTACTTTTTTTATTTCTAGTTAAAAAACCATAGTTTTTGTGCAATTAAATCTAAAATAATAATTGTAGTATTAAATTATCTTTTTTTTTTTAAATTTTTATATAATTTTGCTACTTTTAAAACCCAACATTTGGGTGTCCCAAAAAAAAAAACAAGCTCTCTACTGATTCCCATTCTATGTGACCTAAATAAGTACTAAAAAAAATTTGACGGTTTTATTTTGATAGGAAGTGCTAGATGTAAAATCTGAGTTTTACTGTTTTAATGTTAAGCTAGCTTAACATTAATAGAAAACACATTTTAGAAAATTAAAACAAAACAATTAGATGCGTATAAATCATTTCCAATTGTTTTCTACTATTTAACTTGATAGATTATATTTATAAGTATGAAAATACAAAAAAAAATACATGAAAACTAATATTTATTAGCAAATTTAAGATTTTATTGCGGTGAAACATTTCTCAAAAAATACAACTTTTTGAACAGTTCCCAAGCTCCTTTTTAGTCATAGTCTTAGTCAAGTTTTTTCTAGACTTTTTAACTACAAAGAGTACATTTTGAAGGTGATCTTCATCTCTAGTAGCTGAAAGAAAATCTTTAATGAGCTTAATGTTTCTTTCTGCACCATCATTTACAACAGATATGTTTTTGATCCATGCAATAAAATCTAGCAACTGAGGATGGTTAAAAACATCTATAGTATTAAGACAATTATTAAGCCATTCTTTTATACTTGCTCTTGATATTTTAAAATGTTTGAAGAGAAGGTAGCTTTGCTCGGAAATCAACTCAGGTAGCTCTGTGGTCTCTCCAATTTGTACATTTGATGGTTTACAATGCTGAAATTCATTTGGCTCTTCAAACTCAATCAGAGCTAACAGCATTCTTAGCTTTGTTTCAGAAGGAACTTCTTTATCCCCAAAGGACAAAATACAGAGTTGCGGAGTTAAGTACCACGTATGGCGTCCCATGCTGAGAAGCAAAGCATTTCCAATATTCTTACTAACTTTTCTCAATGCATAGGCTGTCTGGATAGCTTTCAAATCATTGTAGGGAGCCAGAAATCCTAAAAAACTTTTTAAAAACCATGGAACATAGCAAATTGCAATGAACAAACTTGCATCCTTCAACTGCAGCACTTCTTTTTCTGTCAAGATATTACTGATATCTTTAGTCATATAAAGAGTCAGGATGTAGATCACATCTGCTAAAAACCTTGCCTCATGGCAGGCGCCAGGTTGATGGAACTTAAAATCTTGTACTTCCACTCCAAGGAAGAAGGAGGCAAGCTTACAAACTATAGCATAATCATTCCTTGAAAACACTATATCAGTAGTTGCATTAGTCAAAAATGTCTTAGCTTCCTCTGCAACAGTGCGAAGAACAGAGCCAATCTTCAGATCATCTCTTTGCCAGTCCAATTTACATAAATTTTTCACTTCATTCACTTTCTCACAGATTTCAGGCCACTTGTTCTTTAGCTTGACATAAAGAGATCTTCTTGGACCTTTAGTTTTCTCACCAGTAAGGGCAGCCATATAGTGAGATACATGTACTTCATATATGTGTCTCCTACACATTATCCACAAAATTGGTAATTTCAAAATATCTGTAAGAATTTGGACTGCTCCATTTACTCCGCCTGTATTGCTTGCAGTTGTATCACAGCATATACCAATGATCTGCTCTGTACATCCGTAATATTCTAAAAGATTGTGCACTTGTTCTGCTTGGTCAACTCCCTTTGAAGAGGGACATTGAACAACACCTAAAAGATGGTCTTCCATGGTATCGTCATCCGGGGAACTCACTGAGACTGCAAGTCGCTCAATTTTTTGGATAATGTTAAGCCCAGTGGTAATTTGTTCCAACAGTTTGGTATCAAAATGAAGAATAAGCTGTCGGCCTTTAAGATGATTAGATATTGAAATCCACTCCGAGTCTCCTTCAAGTTCTACATATTTGAACTTTTTTCTATGAAGTGTGCTTCTTGAAAGCGGTATATCATTAATTTCTATACCTCCAGCTTTAAATACTTCACTTAAAATTGCCAGATGAGGTCGTACACCAACATTGAACCTTGTTGCTGGAACAGCAGTACATTCAATGAGCTTTTCAACATTCACTGCTAGATTTATCATATCTCCAGAATTGTACCTAGGTATCATTTTATAATATTTTTCTACCTATTTATAATTATATACTTTTCAATAAAACAGCTTTAGCTTGTGAAAATTACAACTATGTTATTAAAATAATACTATACCTGCGTTTCCGACCGTTACCCAGGAAATCATCTTCCTCGCTGATTTCACAGTCCTCGTTTGACTTTTCTTCCTCACTGCTGAATTGAATCTCTTCTGTCATGGAGTCATGTGACAACAAAACATCATTGATATCTTTTAAGTTTTTCTGTCTCTCTAATTCTTTCTCTCTCAACTTATCTAGCTTGTTCTTTCTCCTGTTTGCATCAATACTCTTCTACTGTAGTCTTCATCGACTTTTGTTTCCGTATATCCTTTCCTATGTAACTTCTGGTTTTCATAAAAACTAAGAAATATTTAAATCTATTAAGCCATTTATAAATAAATTAATAACTGTTCTAGTTTTTCTTGGAAGATGACCAAACCATGTAAAGAGTTAAACATAAATATTTTAAAGGAAATAATATGCTATTACTTAAGTTACTTTTAATTGGAAAAAAAATCTCACTACTAAAAAAAGTGTTATTTAATGAACTTACTTTATATCTTCCAGCTTGGCATCATCTGTTCTCAATCTATCAGCAAGAATATCTTTTTTAAAATTCTTAGTCGAGATGTCAAAAAGCTGATAGGATTCTGTGAGAAAATCTTTCTCTAACTTTGATTGCTTATCAAGACTGCTGTTCCAGTTTAGAGAAGACAATTTAATCAATTTCTTGTATTTTAAATTAAGTTTAATGATTTTAGTCTTTATATTGTACCCACAAATCACAAATTTCTTGCCAAACCCAGCATTATCCCAAATTTTTTTAATCCTAGATACCAAGCAAGAACTATCAGGATCTGTACAAACACCATTTTCAAAAACAAGATCCTTGGATTTCGATTTCAATTTGCAACCAACATTAGTAGAAGTGGGTTTGTATTTAACTTGTGACTCGCGAAGGATAAATTGATAGTATCTAAGAATATCACCATTAGATGGAAGCTGTCTCTGAGGTAACTCCCTCAGTGGGTACTTCAATAGGTAAATATACCTCAACCTTTCTGTATTTTTCCGTTTTATCTTATTCTGTCCTATCATCTTCTTTTTTAAGCTGTTCTGTTTCGAAATAATCAGTTTTTTAACTAAATTTTTACTAAATGTTACACTTGCATCAAAAATCTATGAAGTCGTTATTCCCTCTCGTATAATATTTTATCTAAGTTTACCGTTACGGCTTTTATAACCGTTTACACGAGAATTCCTTCGTGCACAAATAATTCCATTTAGAAATTTTTTCCTTCAAAAAAAATTTCTAAATGGAGTTATTTGTGAACCAATCCATGGGGAATTATACGAACTAATAATATTGTCCAGAGGGAAAAATATCAATCTCTAACAATGTTCATAGGGAATGATCCTATTCTTTAATAATATCCTATGGGAATTATTTGTGTACTAATTATTACATCATATTAAAACATATTGAAATACTAGATAGCGCTGTTTTGTAGTAAATACACATAAGTGTACAAAACCGTAAAACTCAGAATTTACATCTATCGCTTCTAGTCATTAAAAAATTAAAAAAAAGATTTTGGTAGCTATTTAGGACCTATAGAATGGGGATCAGTTGAGAGCACATTGAAATTTTAAAAAAAAGTGTGTTTTTGGGACACCCTACCCAACATGACATACTTTTGAAAAACTTTTTTTTTTTTAAATAATAGGGGACCTGTTAAAATGTAAAGTTAATTGAGCTGTCCCTAAAATTCATTATTTAAGTTTGCAATTTTGAACTAATTTTCCTGACCACAAACCACATCAAACCACATCAAGCCCAAATTAAGTTCAAAATTTTTTTTTTTTATATACAATTTTGAAATGGTCTAATGTATATATATATATATATATATATATATATATATATATATATATATATATATATATATATATATATATATATATATATATATATATATTTTATACAATCCAGGTAGTTAGGTTATATAATTACATTTGATACTTGATGTCATGCTCATTAAACGGTGTGTTTGTTAAATCGACAGAGCCGCAAAAATGAGTAATATATGCAGAGTGGTGTTTTTCTATAAATACTTTTTGAGTTTTTCTGCTTTATTTTGCAAAAACCATGTTCTTTTGATTATTTGGTCTTTTGATATTTTGTTTTGATTATTTACTTATTTTCTTTATTTTTACTATTTGGATTGGTCTGCCGTTTTGGTGCCAATACCAATTATATATGTGTATATATATATATATATATATATATATATATATATATATATATATATATATATATATATATATATATACACAAACCTTGTTTTAAATAAAAAATGCTTAATACATAAGCTTAACATGATATTTGACGTCATAAAATTCTCTTTATTTTTTTTATTTTTTTAAGAAATTAACTTTTTCAAATTACTGCAATAATATTAATTACAGCAAAACGAGTTGAATGTTATTTAATGGCTTTTTTATTACTACTAGAAGGGAATGTTTATTTTCTTTAATTTTTTTTTTTAATATTAAATAATTAAATTTAGTATTGCATTTAAAAAAATGTTTAATATTAGCAAATTTTTTTCTTTTCTCGACATTTGCATTAATGAATTAAAGTATGTTAAATTTTTTAATTTTTGAAATGAATATTTCTTAAATGTCTAATTGTGGCTTTGCAACTACAAGTGATTTTTTATTGTTAAAAAATTAGAGAGTAACGAATAAAAAAATAACATTTATTTATTAAATTTATTTATTAAAAGTTTATTATTTTATTATTAAAATTATGTCAGTGAATATATAGTTTATTAAAAAATAATCGCTGGGATTTTACTTGTGTTATTAAAAAAAAAGTTTAACTTAGTTTTGTGCATATTTTTGATGCAGCTGTTTATTTTATATTTAATTTTGAGTAAAAAAAAAATGTTTAGGAAAGAAAACCGAAAAAACAATTGCAATAAAAATGAGCTAATTTTTTTTAAAACAAATAAAATTTCAATATTGAATAATATTTAGTAATGCTTTTAAATAAATTCGACATTTAAGTTAAACCCAAGCATAAACTTTAATTTTAATAAACTTAAATATATTTTTTAAATCAAAATTAAATTATTTTTTTTTTATCAGAATAAAATTATATATTTTTATTAAGTTAGTTTTAAATTAAGTTATATTTTTTATCAAAATTTAATTATGTTTTTATGGTCTTTGCTTCGAGCTTAAAAAATCAATCATTACAATAAAATAAAAACTAAATAAAAATAAACTTTTAATTTTATTTGAGTTTTTTTCATTAGTAAATAGCACTTGTATCAAACATAATTGTCATTCAAACTTTTCTAACAAATATTTTTACATAAACGTCATTCAAAAGTTAATGTGACTTTTTTGTAAATTAATTACTTCTTTTATCTTACCGCTTATTGAATAATTTAAAAGTTAAAAAAATGATAAAAAGTTACTTAACTGAAATCGCTTACTGCTTACATAAAATCGCTTACATAAGGTGTACATAAATGGCTCTATGTGTAACGCTTTAAAATAAGGCCTGTATATATATATACAATACCCAGACTTAATCTCATACCATTTGACCGAATTAAAAATTCCATAAGTTATAAGTTTACATATATAGTGCTATACCCAGACTTAATCTCATACCGTTTGACCAAATTAAATATTCCATAAGTTATAAATTTACATATTAATAAAGACCAACATTAAATAAAACAAATAAACTGTTTTATAGTTGTAGTTTTATAACTATAATTAAAGTGTTGAGCTTTATTAAGCAACTTATATTTTCAGGGTGTTAGCTAGTCCAATGGTGCCGCGTATAACGCGGAATTCCCAATGGGCCTAAAATTCCCAAAAGTCAATTCCCTTTTTTTATAAGAGTGTTTTTTTTTTAGTTTTTTTAGTACCTTTTCTAAAAAATTCCCAACATTTTCTAGAACAACAACAATAAAAACTCCCAATACGGCAAAAACGCGGTATAAAATTTATTTCTAACTAACGCCCTGATTTTATATAAGTTATATTTTATATATAATTATATTTATGTGAATTTGAATGATTTTTATATTGTTAAAAGTTAAATTGCAATGTTAGTGTATTGTAAAGTTCTGCAATGTAATTAAATTTAATTTTAAGCCGCTTTAAAATCTTTTAAACAAAAGCTGTAACAAAAATTAATAATCTTTTGTTTGTTCACAAACAAGAAAAATATTTTTTGATTTAAAACTTTAAATGTGACCCAATCTATTAAATATTAATATATTTAACTTTTTTTAATTTATAATTTGCCAGGACTTTTTTTTCACCCATATAAACTGACACAGGTGTGGAGTGGAGCTACGAAATGTAACATCACAAGAAATAACTAATAATGACTGCTCATATGTATAGAAAGAAAAGTTGAGTCAAGATGGCAAACATTTTAAAAACCTGAGTTACTGAAAAACTATTAGTCATGAAGCAATAATAATTTGTCTATACTTTTGCCTGCATGAATTTTCAGTCTGCAATTAAAAAAATTAGTAATAAAAATAAAATATGTAAAGCTATTAAATTTGTCTTTTGTGACTGGGAGATGACTTATAATGCGTTTTCTGTCTCTAAATTTATAAAATTTCAAAATAATTTTAACTAAAATAACACAAAATAAACACGCATTTCAAAAAGTTTTTCTGAAAAAGTTACACCCGTAGGACACTATCCATAAGCAATAACCAAATCCAATGTTTTTTTTAAGCACAAAAACCAAATCTATGCGTATAAAATTATGTTAGCAATATTTAAAAAAACTTATTCGTTTTTTTTAGATATTAATACAAGGTATAAATACAGTTTCGTTTCTACCCAGCACTTCTGCCCTCAAATAATTATAAACTTTTTTCAAATTTTGTTCAATTCTTTGTAATTTATGATTTAAACAAGCTTTAAGCAGTTTTTAAACAGTAGAAATTTGTCTCCAACCCTCTACATGATAACTTTTTTTTTTTTTTTATATATATAAATTAAAAAGTAAATAATTGTTTTTAATTTTTGTGTAGATGTTTGGTCAATGAATGATGCTGAATCCTTTAATCCAAATGTTTGGTTAACAGGATATCTTAACATTGGTTATATTAGTCATGATATTAAAAGATTTCGGTTTGTGCATGAAAAGCAAAAAAACACTATAAATGATCCAGTATCTGTTACTGATATAGTATTAAAATGTAGAAAACCAGATGAATTTAAGATGACAGCAGAAGCATGCAAAGAGAAGGAAGAAACACTTCCATCTTGCTTTATTGATGTTTTAAATCCATTTTTAAAAGGTTATTTTACTTTTTCAAATCTTACATTTAAAACAAAAGTATGAAAAATGGAAGCAAAACTTGTTTAAGCGAATAAACTTAATTACTTTCATTTAGTTTTGCTTTGAATTGATTTTTTAAAAATTGATTTGAATCAATTTTTAGTTGAGACAACTAGTCTACTAATTGGTTGAATTTATTAATTGTATGAAGACCTACTTTTTCAGAATTCATAGTTAATTTAATGAATTTAAAAATGAATTATATAATTTATTTTTAAAAAATGAATTTATAAATTTTAGTTTAAACCTCTTTAATATTGCAGAGTTATTTTATGCTCCCTATTATCATTTTCAAAACTTTATTTGATATGGAAACAATTATACATGTACTAAGTATATGTTTTTAAAGATGCTAATCTTTTTAAACTTCTATTTTGATAATGGGACAAAATTATGATTGATATCTTTGCTAAAAAAAAAACATTTTGTTTAATTTGATTTGTTTAACATTTGATCTGTAAAATAATCCCAGTTATTTTTGTTTAAAACTTTTAGTTGTACACTTTTTATTATTTTTATTTAAAACTTATATTAAATACTTTTTTTTCATTTTTGTTTAAAACTTTTAGTAAACACTTTTTATTTAAACAAAAAAATTTTAATTGGTCCAAAAACAGAAAGAAAAAAAAGCATAAATTTAAATGACATAAATGTACGCTTTCAGAGATGTTTTTTCTATTAGTTAAGATATTGTTGTGTAAACATTTATTTTAAAAACATTATTTATATGTTTTTTAAACTATTTGTTTGGATGTAGTAAATAATACTTTTTACATATTTAATAGAAACCTCTTTCAGGTTCTGCATGGTCAGTATCTATACCATTCAATGACATTAAAAAAGATTTAGGTCCCTATGTTACATCAAATGGCATGTACAATGACTTGATTGCTATATATAAAGTACAAGTTATAAAGGCTGGGTTGTATAACTTATGGATTGAGACTTTTGCAATGAGTAACAGCACCAATAGTGTAATTGTTAAAATCAATGAAGATGTAACAGTTGCAGATACTCCTTTTAATAAAAGGACTGGCATGTGGCTACCTATTAACAAGGTAAAATGATCTTTATGTATATATTAGAAATAAATAACTATAAGTTCATCACTTACTTGTGCTAGCATTTTTAGGCAATTTAAAAAGAAAATGTAAAGAGATTTAAAAAAATATTAGATACATTAGAGTAATGCAGACTTACATAAGCTTGAAGCTTATTCAATAAGTTAAAATTTTTTTTACACGTTTTGCATAGATAAAGTGCAGTTATGCTGAATAATGTGTGCTTAAAAATATATTCTATTCTTAAGAAGATTTGTAGTAAGTATTATAAGTTTACCACAAAACTTACTGCTGCAAACCAGAGCGTGTTTAAAATTTCAGCTAGGATCAACAGATTTACAATGGTAATTGCACAGCCATCATGTATATGATTGGTTTCTTTTATCAGAATAACAAAACAAAAAATTTTCACTGGTTCATTAGGGTTAACTTTTAGTTTTTTATAAAGTAAATTAATGTGGTGAAGTAGGACACTATCTTTTAAATTTACTAAACATAATTATTTAACTCTGCAGGCCATTCTGATCCATTATAGTATCATCTGATCTTCTAAGTAAAAGCACAATTTTGTAAGCTCTCTGTTCTTTTATAGGTATAATTAAAATGTTAATCAAAAAATTACTATAAAAATTTTGACCAAACCTTCATGCTTTTTTGAGTTTTTAAATACATAGTTTAAAATTATAATTAATACTATTATAAAAGCTATAGTATTACATCTACCATGAATTAATAATACTTTTGACTCTCTCTAACATCTAATATAAATTTTCCAAAATATGCTAAATTTTATTGAAAATGAGTCATCAAAATGTTAACTGACTAATTTTTTGTTTTTTTTAAAGGTTTTTCATCTTCAGGCTGGTAGCTATATGATAATGCTGCTTCAAAAAGAAAAGTATTTTTCATTCAAAAATATGATGCTAAATCCTAAAGACATTGTTGTTTGGAGTGAACTGGGAATGCAAAGTCGTCATATACCTGATAGCAATATTCATTCAACAAGTTCAGCTGATAGTTATTTGGCTTATTCACGCTTGAATGGAAGGGGTATTAAAGTTTTTGTAATAATGACATTTTCAAAGTTACAAATCTTATTTTGAATTATTAATCTTATGTGTTTTGTTTTCATAGCTAGTTGGATGACAATTGACACTTCTATTGAGCTAATATATCTTGAAATACAACTGCCTGACATTGCTTTAATAAACAAGATTGCTACACAAGGTGGAACGTGGTTAGATACAGCTCGACCTAATTTTTACTGCTATATAAAAAGGTGTGTAAGATAATATTAAATAAATTATTAATATATAATAAAAGATGAATTAATATATAATAAAAGTTTAATTTTCTTGGGTTAGGTATAAAATTAAGTATTCTTTGGATGGTCATAACTTTGCTTTCTACAGAAATTTAACAACAAAAGAAACAGTTGTTGTTGAGGGCAATAATAATCGTAAGTGTTTTTTGTTATTTTTTATTTTTTTTGTTTTGTTTTTTAATAAGATTAGTTTGTAACTGTATACTTACAGCGTCTTAATGCTCTAAATGTCTGAACCACTTTGACATATCTTATCAGATACACTCACTATTGACAATCTTTGAAAGGCCAGACTAACTATAAAACATTGAATCAAATTGGGTCAGGAATCTTCAAGTATTAAAACCAAATTGTGCCACTGTCGGATAATAGTAAGGTTTTTAAAGTTAATAAATTTTGTTCATGTCCACTTGAGTCATATCTTGCATTAAGCGGAAAATGAAAATGTTTCCTGTGCACAATTTTTTTCTTTTCATTTTTTTTACCTTTGTTTTTTTTTTTACTCAGAAATAATTTAAAATGTAGTGAAGTACAATACTTAAAACAAAAATACTTAAAATTGCCGTGCATACATTACATAAAAGTAAAATTACAGATTTTAAAAAAAGTAAAGTACACAAAAAACTTCATGCATAGTAGGGCAAGTAAATTTAATTTTTTACTTTCCCCTTTGCTTTCCACCACTTTTTTTAATGATTCTCAATGTTGTCAATATGTAGCATACCTTATATACCACTGCATCTACTATTGTTTCCGAAATGTACAAACAAACAAAAAAAATTTAAACTCCTTTTTTGCTTACTTTTTTACAGTATATTGTGCTTGCTCAATATTTAGTACACAAAGTTTTTTGTTTATTTATATTTCTCCTGAGCCCTTTTGTTTTCATTCCATCTTTTCAACACTAAACTCTTACTAGAAATTCTTCTTCTGTCTCTGCAATAAAATAGCTGTATAGAGCACAGATGATTTGCATAAAATAGCTCCTATGGTAAACTGACACTAACTTCTTTATAGAGAGTTTTCGAAATAATAATAAAAAGGATAATGACCTGATGAGCACTAACTTAAACACTCTACTTTTTTTTTGTTGACATTTTCATTCATAGCTTTGATAACTGTTATTAGGCATTCTTCAAATTCCAAATTCCTCAAAACCCTCTACTTTACCTTTTGGCATTTTGTCAAAAGCTTTTTTAAAGTTGTTGAATGTCATCCACAGATCTTTTTTCTTTTCAAATTTTAAACCTGCCATTCAATAAAGTTGCATCTACTTTTTTCTTTTCTGAGCTAAAAAAAAACTGAATATTATTGATAAATATGCTGCATCTCTCATCTTTTCCTTGTAATATTTTTTTTTATGTCTTTACTACAAGGTTGAGCATTTTATTACATATGCTCATGCTCTTAAACATGCTAGTGGGTCTCCACTGCTTTTATAAATCTTCACCATCCAACTTTTCTTTCAATTATTTGGCGTTTTATTTATATAAAAAATTGAATGCAGATTTTTTTTTATTTATTCTGACTTGCTCCCAACAAGGTTGCAAGTAACCACTATTAAGTTGGGAGTTACTAGAAAATAAAGAATAAAGTTAAGGAGCAAGGAAATGGTTGATAGAAGACTTAAAAGGTTTTAGGTTGTATGGGTCAGGAAAATATAAAGATGGGAGAGACTTCCAAAGGGTTTCAGTGCATGGAAAAAAACTAGACAAATAAAAGTTATTAAAGCATGCAGGGGCATATAGAGTAAAAGAATGAGACTTAGCTGAATGGTAAGTCAAATGAGAATGAGTTTTGTTTGATAGAAATAGAGATAATATAAGATATAATAGAGATAATATAAGATATAATAGAGATAATATAAGATATAATAAAGATAATATAAGATATAATAGAGATAATATAAGATATAATAGAGATAATATAAGATATAATAGAGATAATAGCTCCTTTGAGCAGCAACCATAATAGTATTTGCTAAAAGAGAAAGTTTAGCAAATAGAACAGGTCCAACTACGTTGACAATGCATTTTTGGAACTTGTCTAGAAGAGAAAGAGCATCATTAGAAGAACCAGCCTAAATATTACAACAGTATTCCATAAATAATTGTTTTGCAGCCATAGAGGTAGAGAATGGAATCAGTATTAAGATAATGGCAAGTACAATAAAGAGAAGCAACCTTAGCAGATGCTAATTTAGCAATTGATTGTATATTTGGTTTCCATGAGAGGTCAGTACTGATTAATAATCCATGAAGGCGTAAAAAAGAGGACTCAATGAGAGGGTTGCCATTCATAAATGTAGAATTGTCAATAGTATTACAATAGTTGTTTTGCAGTAAATAACTGAGTTTTGTTGGAGTTTTACAAGCCACTGCAAGCCCAAATCTGTTACAGAGGGGAGATCAGATTCAAGATCGGCTGCCTGTTCTAAGCGGTCAAAAAGAGAAGACTTTTTGTCAAGACAGGAGAATAAGGTTGAGTCATCAGCAAATAAAGCCACTTTAGATGTAAGGTCAGGAATATTATTAATATTCGACTCCCACCACGTCCCTGGAAGTACCGCGCTCAACTTAGTTTCTCCGCGCAGCGGCCTTGCTCGGCAAGGTTTGTGTTTCGGAGTTAAAGAGTTGAGAGAGGGTTGCACCACAAATAACAACTAAAAAAATAAAAAACACAAAAAAATGAGTAGCCTCCTCGACTGTAGTGGCCCCCCTCGGGCCTTAGGGAGGTGAATAATCTGAAAAAAATATATATATATAGATAAGACACAAAATAGGACCAAGGATAGAACCTTGAGGTACCCCAGAATTTACTAGAAATGAAGAAGAGTGTTGGCCTTTGAGGATGACTTCATTAAAGCAGTTGAAAAGAAATGATTTGATAATCTTAAAAACTCTTCCAGATACACCATAAGAAGCAAGCTTATTGAGAAGGCCAGCATACCAAATTTTGTCAAAAGCTTTAGATATGTCAAGAGCAATAGCCCTAGCCTTGCCACCTTCATTTAATGCACAATAAAATTTTACAGTCACAGAAGTTAGCAAGTCAGCCCTAAAGCCAGACAATTGAAAACCATATTGATTGTCTGACAGTAAGTTATTTGACTCAAGATGATGAATTTAGGAGTGGTAGAGTGCTCGCTTCATAAGCAAGAGATTCTGAGTTCAATCCCCACCATGTCCCTGGTAGCACAGCGCTCAAATTGTTTCACTGTGCAGTGGCCTAGATCATTAAGGTTCGTGTTTGGGAGTTATAGTGTTGAGAGAGGCTTATAACCACAATTAAGTAGCCTCTTTGTCTGTAGTGGCCGAGAACTTTGGGGCAGTGAATTAACATTAAAAAAAAAGATAGGATGTTAGAAGATGCCACTGATGCCAGTTTCCAGCAGGCTGCAAAACCAGATTCCGTCCAGCACTTATTAAATAATTTCGAGAGAATTGAAGAGAGTTCTAGAAAACGCTTTTGTAAGACTATGACAGGAATGTTGTCTGGACCACAAACCGTAAAAGAGTTTAATTGAGATATGACTTTAGCAACAGAAGCTGGATTGATTTGAATGTTTAACAATGGGTTAACCTGTTTACTGGAATAAAAAGAAGAGTATGGCCATAAGATTCATGAGTTGAACTAGAAGAAAAATTCTTTACAAATAGTTCTGCTTTATCCATAAACCCCGATTATAAATTGCTCTTGAAAGAGTTGTTCTTTTTGATTACAATGATTATGGTTAGATATATTGGCTGCACAACAAGGTGATAACCATTGGGTTAAATGAAGCTTTACTAACAGACAAGAAGGAATAAAAGCTTTCATATCTGCCTGGACCCAGAACATTACATTTGAGACACATTTATCAGCAGAGAGAGAAAAGGCATCAGCCTAAGGACCGCCACTAAGTAAACCACGAAAAGAATTCCATCAGCTTTAAGGTGCTAATAGATTTGTTGAAACAGTTAGGTGATGGGGATGATTTTTTATGTTTAATATTTTGGGGTTACTTTGGGCATGGTTTTTAAGTTTAAAGAGAACTTGACTCATTCATAGATAGAGCACAGCATCTTAAGCAATGAGCTATGCAGTTGTTTTAATCCGGTTAATTAACCTGTAATGTTGTAACTTAGGGCTCTTATGTGGCCTTGACAATGCACGGCAAAAGCATTAATAGGCATACCATCCATGCGCAACATAGCACTGTTAATACTCTGATATTTTACAGCTCTTGATGAAATAAGCCTCTCCAAGAGCTACCACAAATTTCAGGAAACTTTACCAGCTGTACCCTTTTTAGGAGATGACAGGAAGAGTTACATAACCACTATCAAGAAAGCACAAGAAAAAATCTATGAGAAAAGTCAAGAAGATCTAGCATTCATCATTCTAGGCAGGAAACAATGTAACACAGGTTAACATCTGCGTCAGCCTAATTGTTGTTTGGTTTGTTGCTGGTCAACAGAATTATTCTGCTTACCCCTAAAGTCTTTGCCTAGGAGGCCTTCTACAAAACAGTAGCTGAATGCAGTTAACATTTTCCCAAGTTGAGTATTTTTATCAAGACACTATCTCTAGCTTTTATTCAACCAAGAACCCCAAGGCAGGAGAATTTTAAGTTAGAGTTTTTTTTTTTTTAAAGCTTTAAAAACTTTTTCTAAAAACACTTTACAAAGCAGCAGGCCATAAAGCAGGCAGTATTGGGTCACATGATATCAGTAGCAGGGTGACCACAATGATCCTGAACCTGACCTGGAGCAGTCAAAAAAAGCTACTTCCTGTAAGCAGCTCTCCAAAATACAGGCAGGAATATTTTAAAATAACATCAGAAAAAACATTACATCTAACAGAATACTAATAGTTATGGTGATTTTTTATAGTTTTTATAGTTGTTTTTGAAACCTACGCTCTTTTTTCCAACTATTGCTACTCTGAACATTGTTTTTTAAAAGGTTGCATCAGCAACTTATTTGTCACTATTACTCTCAAAATGTCACTTAAGCTTATGTTAATAAGATGTTTGCTTAGATCTTGTTAGCAAACATCTTATTAACGTATAATTGATAAATCAAGTTAGAGGTATTTTGAAAGGTTGAACACACTTAAGTATATATACCCAAAGTTTAAATAAAATCATAAACTCTAATCCAGCCTTTGAAACTTGGGTTGACATTCAGTAATGCTAACACAAGGACTTATATTTGCTTTACTATAGCATACAGTAGCCAAAGCGAATTTCTAAAAGTGTTGGCAAATCTCTAAATGTTTAGGCATGCAAAAATAGATAAATGTATATAATAACATTTATACTATACCTTCAATGTGATTTTTTAATTTAAATTTAAAAGAAAAAGACAACAAAGTAACAGATAAAATTGATTAGAAACGTTTTATTAAAATGAAAAAAAAAATTCATTCATAGCAAGCTTAGCTAGGTTTATTCATTAATTTATTAAAAAGTTAAAAAGCTTACTGCTTAAATTGCCTGTTGTTCTCATGCTTTTTTAAGTCAAAGTTTCAGTTTATTAAGTTTAAAGTTCTTATTGTTATTTATTTTATTACTTAAAATGTTCAATTACATTTTTTCGGCTTTTTTAATATTATTTAAATAATTTTAGTAATATTATTTAAATAATTTTGGTAATATTAATTAAATAAATTATTTAAAATTTGTTCTAATATTATTTGCATCTTTCAATATTATTTAAAATTATAAAGTTTAAAGATAGGAAAGTTTAGCTAAGAACTTTAGCTGCTTTCCTATTTTTAAAATTTATGATGCTACCATACATATATCCCATTTTAACTTCAGGGTGCTATACATAGTAAAGTTATAAAACCTATGAAATCGTGTTTTATTAGACTATGATCGAAAACATCTTGAACTGTGCATTTGTGATCAATTGTCTATTATCTTTTTGCTTCTTTTAATATAACAAATCGGTTTTGTGAATCAAAAGTACTATTACTACAATCATTATCTTTATCAATTACTATCATCTACAAAACTTATGTCTATAAAATCCATAAAACAAAATTTGTCTATAAAAGCAAATTTTAAAATATTTTTCAAATTTTTTTTAAGTTTCAAACTTGGTTGTTGAACATATTTTTGATTTTGTACTTGTTGCTAAATCAATTCGTGTATATCCTTCAAATACAACAAGAGATCAATTTATTTGTTTACGTACTGAGTTATATGGTTATTACAAAACAAATGGCACTTGTCCAATAATAATATCAAAACCAAGACAAGAAGTATGTCAAGGAAGTGGAGAGTGTGAAAATATTAATTCTAGATGTCAAATTGATCCATGTATGTTAATTGAAATATTTTAATTTTTTAGACTGAAAAACAGACCTTTTACCCTAGATCTAAGTTATTTTCTTTATAATGACTTACTGTAAATTAATCTTTATTTTCTATTAGAAAAAATTTTTTTTTATTGATTTTTAAAATATCTTTTAATTTTTTAACAGCTAATAATCAATCAGTTTGTTTATGCAATGAAGGTTTTCATGGTAACTCATGTCAGTTTGTTGGTTGTTCTTCAAACCCTTGTCTAAATGGAGGAGTATGTAACGAGAATGGTAAAAGTATAATTTGTATCTGCTTACCAGGATTTCATGGAATATACTGCCAAGCTGTTTGTCCAAAAGGTAAGGTAGATATGATTATTTATAAAATGAGTTCATGAAATACTAAAAATGAAAGAGCATCTTTATAGTTAGACATTAGTATTACTTATTTATTTTATTTTATTATTAATTTTTTTTTAAATATAATATAAGAAAAATTAGTTTAATAAATTTTATAAAAAGTAAAAGTTTATTTTCATTATTTTTAAAAAATAATGAAAATAAAAGAAATTTTCTTCTTAAAGCCTAACCTTTAATTCATGTTATTTAGAGTAGTCCACTTTAGTTGATGTACTTTGGGATGGTCCACTTTAGTTGATGTACTTTAGGTGGTCCACTTTAGTTGATGTACATTAGGGTGATCGCTTTAATTGATGTGCTTTAGGGTGGTCCATTATAAACTTATTTTTAATAATATAAATATATTTTAAAATTATTTTTTATAATATAAAACTAAAAATTACTAATTTAGGACTATTTTTAGATCTCTCACAAAACAAGGAATTTTAAGTAATGAGTTGCACAAGTGTTGTGCAACATTTTCAAACAATTGCTATTTTTTCATAGTGGAGTTCGCACAATTTTTTTTATTAATGAATAATTATACAAGTTATCATAAATTTGATTAATTTACAATAATTTGTTCTTATCTCACTAAAGATTTGTTTTAAAACACTGTAGATCTTATGTAACATAAATGAGTTTAATTATTTAATAAGTATACTTTCTTATTGACTTCACTTCTGCAAATAACCTTAATATAGTTTTGCAATATGTGATTTTATTTTGCAGTTTTGTTAACAATTGAACTTGACTCAAGACTAAAAAGTCTTTAAGATAAAACTCTTTGCCTTGGCCTTGTGAGTTTTGGCCTTGTTAACAACTCTGCATTTAAGTTTTCAGTATTGTATCAAAAAATGGCAGAGGCTTCCATACCAAAAAAGGTTGACCTAAGAAGTCTCAACAAAAATGTATCTATTAAAACAGAAGAGACACTACTCTAACTTTTCTGTTTAAATAGAGTACTTTTATTAACAGAGTACTGTCTTTTATTAACAAAGTAATCTTATTCATAGACTTTTATTAACAGAGTACTGTCTCTTATTAAAACTATTTAATAGAGTACTGTCTCTTCTGTAAAACAGAAAGACAGTACTCCGACTCTTCTGACAGTACTCTGATAGTACTTAGATCAGTTAAAAAGCTTTTATTGAATCCAATACATATTTCAGTTATTGCTATAAACAAGAATATTGCATTAAAAAAACCAGGCATTCTTCTTGTTTGAATCATGGGATTGTTAGTTATTCCTTGAATAACTTTTAAGGAAGAATGCTACATTTGAATAGATCTGTATTGGCAAAATATCTTTTTGAGAAGTCTAAAATCATTTTGAGAGATCTAAAAAGATTTGAGGAAAAAAATAAGACTGGCTGCAAATCATCTAATTGAAGTTATCAGTGAAAACTTTTGGCTATCTGCTTGTCTGGCTGAAAGGTCTGTGTTGATCAGTTTGTTCGTTTGATATCTAAATATGAGAAACTGAAAAAAATTCATGAAACAAGAAAACTAGAAAGAATAGTAAAACAGAAAGCTATATTTTAATAAAAATTTTAAAATTGCTGACAATACAGACCAAAAGCTGCCAATAATGGAGCATGTAATGAGGCTGCAATTCTAAATAAGAAGCAAATTGGTCTCTGAAAATCTACCTTGTTAGGACTATTACGAACTGGTAGATCTTATTCTGTTTTTTTTTTCAGTATAGTCTGTTTTGAGTACTTTTTATGTTTAAAAGATTGTTTGTGGTTGCCATAATGCTTTTTCATTCGCCCTCGGTTAGGCCAATATATTGTTTATCAGGGTTATTTTGTGAGGAAACAATGCATTTGTAAATAATTATTTTTGATAAACATTTGCCATTCATAGGGCTGCCAATTTTTTGTTGAGTCTTGATGAAGGCAACAGCCTTCATCAAGGCCAAGGTTGCTGTTTGAAGAGAAAAGTTAGGTGTGGTAATACAGGGTTACTACACTATCAGGGTTGTAGTGGCGGTCAGTCTCAGTACTTCTTGCTTAAAAAGTGAGAAGTTCCACCACCTTCACCAGAGATGCATTGTAATATATATTACATATATTATATTATTACCTTACATATATGCAAATGTATATATATAGATATATAAGTTTATAAAATGTTCCAAATATTTGGGTAAAAATATACAATAAGTGATTCAATACATAGTAATAAAAAAAAATGGTGCTATAAATTTAATTCACAAATTTTCTTTTTAATATTATACAGGAAAATACGGAGTAAACTGTGGTTCTTCTTGCAATTGTCCTGAGAATGAGTATTGCAATCCTGTTAATGGCAGTTGTCTATGTGAGCCTGGTTTCCATGGTAATGATTGCAATGAAAAGTGCCTTAAAAACAGCTTTGGTCAAAACTGTTTATATAGTTGTAATTGTAGTGAAAGTATGCTGTGTGACCATATAAATGGGGAATGTTTTTGCAAAGAAGGTTGGATGGGCAATCAATGTTCTTTATCTTGTGAAAACGGATATTTTGGCAGAAATTGTAGTCAAAAGTATAATAATTTTAATTTTTTTTTTACAATTATTTGACATTCTTTATTTCTTTTAAATACTTTTTTTGCAGATGTAACTGTAAGAATGGTGGTACTTGCAATACAATAAATGGAGTTTGTACTTGCACCTCTGGGTATTATGGACCATATTGTGAACATACTTGCCCTTCGAATAGATGGGGTGAAAACTGCTCCGAATATTGTCTACAAATAAAAAACTCAATTTGTGATCATATTACAGGTCAATACACATGTTTTCCTGGATTAACAGGCTTATTTTGTGATACAGAATGTGCTGAGGGGAAGTTTGGAAATAATTGCATGCAATTGTGTGATTGCGATAAAAATACTGAAAAATGTGACAAGCGTACAGGAGAATGTATATGTAAACTAGGATATAAAGGAGAAAGGTTGTTATGTTTGTTTTAGGTTCATTTAAAATTTTTTATCATTTTTCTTTTTGAGTTTTTTTTTTTTATTTCACTAAAAAATCTCAGTATGGTAACCTAAATTTTATATGTTCACTTAGATGCGAAGAATCATGTGAAAATTACTTACCAATGACATGGGGTTACCAGTGTGGTAATCTTTGCAATTGTAAAAATGCTGTTTCTTGTGATGTAGTCAATGGAAAATGCATTTGTATGGATGGCTTTAGTGGAACAAACTGTGATGAACAATGTAATGAGGGATATTATGGAAAAAATTGCAGCTTAAGATGTATTTGTGAAAAGAAGAATACAGAAGTTTGTGAAACAGTTGGTGGATACTGCAAATGTCACCCAGGTGATTATTTAAAGTCTTGTAAATTATCAAGTTTTGAAATTCTCCCACATCTAAAATTATTTTTTTAATTAACTTATAATTATTATTATTTAAAACAAGCAAATAAAATTTTTTACATTTTTATAAGATATATTTTAAAATATATTTAATATTATTAAATGTTAAGAATTTGCTTCACAAGGTTTGGTATTTTTTTTTATAATATATTTTGGCTGAATTTCTAAATTTGGTAATTTTCTAAATTTGATCAACCAGAAATGGAGTCTAGTTTGGTGTAGGACCATAGTCTTAAACTAGACTGAGCTTTTAGTAGAAAAAAAATATTTGTAAGTAAAAACCAAACCAGACTGAGCTTTTAGTTTACAAAAGTTTTAAAACTTTGATTTATTAGGCTACACTGGTGTGTCATGCAATGAGACTTGCAAAGAAGGATATTGGGGTAAAAACTGTTATGAATCTTGCCATTGCTATAATAATGCTAAATGTGATCATGAAGATGGTTTCTGTTACTGTGCTCCTGGTTATCATGGCCGTTATTGTGAAATACCATGCAGCAAAGGAATGTATGGTGAGGATTGCAGGCAAAAGTGTCAATGTAAAAATAACGGAGATTGCAATAAGTAATATATTAGTTAATATTTTTCTTTTTTTCTATAAAAGATATTATTAATTATTGTTTTTACATTTTTTTATAGTAAATTATCTTTTTGAAATTTATGTGTATGTGGAAAAATAAAGCATTTAGTTTTTAAGTTTTTTATATTTAAGTTAAAAGCTTAATGCTTATCTAAAAAAAAAAAAAAAGTTTTCGTTTTTTATAAGAATAAGGCAACTTGAAATATTTGGGTTGTTTAAATTTTTTTTTTTTTTTTTTTTCTTTATTTTTTCTGGTTTATCAAAACAGCATCAAAGCATTTCTAATGAAAACATGAAAATTTGAGGCTATAATTCTAAGCAACTTAAAGTTATTGTGATTTGAAGTTTCATGTTGTTGTATCATATGCTTTATGGTTATTTTTTTATAAAATATTTATTTTAATGTATTTAATGGCAAATAAATTTGCACAGATTTGCTGTAAGCAATGACTAATTAAATTGGGAGAGACCAGAAAACAAAGAAAGTTTAATAGCAAAAAAGTGGTTGACAAAAGAATTAATTAAAGAAGAAGATACTATAAATTTTATGAGTCACAAAAACATCAAGATGGGAGTGGATTCCAAAGCATTGTTGTTTAGGAAAAAAATTAGATAAATAAAAGTTTTTAACATGGAGAAACAGTTACAGTAAAAGAATGTGACTGAGAGAGTTTTGGTTAATGGAACAAGTGGTGATAACTTACTTGAGCAGCAACCAAGATTTATATTTATAGAAGAGAGAAAGAAACACAATCTTATAACAATAAGATGGAAGCTCAAACTTAGGAGGTCCAACAACAATCACAAATGGTTTTAGACTTTATCTAAAAAAGAGAACATTAGGAGAATCTTAAATATGACTACAGTATTCTCTACAAGGGTATATAAGAGGTTCATACATGTATAAATGAATAATAGATTTGTAGAGGTAGAAAGTGAAAACAAAAGTCAGTAATGAATGATAATCCGAAAAGAAATGAATGATAGTCCGTAATGTCCGAATGATAGTTAGTAATGAATAATAGTCTGAATGATAGTCGGTAATGAATGATAATCCAAAAAGTAGAAGACTCATTAAGAATTGTGTTGTTATTCATCAATATAGAAATACTTACAATATAGCAATAGTTATTTAAAAAGTTAATTAATCAGGTATAATATTTCTTGTCATCAGGTATAATAAATAAAAATCTTTTTTTTAAATACGATTTTATATTTATAATACCTGATGACACTAATCACAATAGATCAGTGAAATATCAAACAATATATTAAAATAAAAAGAAATATATTGTATTCTTCTTGAATTAAAAAATTGTTATATAGGAATTTATTATAATGTAAAATAAAGATGTTTTAGAAAAAATTACAAAATTTGAACACAGGGATCAATAAAAACTTGAAATTGAGACACCGTGTCCACTTGTGGTAGATGGATTTTTAAGAAACACATTGGAAGTGTATTAAACTAAATGTTCATCAATAGATTCTAAGTTTTATCAAAAATTACTTTGACATTTAGAAGTTTTGATAATGCAAAATTGATCCAGAGTGTGGTAGTACTGCGCTCAACATGTTTCTCCGCACTGCAGTCTTGGCTGTCAAGTCTTGTTTTTCTGAGATGAAAGATAGAGCAAGATTTTGAACAACAATTAAAAAAAAAAATTGTAGTGGCCCCCAGGGAATGTTTTACTGTATTCACTTTCTTAGTGAGGTGAATACAGTAAAAAAATATTTACAAATATGCATATTTACTAAGCACGCATATTTAAAATTTGTTTTAATGCTTTTGGTGATTTTGTAATATATTCTTTTTGCAAATTGCAGCCTTTTAACTGCCTTGAAATAAACATGACAACTTCAATGACAACTTCAATGTTTCATGACAACTTCAATGACAACTTCAATGTTTCATGACAACTATCATCTAAGTAGTTACACTTACAAAATCACTTCGAGTTACAGGGTTATTCATTCTTATATGCGTGTCTATTCATTTTTATATGTGTGTTTATTCATTTTTATATGCGCATTTATTCATTCTTATATGCGTATTTATTCATTCTTATATGTGTATTTATTCATTCTTATATGCGTATTTATTCATTCTTATATGCGTATTTATTCATTCTTATATGTGTATTTATTCATTCTTATATGCGTATTTATTCATTATTATATGCATATTTATTTATTCTTATATGCGTATTTATTCATTCTTATCAAAACAAATTGTTCTTGTTCTTTGGTTAACGAGGTTAAAAATATTTAAGACAAAGACTTTTTACATTCGATGATGGTTATTTAAGTCAGTGTTAGTGTTATTAAATTTATTGGTTGATTGAATTATTATTTCTCTAATTATTCATTTATCTAGATTTAAATGTAATCATTTATAATTATTATTAAAACTCAAGTAGTTACCCTATGGATGTAAGAGAAAACAGCAGTGCCAATCGTAAAACAGGGAAAAATGTTACAAAAGAGCACATAAAAATTCTTAAGCACTTAGTTGAAAGAAATGAATCTACAACAAGCATTTCCACTTCTCTTAATTTATCTAAGCGTACAGTTCAAAATCTTGTTGTTAAGTTAAACAGAGGAGAATTCAACAACATGACTGCATTCAAATCATTTTCTGATAAAAAAACAAGGTAAAAAACCTATAAATGCTCAAATAAAAAATATTATTGAATTATGCGTACAAGAAAACAATCTTTGTACGCAAGAAGCAATAAAAGAAAATCTTTTTGTAGCAGGCTTCAACATGTCTCAGCCTACTATTTCAAGAAAACGCGGATTTATCAAGAATGCTCGGATTTATCAAGAAAGCATGTTGTGCACGCTATGCATTTGCAAGCAAAATTAACGGATATTCAAATGAAAAACTTATTTATTTGGTGAAACTGAATTTTATGTGCACACTAACAGCACATATGGTTATTAGCTAAGAGGTGAATGAATCTGCTGGAATGCAGATTTTATTTTGTACTTTCATTACTACAATGTTGGCACCAGCAATTAGAAATGTAGATGTGGAAGCGCTGGTGCTTGTTATGGACAATTGTAAATTCCATTGGAGTCTTTCTGTTAGGCAAACACTAGCCTCTCATGACATAGCTATTAAGTATCTGCCAGTATACATGCTACAGCTTAATCCAATAGAAAATTGTTTTTCTTATTTAAAATATACTTATAAACAAGGAGAAAGGCCTTGAAATATGGATGGGGTAATCAGGAAACTTAAAAATATTATGGATACTACAGAGTTTGATTTAATTCCATTTTACAACCGTATGTGTAGTTACATAAATCCAGTGCTGGCTCAGCAACTTTTTTTAAATAAATAGCAGTGGCCGTGGCGCACTGCTATTTATAAATAAATAGCAGTGGCCGTGGCGCCATTTTTAAATAAATAGCAGCAGACATGGTGCAGTGGTAGTGCACTAGCCTCAGTAACAAAGGAGCCGTGGCTCAAATCCCACTTCTGGGCATGTTTTGTGACATGGGTTAGGAAGGAGGTGAACTTCCTATTAAATGCTCCTCTGTGGTGCTCTGTTTGTTGGATTTATGTAACCATTTTTTAAATAAATAGCAGTGGCAACAATCTAATTTATATTTTAAATATATCTATATAAAAGCATAAAAATATATAATTATATTAGATAAATATAAAACTATTTTAGAGGTTTTATCGGTAGTTAACTGACATATAAACGCGTATATAAGAATGAATAAACACGCATATAAAAATGAATAGACGCGCATATAAAAATGAATAACCCTGTAATACGAAAAAAAGTTATGAAAAAAAATTGTTTAAAGTGTTTTAGTATTTAGTTATTTACTAAATTTCTTTTAGAGAATTTTTTAAAGTAGTACTAGAATGGAAATAGCTAGCACGTTAGCTTTTTTTGTACCATATTGATAGATCTCATTTTTTTATTTATTATTAGATAAAAAAATCAATAAGATTTAACTTGCTTCATCATTTTTATTTAAGAGTTGATGGTCACTGTTCCTGTCCTCCAGGATTTGCTGGGAAGTTTTGTGAGTCTAAATGTATACAAGGAAAATTTGGAAAGAATTGTTCAAGTAACTGCAGATGTGTAGCCTCAAATACACAAGAGTGTGATAGTGTTGATGGTTTTTGCTATTGTAAAAATGGCTTTATAGGAATTGAATGCGAAAAGGTTTCTTGTGTTTTTGTTATGATATTAACAATAGCTTCTCTTTTTTTATTTTATTTATTTTACTTTTTATTTTTTAAAGGATTGTGATAATGGCTTCCTTGGCAATAAATGCAATGATGTTTGTCCTATTTGCTACTATAATAACAGTACTGCTTGTGATAGACGTTATAGCAATTGCTCTTGCCCTAACTTATTTACAAGTAAAGATTGTTTAGAATACTGTGATTGGTCACATTTTGGTTATATGTGTAAGCAACAATGTAATTGTAAGATAAATGAAATATGCAACAACGTTAATGGCCAATGTTATAAATCTGATTTATATCTTGTAACAATCAAATTCCGTGCACCTTCTCAACTTTTCTTAGAAATTAGTTTACAGAGAGAAATACAGAGAAATTTTGAAAAATTGATGTACTATTGCTTTGAGCGGTTAGAAAAACTTTTGCTAAACTCTTCAACTTTAAATTCTTCTTCAATAAACATTTCTCTTATATCTACTTGCTCCAGTGTTGGAGGTGATCAAATGTTTGATAGTGTAAATACTGAAAACAGTTCTTTATATGTAATGAGGATCTACAGTGTTTTTGCTATGTTTATTGAAAGTGAAGAAATAACAGGACTTACTTTTACTCTTTTAAAAAAGACTCAACCTGTCAATGCATCATTTATTTTAGATGTTATTTCTTTCATAGGAATAAATGCATTCTCAGCAGTACTTAATTTTGAATATTACGTAGGAGAGGCGTCTTTTAAAAAGCAAGAAGAACTTTGGTATACTAAAACTGTGTATCTGGCTTCATTCATTTTGAGTGAGAATTTTTTAACTTTAGTTTTAAAAAAAAATTATTTCATAGTCAAAAGAAAAATGACAACCTATTTTATTTTAGGTGCGTTCACAGTTTTACTTTTTTTTTTTGGAATCATAATACTTTATAGACGAAAAATTCAATCTTCTCCCTTTGAAAAAGTAAGGCGTGAATCAAATGATATTGAACTAAAATCATGCCTCGTTAATGGAAAAGGACATGCTTATTCTTTTGAAAATCCTTATTATGACGTCATAGCTGCAATGGGACTTGATGACGAAATTGAAGAAGATTATTACAATCCACTTTATATGCTTGACATACCGCTTGACAGTGACAATGAACTAGACGACATGTATTACGTTGGTCATAAAAATGAAAGAAGTCCGTTTCTGTATGACAAAGATAGCGGAATTTCTAATGCAGTGCTATAGTTTTTTGTTTTTTTTACATTTTATATATTTTAGTATTACTAAATTAATTTTTCTTTTTTTATATATCAGATCCTAAAGTTATCAAATATCTTATTTATCTTCTATTTTATTATTTATTTTTAACTGCGACCTTGTAGTCATATTTATTCTTTATTTATACATATGTTTATATTTGAAATTATTATGCTTTGTAGAATATTAAGCTATTTATGAGCTTTTTCTTTTTTCCCTAATTTATTATAGGGATTTAGTAATGTGGAAAGTAAGAATATGTACATTTTTTTACATTAGTTAAGATTTAGTTGTTTTTTTTTTAAATTTATAACATTTAAAAAAATTTAACGGCTTATAATATTGCTGATGTTGTATTGATAGAAAACTTTATATAAATTGTTTATATTCTTTAATATGTTTATGGGGCTGTCGATGCCGAGGTGTTGGTGGCTTAAATATTCTATTTTTACCATTTTTTTAATATATTTTTAATCTAAAGACATTTTGTTTGCACCTTGATTTTTATATGTATGTATGTATGTATGTATGTGTATATATATATATATATATATATATATATATATATATATATATATATATATATATATTATATATATATATATATATATATATATATTGCTTTGCTGATAGTCGACAATTTTTAGAAAATTACTTGCTTTGCCACAATTTGAAATTTGCATCGTCGGCCCTATTTAATCGAAATTCTTTTTTAATAAAGTGCTTTTTTTGTTTATTAATATTTGTTAATTTGTACATTAGTTTTTTGCGTTTTATATTAAAAGTTTTATTTTTTGATGACAAAGTTTTAATTTCGTTTTGAATTACTAGCCTTACGATCTTTTACTAGCGTTCTTTTTTTTTTAAGCATTCTTCTTTCATTCCAGATCACCTGCCATTTTATTTTCAGTTTTCTTTTTGAAATAATATATTAGAAAGATGTAATGCCATACAAATTTAAGATTGGTTTAAGATCATAAACGATAATTTTAGGCCATTTTTCGACTTCAATCTTTACTACAATATTTAGAGAATAAACGAAGAAAACTATATAAAACATTTATTAATTACCATTCTAGCTGAAAAGCATTTAAAATCAACTGAAAAGAATTTCATTTAATTTTAAATTTTTTTTTTTTTTAAAACTTATAAATTTTATTATTTAGTTCTTGTGCAATATTATATTAAAGCTGAGTACCAGAAGTGCTGGATTCGCCCCGCTTCACCCTATTTACAATTTTTTTTTTTTTTTTTTTACCGTTGCATATCCGGAAGATACAATAATAATTTATTATCATTATTTATTTCAATCAATTAACACCGTCGCCGGTGATGTTATAAAATTTACAATAATTAATATTTGTCAAAATCTGTCCGTGTTACTAGCTTAAAAAGCTTGAATAAATAATTCTCATAGCTTCATTGCATTTTCACTGTTGATCTTATTTGTTTATCTAAATTATCTTTTTGTTTAATTAAATACCTGATAGCCTCAACTATTCAGGATTTAAATTCTTTTTGCTTATATTTCAGCATTTGTTAAAGTATTATTTCGTTCATTTTGATAATATCAAATTTGTTTTTGTTAATCCCATTATTTATATATATATATATTGCATGTTATATATTTCAGTTATGTTTGACCATTTTCCATTATTTTTTTTTCGTGTGATTTCAAGACTCTTTGAAATAAAAATACATTTTTTAATATCAATTTTTCTGTTTGCTGTTTTTGCATGTGTTTACATGCATTTAACTGCGTCGATTTTGTTGTCATGCCGATACTAAGAATACCTTTAATTGAAATTAGTTCATTTGTTTGCAGATCCAGGTCCATTAGAAATTCAGATGGCCGCAGATTTACATCACATTATTATCACATGGTTATGAAAAACGGAGAGAAAATTACATGATCCTGGCTAATCTACAGTAGAGCAAACAACTCAGCTGTATACTTTTGTTGTAGACTGTTTGGAAATGGAAAAACCCAATTGAGTTCCAGTGGTTTCAGCGACTGGAAAAATGTCCATTCGCATCTTAAGCAGCACGAGAAGTCTGATGAACACATCACCAACAGGAAAAAATGGTACACACTGAGTGACAGACTTTAAACAGACATAACCATTGATCAGACAAGCCAAGGTCTAATAAAAGCTGAAGTTACAAGATGCAAAAAAATTTTAAAAAGATTATTTGCTATTGTAACTTACCTTGCAGAGCAAAGTTTTGCTTTTAGAGGTCACAGAGAAAAGTTGTATGAACATGGCAATAGCAATTTTTTGAGCCAAGTAGAATTGCTGGCCAGGTTTGACCCGTTGATGAAGGAGCATCTGAGGAGAATCCAGGAGAAAAAAATCTCTGATAAATACCTGAGCAAGGCCATCCAAAATGAGTTAATAGGAGTTATTGCACAGAGTGTCACTGATGTCGTTGTAGAGCGAGTAAAAAAGGCAAAATACTATGATGTTATCATGGACTGCACACCAGATATTAGCCATGTTGGACAACTCTCAGTAGTGTTACGTGTTGTAAACTGTGAGCTCACAAAGGGAGTTACAATCCATGAACATTTTCTGGGTTTTTTTGTGGCCGAGGACACTACTGGGAAAGGTCTGCTAGACTTTTTTCTAGGACACCTCAACAAACTGCACTTGGACGTCTCTGACCTTCGTGGACAATCCTATGAAAATGGAAGTAATATGCAAGGGAAACACCAGGGTGTTCAGAAGAGAGTCCTAGAAGTTAACAACAAAGCCCTGTGTGTGCCATAAGGAAGCCACACCCTAAACTTAGTGGTTGGTGATCCTGCCAAGTCTTCCATGATATCCCTCAACTTCTTTGGGTTATTGCAAAGGCTGTACACTTTGTTCGGTGGGTCTGTTCATCAGTGGACAATTCTCCGGCAGCATGTACAAGAATTTTCTACCAAGGCTTTGTTCACAACAAGATGGGAGTGTCGGGTGAAGTCTGTGAAAGCAGTTCTTTATCAGCTCGCAGACATTGTGAAAGCTCCTAACTGTTTTGAAAGAGTATGCACAGAAGAAAAAAGATGCAGAGTGTGCATCAAGTGCTGACAGCCTCTGAAAGGACATGACAAAAATACCTTTCTTGGTGAGTACCATTGTTTGGTAAAATGTGTTGTATCACATAAACAGAGTCAGTAAGATCTTGCAGAGCCCCAATGTATCCATTGAAACAGTAAGAAGATAGATACTGTCTGTATCAAAATATCTTTAAGATTTCAGAGAGAATGGATTTAATGCTGCAAAAACTGATGCTAAGGAGATTGCAGAAACACTTGAGGTGGAGATGAGCTGCCTGAGGAGCGACAGAAAAAGGCAAAGAGGCAGTTTGAGTTTAAAGGGATAGAGGAAACATTTTCAACTTCAGAGGAGTGCTTCAAAAGAGACTTTTTTTTCTCCACTTAGTTGACATAGCCATAGTCACATTAAGGGAGAGATTTTCTCACCTACAGGGCTTCTTTGACTTATATGGATTCCTTTACTCCACTGAGTCACTGAGAAACACAGTTCAAAAAGGAAACCTGGGTGAATGCTGCCACAGACTGGAGGAGGCTATGGGAGTTGTTGATGCAGAGGACCTGAAATTGGAAGTAATGGGGGCTGTCAGATCATTCCCCTCACAGATCTTAACACCATTTGAGATGTTAGATTATATATATCAACAGAATGTGCTTGACTTGTATCCAAATTTAAGCATAGCTCTAAGACTGCTACTCACCCTCCCTGTGACTGTAGCTTCAGGTGAAAGAAGTTTCTCAGTTCTTAAACGACTAAAAACATACCTGAGGTCCACCATGTTACAGGACAGGCTGTCTTCCCTTGCTGTCATTGCCATTGAAAATGAAGTCAGGAAAACAATGGACATGCACACACTTATACAAAGGTTTGCAGAGGTCAAAGTCCGCATGGTTAAGTTCAGCAAGTAATGCCAACTGTGCCAGCTAGCTCAAAAGTGAGAATATTATTAAAGCTGAATAACTAAATACAGTATTACCAAAAAAATACACTTGAAACAAACAAACAAACAAAAAAGATCTTAAAGGGAATATAATGAAGAAACGAAGAGGAGTACAGTTACAAAAGCATAGAGAATGAATAAAGGAAAGGACGAGAAAAAAACGAACGAAGAGAAGAATACACCCACATTCCAGGGAAAGAGGAATAAAAGAGGAGACAGAAATAGGGAGCCTAGAAGAGAGAAAAAGAGTAAAGGTAGTACTTTGTAAATCAGTAAATTACATTAATGTATACCTTTTATATTTAACCTGTTGTGCTCTCATGTGATTATTTTTCATCAGTAAAACAAGATAAAAGACAACTTATAAGAAGAGGTCCAGCTGAATAATTAAGGTAATTCATGATCACCTAATGCTGTAAAAACACAGTACAATACAGTACAGTGAGTTTATTTCCTCCAACACTTTTTTTTTCAGATGCAGTTTTTAACCACACATAACAGAAGACCAGTAAGCACAAATTGTTGTCCACACAAACCTCACGATTAATCTCTGCCAACTCCCTAAACTTAGGGGTATTCAACTGGCAGCCCGCACGCCTCACACAGCCCGCAAGGTCTGGTCCACCAGACCGGGTTGGATTAGGCCCGCAGGCTGCCACTGGTTTAGAGAGTTGACAGAGATTAATCATTCATCTCTTAAGCACAAACTACCAGTTTTATACTTTATTAATATAAGTTATTATAAAAAGTTAAAGTTCTAAAGTTAAAATCAGCCATAAATGGTTAATTTTGAATTGATAAAGCCTCCTATATCGGAAGTGAAACATCTTCTGCTTCAGTCCAGTTGTTTTTTTAATTACTACTTTTTTATTTGTTTTGTTTTTTCACCTTTTGGGATTTAATATGACCTGGATGACTGAGAATCTTCAACAACCTTTATTTTATATATTATTTTCAATAACTTGATATATTGTGTAGGTAACAATTTCAATTTAAATCCATAAAGTCAAGAGACAAATCACAAGTTTTACAAGAAAAAACCAACAACTTTTTATTGTCCTTTTTACAGTTTGCACAAGACAGTCTCTTGTCTGGATATCTTGCTATCCATATCGGGCCAGTGTGTGAATTCCCCTCCAAGTACTGCATCTCAAACACAGACTTTTTCACATTTATCTGTCAACTTTTCCCTGTTACAGAATATGTAATAACTAAAATAATTAAAGTTATAAAAATCTTCTAATTTATTATATTTTTACTATATTGTTCACATCTCTAATCATCTGTGTTTAGTTAGTGTTGTTGAATTTTAATGTAAGACTTGATTTAGAGCTTTTTTATTGCAATAACAAAACAAAAAGTTTTTGCAAAACGATTTTAATAAGTAATTGTACCTTATTAAAGTAGAAAAAAAACTGTTGATTTTATGGTATGGTTCACAGCATTGGAGTATGAAAATGAAAACCTTTGACCCTCATGGCCTAATGATACTTTCAGGCCAGGAATAATAAATTCCAGTCCTCAAGGTCCACAGCCCTGCATGTTTTATTTTTTTCTCTTCTCTAACACACCTGATTCAGTCAGTGAATTATCTCTTCCAAGTCTTTATCTCTGCAGAAGCCTGAAAATTATCCATTTATTCAAATCAGGTGAGTTGGAGCAGATAAACGAGTAAAACTTGCAGGGCTGTAAAACCACAAGGACCAGAATTATTAACCGTGATTTAGGCAGACTTGGGGGGGGCCCTTTTACAAAGGTTTTCCTGGGGCCCCAGAATGTCTAAGTCCTCCACTGGGAGTACTAAACTGCTTTTGTAAAAAGTTAAATGAAAATGTATGAATAAAAAGTAAAATGAAGAAAAAATTAAATTATTTTCTCCTAGAAAACATCTTCTTTTTTTTATTATAACGCAACTGTAAAAACCTAATTTAAGGCAAAAAAATAAACAATAAAAACCCTCTAACACTACGCAAAAATAAATAATAATAACATAAGCTAAAAAGATGATACTATCGTTCTTGGATACCAAACTCCTAAAACTCTATTTACAGCTTAGTAGATTGACCTTAAATTTTAAAACAGTTTTTAAAATATAAAAATAATGGAAATAATGAATGGATATAACCTCAAGATACATATGATTTGTTTGCCATTATGAAAATAAAAAACATTTTTAATGTTCATAACGGCGAATTATTCTAAGCATATTGCTAGGTAGATTTAATTTTTCAAGAAGAAATAAGTTTATGGTTGTGAAGACTTTTTTGTATTTAATGTCTTGTCAACTATTAATAAATTTAACAATTGTTGTTGTTTCCTTTTAAAGTTAATTAAAAAATAAATTATCTAACAATAACCTTAAAAAATAGCTAGTAACCCAAATTTCCTAAATTAATATAAAATTACAGTTAATAACTTTTAACGTAACGGATTTTAACGTAAATTTTGTTAATTTTTTTTAACGCAACGGAAATTAACGGTTTTTACAGACCACCAAACGCCCATGCTTAATTACAACACTAAAAAAAAGGAAATGGAAATGTTTTAGTTTGATAAACTAAAACATTTCCTAATTGATTGCAATTACTCATTCAGTATGATTTTTGCCTAACAGAAACTTGGTGCTCTGATCTCCTCTCTGAGAGGAGACAAAAGAGAAAGGATAAGGAGGGAGGGGGTAGAGGAGGGATTGCAACTTATATGCAAAATGATCAAGCAATAAAAGTAAGAAAAGACCTTTCGATTTCTGATTCCGCTTGTGAGGTCCTTGCAATAGAAATCATCAACACAAAGATTAAAAATATTTTAGTTTCTACCAGTTATCGACCACCTAAAGGTGATATAAAATAGTTTTCAAACTACTTGGAAGATATCTTTCTTAATAATAACAGAGAACAAAAAAAACTACTCTGCATAGGTGATTTAAACAATAAATCAAGATACAAGAATAAATAACAATTCTAAGACCAAAATTTACAAAAAAAAATTAATAAAAATTCTATTCAAAAATTTAAAGACAAGTTATTAGTAGTAAACTGGGATAAGTATATACCTTGAGGACACAAACTCCGCATAGATTATATTTATAAATATATTCCTAAAACATTATAATAATCATTTTCCGATCAAAGAAAAAATAGTTGAGAAAAATGTTTGAAATGTCCATGGATTACTAGCAGTGCCGTAGCGAGGGAGGGGTCTAGGTTTCAAGCGGCAATTTGGTAAGGGCGAAAAATTGGGCAATTTTACTTTCAATATTTTAAGTTAGTTTATTGTAAAGGTGACAATTTTTAATTAATAAGATTATTTATCTCCTCCCACTTCATCACTCACAAGTTTATTTCCTCAATGTCTTGCACGATTCATAACTTAAATTAAAAAATCTCATTTATGTGATAATTAAATTTTGTAAAAACGCCGTAAAAAAAAATATTTTCCGTAATATAAAATTATCAAAAATTTAAAATGGCACCTCCAAAAAAACCATCAGGGGCATATTACAAAAAACAAAAAAGACAAAGAGAAGAAAGTGAAAAGAAACTAGAAAAACTTAAAAAAATATGGTTTGTGAAAGACGCTGATAGTTTTATTAGTGCATCCTAAAATAAAAATTTAACTGAAAAAGAAGATTCAACTGAAATAAACCCATGTCAAATGCAGGCTTTTATGAATTCATCCAATCAAGATATTAACGAAATTCAGTCTTCCTCTCCTTTACAAATCAAGATCTAAATAAAACTAAGGTTTTTCAAATTTCATCTGATATAGACAAAGCACTTGTTAAGGAATTTTTATAAAAAGTTATAAAAAAAAAAAACTTTTAACCATCAAATCCCAAAGAAGAAGGAAAAAAAGATACTCCAAACACAAATTTTGAGCTAAAGGATCCTGCCACATGGCTACAAATAACTGATCGAGTGAGGTGCTTTTTAATTGAAAATGGACATGAGCAGGAAACCAAAGAAACCTTTCCATCAACTTCTTTTTCTGATACAAAAATAAGACATTTTAGTTCAAAGTGGTACAAAAAGATGCTTGCCAATGGCGAACTGGTGAAAAGGCAATGGTTGCTTTATTGCAATTTAAAAGATGCAATATTCTATTTTTGTTGTGTACTTTTCTTCTCAACAAAAGCTAATAAGTTATCTGATATTTCTAAAGGATTTAGTGACTGGAAAAAGCTTAATCCTGAGCATAGAAAATGCTATGCTATTTGAAAGGAAATAGAACAAAATTTAAAAAAAGGCCAAACTTTAGACAATGACCTTCAGAGAATAATAAACCGAGAAGCAAACAAATGGAGAGACATTTTAAAAATTATTGTTGATGCCAAATTATTCTGTGCAAATAATAATTTAGCTCTAAGAGGCAGTAATGATGCAATTGGGGAACAAAAAATTGGAATCTTTTTAAGTACCCTAGAGTTGATTAGGAATTACAATCCTCTATTGGCAGACCATATTGCAACAATAAAAGCTAAAAAAGCTGCAGTGTCATATTTTTCACCACAAATTCAAAATGAAATAGTTACATTTGTGGGAGAAAAAGTTAAAGGAGAAATTCTTTCACGGATTAAAAATGCAAAATATTATTCCTTGCTTTTAGACAGTACATCTGATGTTTCTCATAAAGAACAGCTAAGTGAAGTGATAAGATATGTTCTTATAAAAAATGTAATGTGCTCAATAGAAGAAAGTTTCGTGGATTTTATAGAGAGCCATCAAAGAACTGGAATGGCATTGCAGAAGAAATCCAAGGGAAACTGAAAATTGATGGATTAAATATTGCAGATTCCAGAGACCAAGGCTATGACAATGGAGCAAATATGGCTGGAAAATACAAAGGAGTTCAAGCACAATAACTATACTATTTCTATACAATATAGAAAGGATTCGATAATCTTAAAGATGTTAATTGATACACCGTAAGAAGAGAGTTTATGGAGAAGACCAGCATGCCAAATTTCGTCAAAAGTATTATAAATTTCTAAAGTCTTTGATAAAGTAAAGACTAGATAACTTTGATAAAGTAAAGACTAGATAACTTTGATAAAGTAAAGACTAGATAACTTTGATAAAGTAAAGACTAGATAACTTTGATAAAGTAAAGACTAGATAGCCTTAGCCTCTATCAAATGAGAAAGTAGACTAATCGGACTAATGTTTCCAGAATTCTAGAGAATTGCTTTGCTGATAGATATGAAAGGTAGTTGTGAGAGGTACATTATACATACTCATTGGTATTAAAAGCTAATAAAGCCAAGTAGTTGTCTAAATTTACAATGCACTACTAACAAATACAAGACAAAGCTCCGTAATCATAAAGAATCATTAAAAAATCTCCTGTTGTAAACAAAAATAATTTAAAAACCATATTATATTAATATTTCCGCTTAAAGATTGCTTGTAGTCCTTAGTTATATCTAATCGACTTTTTAAGACTTGAATTTAAATAAAAGACGAATTTATATCATATGCGAATACCGAATTTAACTAAAAGATGAATTTAATCCGTATATGTAACCCGTATTTAACTGAAATACAAATTTGGACTTCTAAACCGAGTTTAACCGAAAGCCGAATTCGGATTTTAAAAACACATTTAATTAAAAAAGAAATTTTTTAAGAACTTTTATAAGTTTTATAATTTTTTTTTTTTTTTTGCTATAAATAAGAAGACCAAGCGGTTTTGCCACGGAGTACATCAGAAAAGTGTTAAACTAGGAAGTTCAAACCTTCTTCCTTACCGATGATACGAAATATGCTCATAACTTGCTTTGAACCCAAGGTCTCTTGGTTCTAAAGTAAGCGCTCTAACCACTGCGCCGCGGTTGCTGTATAATCATCTTTTATAAACTAAAATTATTATTTTTTAGCTTGTAATTAACCATAATTTAAAACATGGCATAGAACAAATGAAGCCAAGTAAATTTTAATTTATTAAAAAATATACTAAATATAAAACAATTAATATAAATATAATATAAAAAAATATAATAAAACATATTAAATTTAAAACAATTTGCGTCAAAATAAAAAATCTAAAAATTCAGTAATAATGAGAATAGGAATTCATTAAATAACGAATTCAGTAATAATGAGAAAGTCATAGAATCTTTACAACTCTTAATGTTTTTGAACGAACATGAACAAAAAAACATTTACGTTAATTGAAAAATTTTGATTGTCAATTTTATAAATGAAAAAAATCGTTAAGACTATTAGGTTAAATATTCAACTGTTTTTTAGCTTGAGGATTTTTTAAAAGCGATAAATAAGATTTAATAAGTGATGAATAGGCTTTGTGCCTAAAAAAAAACTTTTCGAATATTGACTCTGACAAATTTTGTCCAACATGTTTTTTTTTTTTACTGAGTTCATGTTTCTAAGGCCGAGTAGGCCACTTTAGTCGAGGAGGCTACTTCTTATATTGGATACAACTCTCATTCGACTCTTTAACTCCGAAACACTTTTCGGAGTTAAAGAGTTGAAAGATGGTTGTAACCAATAGAAACAGGTTGATATACATAAAACATAATTCTACTTCTTTATAAATTGAAAAAAACTTTATTGCTTTCGAATTTAACTGAATGTTAAATGAAATTTTGAAACTGTTACCGAATTTAACGGAAAGCCGAATTTTTATTTCAACTTTGGCACCGAAGTCGAAGTCAACTTTTCCTTTCAGTAATCTTCGTAATCCGAATTTTAACGAATATTCCCCGGTCCTTAGTTAAATCGCGTTATTCTTTTAATCAATCTTATCGTTTTTCTTGCATACCAGAAATTTAATTAAAATTATTATTAACCGACCGACGGAAATTTACTTGAAAAGCACCTTAAGCGAGCATCTTAAGTAAATTTTTGATTCACTTTCTGGACAATATTGAGTTTAAAATGCAGTTTCAAAACTGCGAGAACACTTTACCTAGATAATTGCCACATGAAATTTTTTTGTCTTTTAAAAGATCCAAAATATTTGATTTGAGACCGCATAAAATTATTTGGATAAACAAGAATTTTACTAAACTTATTTAATTTACCACGACAAATTTTATTTTTATTGACCGAAGTAATAATTTTAAATTACACCAAGATCTAAATTTGAGGTTATACTAAGCGTATTGACAATAGTCAATATGCTCAACAGGTTCCCCTAAAAGCAAAAGTCTATATATCGAAGTTATCAAAGTAATAAATATAAGTCTTTATTAAATGAGTTAATATTAGCACGATCCATCATTTAAAAGTTACAATCTAAATATCTGTTCAAATGTTTATATTTCAAAAATAATTGTAAAAAAAAAAGTCTTGATAGAAATAATGTCAATAAAATACTCTTATATATTTTATAAATGAAATAATCTGACACCCAAAATGGGTAAATATTAAATAAACTAAACATGTTTCGACGCAAACCAGCCAACATACGACAATGCATCGAATCTTCGATATCCTACTAAAAACATCTAACTAAAACTAAAGTTTTATGAAAGGAAATTATATAAAAATAAGAAACCGCAAGAGACAATTAGTTCACGAAGACTTTGGACTATACTTTGAACGGTTGATTCTGTTTGATAAGTATTTACAAGACTTCATTCAGTACGATTATTGAGAAGTTGCTGATACGTGAAGACACTCGAGGATTAGAAAGTTTTTGCCACTGCCTGGATAATGGATTGAAAAGAAATATTAACAGTTCATTAAAAATATACTATATAAATAAGTATAAAATCTTTATATATAGATACATTAAACAAAACAGTTTTAAAATCTAAGTGCAAGGATCAATTTGTAGGAAAAAAAAGCGTTTTCTAAGATGTTAACAATTAAACGTAGAAATAAAAAAATATATATTAGATTTCAAAAACAAACGACTATTAAGTGGTTTTCATCGCAAAATTGATCCTCACTTTTACAAAATATATTTTCTAAATAAATGCATGTCGTAATGCTGGCTGACGGATATTGCTGGGTCGATACTCTCAATGATATTTCACAACTCCAACGGCGAACAATCATTAACGATAAACGTCGCAAAAAATTACTTGCGTCCATGGCACTCATGGTGCAAACGCCAAATTTAATTAAAATTTTAGTGTGCTATAACTTATAAATAATAAAAAATTTATCAAATTTAACAAAAAAAAAATAATCAAAAACCCATGTTTGAATTGAAAAATTAGCAGCAAAAAGCGAGAACGATTAAAAATCAGTAAAGAAAATACTTACCGTCCTATAACTAAAATTTATAAAATTAATAAAATATACCAACTATAGTATATATGTAAAAAAAAAAAAAAAAAAAACTCACTTTTCTTTAATTTTAAGATTATATTGCTTTAATATATTTAATTTCTGGCATTAGATATTAAACTAGTTTAAAAAAAGATTTCAAAAAACAAATTTTTTTTTCCCCTCAAAAATTAGCTAAATAACACTCACCATTTTAGTATGGATTAAAACGATTTCCACCTCGAGATGTTCGCTGTGGACTATAACCATAACCTCCATACCCACCACCATAGTAATCATACGCTCCATAGCCTTGCCCATAGCCATAACCTCCATACCCTTGATTGTAGCCATAAGCACCATAACTTCCCCAATCATCCCAGCCTTGACTATATCCTGATTTACGATATGCTCCTCTTAGTGCACCTTTAAAAAACAAAAACAATATATATATATATATATATATTGTGTAAAAAGTTTTTTCAAAAGTATGTTATGCTGGGTCTCAAATGAAGCAAAACTAGAAAACTTTCAAAAATATGAATAAATTAGGTTAAAACATATTTATGGTATATAAACTTATCCTTATAAGATTATTTTTACTATAATAACAATATTTCTAGGGGTTATATATACCTTCGTTATTCAAGTGATATAAGAAACCATTAAAAAAAACAAATAGTAAAACTTTAATTTAATGCGTTCTTGCGTCTTAATAATAATATAATATTAATAAAACAAGAAAAATAAGGTTTCCAAGGTGACATAATCATCTTCATTTTCATTTAAAGCACCTTAATTTGGAGAACACTGGTAATATTGTATTTTTAAAGACTCTCACTTTTCTCTTAAAATAACAATCCAATGCTAATTATGTTGTTTTTATTCCAGCCAAAGACACCATGGCAATTTTTGGATTATCCTGCCAAGCCCAATTTTTTCTATTATCTCTTATAAGTATGTCAGATGTTGTCAAATGCGTGTTGAAACCTTGAGCTTTGTTTCACCAATATAAAATTTTCCACATGAACACTCCGGTTTTTAGACTCCAGGATAAGAGTTGTTGGCAAGTCAAGGCTTGTTTTTTTTGAGTTATTGATTGCCAAAGGTTTTTTGGTGACTTTAAAACTAAAGTATACCTTGCATTTTCAAATCTGCCATCATCATCATCATCATCATCATCATCATCATCATCATCATCATCATCATCATCATCATCATCATCATCATCATCATCATCATCATTATCATCATCATTATCATCATCACCATAGTCATCATTAACTATTTTATACCAATACCAATTGCACCTAGTATAGAAGTGGTGATCAACATTGCTTATTGAGGGTTCAGTCTAATGATGCATTAAAGAGTTGATAATCAAGAATACAACGTTTAGATATCTATTTTAAAATTGATAGTTGAATAGTGCCCAAAGCAAAATGTTGTGAACATTATGGACAAGTACAAAATTTTTGTGTTTGAATTGATCATTATTAAAACTTATCAACAGCATTTCTCATCCAAAGACCATCTGAATAGTAATGCATTAAAGGTTCTGTAGATAAAACTTTTTTTTCTTTAAAAGTGTTGAGTGAGAAATTTTTTTTTTAAACTGATCAAAATATATTAAGTAAATAAAGTTTTTAATTAAAAAATTAATTAAAAACTTAAAAAAAAATATTCATAGCTAAATAAAAAATAAACAAATACAAAAAGCAATAAAAGAGGCAACTAAAAAGGGAAAAATAAAGGGAGCAACTGCTTGCTTTTATTTAGTTTTCTGATGTCATCAACATCATAAAACTAAATAAGGATTTTTGCAAAAGAAGTCAATGACATCACCTTCCTCTATGACCAAGGTTAAGTTTGGAAAGGTCAGCTTTTATCCCAACATAGCAAAATGCTCAATTTGATTTTGAGGGCTGCTTATTAAAATTACATTACAGAACAGTTTAACTATATTTGAGTAGTTACTGTCTATCAATAACTGTTTACTTTATTTATAGTCTAAATGTTTAAAAGACTTTAAATAGCCAATACTTAACAATAATCAATAATATTATATTATTAATTCTAACATTGCATTTAATTTACAATGTTTATACATACAATGCTAGAATTAATAAGCCACAACTTTCAAGAACTTAAATATTTCTTAAATAAAATAGTTTATGTTTAACTAAAGAAGTGTTCACAACAAATTTTGTACATAAAATGAGTAAAATTTACTTATATAGAGATGTAATCATCGCTCATCAATTATATTTTCTCTAAAATGATATTTTAAAGAAGATCTATTTCCAAAAATGCCTATTACAACAATTTAAAAAACAATCCACTTAAATAAACTGTAATTGTCAATGCAAGTCCTCTCAAACTAGAAGAGTGAAAACAAAGTTTTTGATAATCACATGTGAAGCTGCAAATAGTAGTAATTGGATCAGATCTATTGTAATCAATGCAGAATAAACTACACAAAATTTTTTTTAGCTCCTTCAATACCTAACATTAAATCTCAAAATGGGTTAAAAATTAACGCAGCAAAAGGTTTGCTCTAATTTTTATCATATTTCCTTCACCTTGACATAACAAAAACCAAATTTATTATCAGAACATTTTCCAAACATTTTTTAAAATTAAAAATGCGTAAATATGGCAATAAATGAAATATTTGTAACCTATCTCTGACAACTATTTCATTAACTATGGCATTCTAAGATTCTGTTAAATTATTTGTCGATCTTGAAAAGTTGAAGCATTAAACCATTTCAATAATTCGTACATACAAAATGTGATTATACTGGTAAAACATTTCAACACAGCACAAGAAACCAAAGTCAAGTAAATAATTTCCTTTTCAAATATGGTAAGCATTCCATTGACCCTGTTATAGATTAATTTTATAAGAATATTTGTTGAAATATTGTTACTTATATTAAATTTATTTATATCTCCTAAACCATAACTTTAAAATACAAGAGGTTATAAAGAATAAGAAAACTTTATGCAATTACACAAAACATAATGTATAATTATATACCTGCATCGTTCACTCTTGGTTTAGCTTTGCTAATTCTCATAGAATGACCAGATAATGTAAACTTTGATTCAGCAATAGCAATTCTATCTGCATAATCTTCATTTGAAACAGTAATAAAACCAAAACCGCGATTTTTGTCTGTCAAATTTCCATCCTCATCTTTTGTTTTTAAAAAATTAATTTCTTCAATTTTTCCAAATTTACTTGGATGACGACTTCTTAAGTAAGTTTTCAAATCTTTAGCTTTAAAATCTTCAGGAATATTGGCTACATGAAGTTTTTTTACTTTGAAGTGACCTGTAGAGTCATCTTGACCACGTGGCACTGCTCTCTTTACATCTAACTCTTTTTCAAGAAACTTATGTGGGCGACTTAACAAACATTGCTCTAAATCATCACACTTTGCAAAAGTAACAAATCCAAACAACCTGTCACTTTTTGAATTTTCTTTTCGTATAATAATAAAATCTGTAATTTCGCCAAACTTTGAAAATAACTCCTTGAATTGTTCATCAGTTGTAGCTTTATCAAGTCCACCACAAAACATTTTTCTCATCTCTTCTCTTTCATCAAACTCTGGAGGACATACATAGTCTATTTCTTCATCTTCAGAATCTTGTTCATCGCATTTCTCATCTTTATGCTCATTCTTTGTTGACAATTCCATTTTTTCTATGTTATCCAATTTCTGATTTGATGCTTCCGGTATTTTCTCTTGAACTTCTTTATCTAAACAAATTTAAAATCCAATAAAAACACAATTCAATTAATTACTTATAATTACAAATCTTCATCCATATTGCTACAAAAATTTATATAAAAGTTAATTTCAAACATTATTGTAATATTAAGAGGCTTATTTACACAGTTGAGCTCATGTAAATCAAATCCTGTAGGTAGTTGTCCATAAATTATGTTAGCATTTTTTGACAGTTATGTACTTCAATCCCCACACCCCAAGTAACAAACTATCATACTTTACTGCCCCCTCCCCCTACTTTCTAAAATTATGCAACAAGTTTGCCCCCCTCCCCTAAAAAATTAATTTGCGTATTTTTAAATACATTAATACTTTAAAGTTTCTTAGCTGCTTTTAGTTAACTAATTAATACATTTCAATACATATAAATTTTAATTTTCAAAATTTTATATTAACTTTTGCACATCTATAGTTTTATATAAAATTGTATAAATTAATTAAAACAAAAACTTAACAGACAAATAGCCTCTGAGGATATTGAATTTATAACAAATATATAACTTTAATATTCTTGAAACTAATAAGTTTCCATAGTGTCGGGGATGTTACTAGATACATGAAAACTAAGTTGCAGGTTCAAATGGCGAAGAAAGCTTTTTTTATTCTTGTATTACTTTGTTTTATTTTAAAGTAATGTTTTATATCAATTTTTATTGTTGCTTAACAATAATTATAACTTTTAGTTTTTATATTATAATTATATTACTATTAATTTTAGGTGTTTATGTTTGCCTAGGCACTCATTTATTCAAAAGAAAGGTTTTTTTAATTTGAAAGCTAAAAAGAAAAAGAAATCTGATGCATCACAAAATTAGACACCTCTCCTCCTCCCTCTGTATTAAATCATCACTAGATTACTAACCTTTCCTCTCCGAACTGCCTGAAACTATTTGTAGACAAACCTTAAGTGTCTCAAATTTGATTGAATTTAATTAGTGATATAATAGCATAGAATAAGAGTTCAAATTTTGTTAGCTAAACTTTGAAATATTTTCTCCCATTTAACATATAGATATACTTTACATATATATGAAAAAAGTACTGTTTACTGCTTTTGAAAAAAAGTCAGTAATAAAAGCCTAACTTTTTTTGAATGGTTTCATTAGAAACTTGTGTGAACAAAGATTAATCCATTTAAAATTCTTATTTAGTCTACACTTTTCTAGCTTTTCATCATAGTACATTACTTTTAGAGTAACTTTATTACACTTTGGGGACCCAAGAATCACTTTGAATAATTTTTCTTTTTGAGTTTGAATGTGAGCTCTAAGGAATTTTTTTGAAAGGGTCTAGTAAATCCTGAAGGTACCAATTTATTTAAGTTATCTTTCAAATTGAAAGAGTTCAAGAAAAATTAAAGGTTACATTGCATTTGAAAAAAATCTCAAGGCAAGCCATGGTTTGCACCCACGGTCCCCAGTCCCCTTACTCAATTTATTTGAGCAAATTAGGGTTCCACAAATGTAAAATTTTTTAGACACATAAATTCCTTTAAAAAGATTTTTTTTGGCAGGGTATATTCATAGCAGGAATAAAAGATATTTTTATACTGTATAAATGTTAATTTATAATTCTGAGCAATCTTCTTAAGCTTTTTTGTGTATTATATCTCTTCTTTGTACAAAATAGTAGAGAAAAAACAAGAACAAAAGAAAATTATTCACAATTAAACTTTGAATGAATGAGTTTGATATTTTAATTGCATACATAACTTTTAAATACAGTTTTAAAAAGTTTAAACAATTGTTTACATACATTTTCATCTTTTATGTTTGTTTTCATTTTTACATTATAAAGGTAAAAAAAAATTAAAAAAATAAATAAACTTTTATGAAAAAACATTTTGAGGGTTTTCACGATCCTCTAGCTATTTTTAAAATAGCTGACTTTTTAATTGACGACTATTAATAAAAATATTCTATATTGTATGGAAAGTTTTTGAGTATTTTAGTATTTTAAAACTTTTAGTTTTAAAATACTTAATATTCTAAACCAATTGGGAATTCCATGTTATATGCAGTGCCATCAGACTAGCTAACACCCAGATATATAGATATATAGAGGAGAGTGTACCTTGGAGATGTGTGTACCTTGGAGGCACATCAGTTGTGCTACTGTCTTGAATGATGAATTCAAACTGAAATGTTTGTTGCATGTATTGGCCATAAGAGGCTCATAATAAGTTGTTCTACCACTGCACATGTGTTGTTGCAATACTACAACAAATGTGTTGTTGCAATAAACACAAAAGTTTGTTTTGGGTACCAAAAATAATTGTACAGATATTTAAAAGTTTTTAGTATTTTTCATTTATTTTCAGCGAAACAAAAAAATAAAGAATTAATGAAATGCCAAGAAGTAAGAATGGATTTAAAAGACCTTTGCAAGCCTTCCCAGGTAACACATGCAACTTTTCATCTTGTATGTCCACGCATGAGTATTTCATTTTAGACAACTTGGTCATGGCTGTTTGCAATTTGCAAGCCATTGCGGAAAAAAACAAAAAGTTACTAAAACAAAGAAAGCAAAACTAACAAAATAGAAAATCAAAAATAGGTTTAAAAAAAATCAAAAATAGAAATTAAAATAAATTTAAAGAAGAAGAAAAAAATAGAAATGAAAAATATATTTAAAGAAAGAAGAAAAAAAGTTAATAATTTAAATAACTTGTGTATTGTTTTTATTTTTGTTAGAAATAATTTTTCTTCAATAAAATTTAAATATTGAACAATATTTAATATTTTTAAATAAATTTGACAGTTAAGTTAAACCCAAGCATCAACTTTAATTTTATTAAAATTAAATATATTTGTTTAATCAGAATTAAATTATATATTTTTAAATAAAAAAATTTTTTTTCCAGAATAAAATTATATTTTTATTAATTAGTTTAAATTAAATCATTCATTTTTTATCAGAATTAATTTATATTATTATGATCTTTGCTTTAAGCTTAAAGTATTACCTTTCTTCAAACTAAAAAAATTTATCATTGCAATAAAAAAAACTAAAATAAAAAAAACTAAATAAAAATAAAATATAATAAAAAATAAAAAATAAAATAAACTTTTTTATTAATTTTTTTTTATTATTAAATAGAAATTTAAGTCAATTTTTTTTTATTTCAATCAAAAGTTGTATAAATATTCTTGTGCTTGCAAGATGATAAATAAAAGTTTTTAAATTTCTTTTGTGGTTTTTTTACTTTTTGCTTCGTATAGGGATTGTCCATAAAATACGTACGCTCCTAGGGGAAGAGGGGGTCTGCAGATAGCGTATATGAGATGGGAGGGCAGTGGGTTAATTATATATAAAAGGAGATTCTAAATTAAAAATTACTCATAAATTAGCGCAAAATGCCTGGGACGGAGGGGGGTCAACAAAAAAAAAAAATGCGTATGTACTTTATGGACAATCCCGTACAAAAAAAAAAAAAAATTGCCGCTTACTATAAACAAATGTATTTTGTGTTACTAAATATTTCGATAAATTAATTAGCCTAATAGATAAAGATTTCATAGTTTTTAATTTTCTTTGAGTTTTTTTCATTAGTAAATAATGCTTATATCTAACATAATTGTCATTTAAAATGTGGTTTTTTTATAAAATTATTACTTCTTTTATCTATTTTATTAATTATTCTTTTTTAATTATAGAAAAACTAAACTCTTTAAAAAATGTTGCTTAAAGTTTATAATGTTTTTTCATAGCTCAAATTTTTACTCACGTAAAGCTGAGCAATTACTTATTCCCAAAAAAGGAGGGGCGGGTAGAAAAACAAAACTTGGGATGAAGTAGGATACAAACCACTGACATTTCAGTGTATATTATACAATATTAACCCCTTATCCAAATAAGCTAAATGTGCGTATACTTTAGAGCAAATAAATATAATTAAATAATAAAAGTATATAAAAGTATAAGCATGCATTACATAGATTTTTTCATATAGGGGCAAAATATACTTGTTACATTAAAATTATATAAATATATTTTACAAACAAATAGCAATTTATATTTTCGCTTTTAAAAAACAAAAACAAATAAAATATAGAGAAATCATTTTTTTTAATGTCAACTAAAAAGTGTTTTTTTTTTTTTTTTTTTTTGCTTTGTTTTAATCAATTTTGTAGCTGAAAATAACAACCACTCTATAGAAACAAAAAGAAAAACAGTACACAAAATACTTAAATTATTAATTTTTTAATATTTTTTTCTATTTAAATTTATTTTGATTTCCTATTTTGTTAGTTTTTGATTTCTTTGTTTTTGAAACAGGTTTTTCTGCAACACTTAATATAAAAAAAACTTGCAAACAGCCGTGACCAAGATGTCTAAAATAAATACTCATAGTATTATTTTATACTCATAAATAACGGGTGATGCGGAATTTATCGGACAAAACCTAATTTTATTATTTGAGCATAATAATTAGTTTTTGTGGCTTATCTTTGATTTTATCACAAAAACAGATTATTATTTGAGTATAATAATCAGTTTTTGTGGTAAAATGAGGTTAAATGCAGCTAAACGAGAATCTTTTCGAAAGCGACTAAAAATGTTTTTTGTAAATAAACCTAATATATATAAAAAAAAAATTGTAAATCATTTTGAAAATTTTTTTAAATTCGGTGTAAATCAATCGATAATTGGTCGTCAGTTAAAAAAAATGAATATTAAATATAGAAAACGTGAAAAGACTCCAAAATACACTAAAGAACAAAAATAAAGGCAAAGAAAAAAAGCAGGAAACTAGTTAACCAACTCTATAACAACAAAAAGACATGCCCAGAAAGTGTTCGTTTTATAGGAAAAGAGAAATTTCCAAAAAAATTATTAATGTGGATAGCCATATCTGACCGTGGTATGTCCGAGCCATTGTTTCGCACTTCCAAGGCTGTAGCGATCAATTCATTAATCTATATTAATGAATGTTTAGAAAAACGACTTCTTCCATTTATTCACAAGTATCATGGAGACTTTAACTATGTATTTTGGCCAGATTTAGCAAGTTCTCATTATTCTAAAGATTCTCTAAATTGGATGGACCAACGTCTATTACGTTGATAAAGAATCCAATCCCCCAAATGTGTCTCAAGCACGACCAATTGAAAATTTTTGGTACATTTGGCACAGAAGGTTTACGAGGGAGATTGGCAAGCTTCAACAGAGCAAGTTTTGATTGATCGCATTAAACTAAAACTACAAGAAATTGATTTAAACTTTTTACAGTCGCATATGAAAGGCGTCAGAGCAAAATTGAGATCAATTGCAGATGGTGGTGTTTTTTTCATACAAAAAATAATATATTTTTATTAAAAGATAAATGCTTTATTTTAAAAAAATATAATAGTAGTTTGTTTTTTTATTTATAAATAAGTTATTGACGTTTTTATTTTGTCTGATAACTTCCACATCACCCGTTACTAAGAAGACATAGAAAGACCTGTAAAACTTATAGTAAACAATGAGGTGTCTATCTACAGAGCTTCTATGGACTTGGACATTCCTGAAACAATCTTAAGAAGACACAGAAATCAATTCATTGAATCAGGTTTAAAAAAAAAAGCAATGTTGGCTTGTAGAAAAAGATAAATTTCTAGTAGATTACATTCTAAAAACTGCTGATCTTTAGTAAGGATTGATTTTAAGAGATGTTCGGAATTGGTTTACCAATTTGGGAAAACAAACCAAAAAAAGTATGATGCATCTTGAGATAGAAACTAAATGGCTGGAAAAGATAGGCTGAAAATCTTTTGAAAAAAATATTCTAAAGTATTATCGCTTAGAAAGTCCGAGGCAACAAGTTTGGTGCTCTCAACTGCTTTTAATAGAGAAAATGTAGCACTTACTTTTCAGTACTATAAAGTAGCTATTGAACAAAATCAAGGTATTACAGCATTTAACATATGGAATATTGATGAAACCAGTGTTAGCTCTATTCATAATCCTCCCAGAATCTTAGTAAAAAAAGATCAAAAGCAGATTGGTGAAATGACTAGCAGGCTTGGCCAGAAAGGCATGTGATTTCATGCCATAATATGACCACACAAATACTATTTGATTTCGAAAACTTGACCACGGCTGTACACAGATGTCTTGAAAATTTGTATACTTTTAAAAAATGCGCTAAAAAAATTATCTTAACTTAACTATAGAGAAATTGAACAAAAACTTGAACCAAATTTTAGTTTTTAGTTAGATTATTTTTCAAAAAAAAAAAAAAATTAATCTTACTATAAATACACTATAATGATAAAATTATTTAAATTACGTTGGGAATAAATAACATTGAATCGTTTATCTCTACTAATGTTTTAGTAATATAATGTTATGTGAAACCCTTTTAAATGAAGTAACAACTTATATCTAAGTGATATTGATAAAGAGTGCATTAATTTTAATGATTCTTGAATAAAGTTTATTAAAGAGACAATCATTTTTTAAAGTCGTATCTTATAAATATTAAATTATTATTTATTTTTTCTTAAATAACATTTATTATAAAAAAATGTTATATAATTTTCATTGATACTTTAATTAAATTCATTAGTTACTTTATTTTAAAGCGCTTTTCTAAAATTAAAAACCATTTTTTTGAGCGCCTTTTTAAAATGTTAAAAAACCATGGTCAAATCATCAAAACAATATATTATATTTTTTCATGTCCTTCTGGCCAAGCCTGGACTAGTGGTGAATGAGGATGTAGTATATGTCCAGATTTTTTAGTTGTTTTGAGAACATTCAAGTTTATGTATGTCCGTTAAACAAAAATTTTTTGTTTTACAGACATACATGGAAACATACATAAACTTGAATGTTCTCAAAACATCTTGGTGCATAAAAATAAAGAGAATATGCGCGAACACTAAAAACCCACCCTATCTATGAACAAACTAATTCTATTGGTTCAAAAAATAGGCTAATTCTATTGGTTCAAAAAATTATCGAAATAAAATTCTAGAGTATTCTGTTGAAATTTTTTTTAAATTGCATTATTTGAGATTTGTTACGTTTTAAGATTTCTTGCATAAATTGATTTAAGAATATATTATCAAATGAGCTATTACTTTAACACTATGGTTCTCTTTTTTCTATGATTCTCGGAGCAACATTTGCAAAACCATAAATCTTTTAAACTATTATTTGTTTACAAAAATAAATGTTTTAAACATATATTTTTTAAATTGTCAAAATATTGTAAGTTTTATATTACAGATTTTATTAGCATATTCTTATTTCTTATTTAAAAATGTATGTATTTTTTATGTAAATGTAATTTTGTGTATCTTTTTTTTATTCTAATGTAACCTTTTAAATCAATTTAAAATAAAAATATTTTTTTCAGATATAATCGCTTAAGACGAAAAAAAAAAACAAGTCAATATTTTTAAGTTTTCTAAAAATAATTTTTTTTAACATTTTTTTTACATAATTTGATTAGTATTTTTGAAGTTTTTATATAACTTCGCTTCTTTTGAGTACCAGGTTGATATACTTTAGAAAAACTTTTTTTTTTCAAAATATTAGGGACCTGTCAAATTCTTAAGAGTCTTGAGGCACCTCTAAAAATATTTTTTATTCAAAAAAAATTTTAAACCTAATGTTTTTGTATTATATAGAACACATTTAGTTAAGTGCAGCAGACTATTTTTTAAAAAGTTGTTTTTTGAACCACCCTAATATATATATATTCTTTTTTTGACACCGGTGATTAGCTAATATTTTGTTTTTTCGTTGCCATCAAGTATGTCTTAGCGTCGTTAAGATCCCACTACACAGTATTTTGTCATTTTTAGCGGGTTTTGTTTTTGAATTTGTATTCAATGGCTGATGATTGCCGTATAGGCATGAAACTTTAAGTACCATAAAAAAAGTTGTTTTTTCTTTGTTAATATATATATATATATATATATATATATATATATATATATATATATATATATATATATATATATATATATATATATATATATATATATATAAGTGGTGTACACTGGATTTTTAGATGTTTGAGTTTTGACACTTACAGACATAGTGCAAACTCCAAACTTTTGTATATTTATGCTTATATCAAAAAAGAATGTTTTGCAAAGAATTGGGGAGCTTAAGAACAAATAAACCCCAATTTTTTGGCCCACCCAGCCCTTAATGTGGGAGCAACGAGTTTATAAAATATTATAAACTCGTTGCTCCCACATTAAGGGAGCAACGAGTGAATTTAGATAAAATACTTTTATCTAAATTCATATTTATCAATAAATTTCAAGTTTCATGCAATAATATCTTAGTGTTCAGTTTTTATTACCCTGCAATGTTTACAGCCCCCTCAAATTGAGGGGGGTTAAAACTTTATATGGTCATAGTTTTTGAAGAATAAAAGACTATTGCATGAAATTTGTTGATGAATATAAATTTAGATAAAATTAGTAAAGAAAATATTTTATAAACGCGTTGCTCCCACGTTAAGGGCCGAGTGGGCCCAAAAATTAGGGTTTTTTTTGTTCCCAAGCTCCAATCACCCCAATTCTATGCAAAACATTCTTTTTTGATATAAGCATAAACATACAAAGGTTTTGAGTTTGCACAATACCTGTAAGCGTCAAAATTCAAACATCTAAAAATCCAGTGTACACCGCTGTGTGTGTGTGTGTGTGTGTGTGTGTGTGTGTGTGTGTGTGTGTGTGTGTGTGTGTGTGTGTGTGTATATAAATGTAATATAAATGTAGATGTAATATCTGACAAAGTGTCAGCTCAGTCAGAAGTAGACTTTGAAATTGTGAAATATTCAGACTTTAATCTTGGCACAAATTCAAGGCAAACAAGCTGTAAAAATCTTTGTAGCAGAATTACTAGAAGCTGCTGACACATTTTTCAAAATTCAGTATTTGAAAAAGGACACAAACTTACAAATATTTACAAGAAAGACAAAACTGTGTATGAGTATTCTTTTCAGTCTTTCAGATGCCACATCTCTAGAAAAAACTATTATTTGGCATTATCTTTGATTACCTGAATATAGAGTAGACAAATGCTAAATCGAAGTGAAAGACTTAATATTATTAAACTTTAATGTAGATATTTATTATTACTTGTTTCTTAATCAATTTTATTTCTTACATAAATTTTGTAATATTTCTAAGTTTAAATTTATAATCATATATAGCAGTCTTCTCCGTTTGAAATTTAACACCAGCGCACAAAAAAGCGCCGGCAGAACCGCCATTTTTTAATTAGCCTGCACATTTTAAAAAATTCATTTTTTCTGATATTTAAATAAAAATCAAAATAGTAAAAAAAAATGCTTTGAATAAATAGATAAAATAATTTAAAAAAAAAAAAAAACGGGTAAAAAAAAGCGATTTTTCATAAAAGTTGCGCAAATGAACAAAAAAGTTTTGTTGCAATTTAAAACAAAATGCTTTTAGTTTTTTGGCAAGCAGTTTATTTTTATGTTTGTCAAAGTTTTTCGCAGGTGTGTGAACGAGCGCAAAAAGACAGCAAAAGAGCGAGCGCAAAAAGTGCGAAAGCGCTGGCTAAACGGAGAAGACTGATATAGCTATATAAATTAATATATAGTTTATATAAATTTAACTAGTTAGATTAATATTAGTTCAAATGGAGCTGATGTGAAGTCCGATTTCCCAATAAGTAAACATATCAAATTTCTATTATGTTGAGTACTTAACCTGTTAAAACAATAATACCTTTAAGGTACAACATGTTATTTTTATAAAACTTGTTTAAACACTAAATAATATAAATAGAATCTTAGCTTTTTTTAAAACTCAAGGTGCGAATTAAGTGATTAGAAATTGTGATATCTAGAAATATTTCTGATTTTCAAACTATTAGTTTATTAAAAACTATGAAACACTGAATTATTAAAAGGATCAATTTATAATATTGCAAAAATTTATTTAAAACAAAATGATCAATTTATGCAAAAAGGATAACAGTCAAAACTTACATACTTTAATTTATTGTTTATTTCAAGGGATCTTAAAGTGCAGACACAAGTTGTGTTGATATCTTAAATAAACCTTATTAAATAAGTTTAAAATTCATTAAACCAAAACAATTTATTTATCAAGATATCAAAAAAATTCCATTTCTAAGCCTAATTTCAGAATTCTGTATAGTTTATGTTTCTATAAAATATCTGGTTTGTTTAATGAATGGTGTGTTCGCCATAGAGGTTTTTTTAAACGATATAATTTACACACGAGCTTGGGTTTTCCCTTTTTAAATTTGCGTTCACAATAAAACGTTTTTGCTGCATTTCAGTTTATGGAATGGAATTGTTTCAGTTCTTAGATATCACTTTGACAAAATGAAAAATGTAACTAAACTTGGATCTGACTCTTCTTAAATAGCTTTTAAATTAAAAAAAAATAAAAAACACAACATTTTGTTTTCACAGACAAATTTATTTTTATATTTATTTTATCAAAGGTATTTTTTGAGCTTTTATATTTTATTAGAGCGGCTTGTTTTTAACAAGCCGTAGCTGTATTCACTTCGCTTCATAAAACAAACTGAGCATTCTTAAAACTTTTTATAGTTAAAAATTTTTTTTTTATTAACAATAGCAAGTTAAGATCTAAATTATTTTTTCTTTTTTTTATACCTAAGTTTTATATATAACATTAATGAAAAAAGGAAAAAACACAAACATTAACATGTGGCGTAATCACCGTTGTCTTCATTCAAACCGCCTTCATTTGGAGAACACTGGTGAAACTGTATTTCTAAGGACTCTCTCACTTTTCTCTTAAAATAGTCTTCTTCTACTTTAACAGATAGGAAGACTTTTTTAAGAGAAAAGTGAGAGAGTCCTTAGAAATATAGTTTCACCAGTGTTCTCCAAATGAAGGCGGTTTGAATGAAGACAACGGTGATTACGTCACATCGTCATTTTTGAAACCTTATTTTTCTTTTTTAAGACGCAAGAACACATTACATTGAAGTTTTATCATTTGTTTGTTTTTTAAACGGTTTTTTATATTACTTGAATAACGAGGGTATATATAACCCCTAGAAATATCGTAATTTATTATAAGAAATTTATAAGGATAAGTTTACATACTATACCAGATGTTTGAACTTTAAATTTTATAAAAGCTTATCTAAGATGTTAACTTTTAAAAACATTAAAATATAATTTAGCTTTAAAAACAATACTTATTTTTACATATGTCAATAAAATATAAGTATTGTTGCTAAGTATAATAAAACATTTTTAATCAAACCTCAATCAATAATCAGACCTTTTTTTTGAACAAGTGTTGTTAAAATGAACAAGAAATATTGTTAATAATATATAATAATTAATATATCATTATTTTTTAATAACATGCTATTTACACTCTTCATCATTTTTTTAAACATAAATATTAAACTAATTTAGGGCACTTAACTGCAGGATTACCTATTTTTTTTAATCTGGAGTAGTTTTTCTGGACCCTGTCAATCAATAAAAATTGCAAAACAATATTCAAACATTAAGAAATCTTTCACCTATTACCAAATGTCTTAACTTTTTTAAATATGAAAATTACTTTATAATTGAAACTACATCTACAAATTTTAATCACAAACCTAATGACACTTCCATAGGTTCTTCTTGGTTTTCACTTGTAAGAGGATCGCTACTTTGAGAAAAATTATTGGAGGCTACTTGGTCAACTAAAGTACTATCTTTTACTGAATTATCTTCACAATTTTCGTTTGAATCAACTGTGTTTTCTAGAATTTCCTCTTCGACGCTTTTACTTTCGTCTTCAAAACTTTTGGTCTCTTCTTCGACAGTTTTGCTCACTTCTTCTACATCTTTGCTTACTTCTTCTGAATTTTCGTTGCCCACTTCATTAAATGCTTCAGTTGTATTTTTATCTGCTTTTGAGTTGTTTTCTGCTAAATTAGCTAAATTCACATTATCAGTTATAATTTCATCATTAGTTATATCTTTATCTGTATTAGTTAAATTTTCAGATGTATCTTTATTTTCATGAGTTAAATGGTCTTTAGATTTGTTTTCAATGTCTTCTTCAATATTTAAATTTTCTTCTGAAAAGTTATCTTCACAATTTTTTTCATTGGTAATATGTTCATCTTCGTTATTCTCAACATCTTCTTTTATTGCTTCCTGTTCTTGTGGAATATGATTTTCTTTTTCAATATTTTCCATGAGCCTTTGAATTAATTCATCTTTTTTCCCTTTAGTATCAAGTCCTCTTTTAGTTAGTTCAGCTTTTAGCTCAGCAACTTTTAACTTTTGAATAGCCGCATGGTTTAATTCACTCATTTTTTATCTAAAATTTAATTAAAAACTAAAAACATATATTTAGAAAACGTATTTCAAATATACATAAACACTTTGCAGAAGCATGTTATACCTTTATCGACAAATGTGGGCATATATATTTATATATATATTTAATTATGGCAAGTGAAACTGGCAAGTGTTTTGTAAGTGTCATTTAAATTATAGCAAACTTTGAAAAAAAAAGAGTAGCACAAAATTGGTTTCTTTTTACTTGTTTCTCCATTAATTTTATATTAACAAAAATTACTATTTTAAAAATAAAGTTACACAGATTCAGGAGTTAATACATCAATTCATTATAATACTTATGTAATTTTATAAACCGAAAAGCTCGAATTGTAAATTGAAAAATTTAATATCCATTAAATAAAATTCAATCTTCATAAAACTCCACTTAAAAGTAAAAACATAATTTCTTTTTAAATTGGGTAAAACTCATGCTTGTTTTATGTATTGCATTATAAATATTTTAAACAAATAATAAATTTTAAACTAATTTTAGATGAACTGCAATAATCTAACTTTCACTCACATTACTAAAGATGATAACGTCGAAGCTTGAACGGATTAACACGCATGCAGTTCGAAGAAATTATTCGTACTCCAAAGGAGAGATTATTTGAAGCACATTTGGCAGTTAATGATTACTACCTGTAAAGCGAAACTTAATGCATTTAAAAGACTAAAGTAAAATATTTATTTTAATGTGAGTTTGATAAACTTTATTAACATCTTAACGCATTATAAACTTAAATGAGCTAAGATTTGTACAGGGAGTCAAAATTTACAATATTCAAACGCGATTAAGGTGGCCTAGATTTACAAAATCAAGAGTGCATTTATTTTTGTGATTCATTGACACTATATACGCAATTATTTGGCTTTAAGATGTTAGTGTACACTAGCAATTTAAAGAAAATATTTTTTCGAAAAAATGTGTTAGCAGTTTATTAGTTACTAAGACTTTGTTACAAAACCTACTGTTGAAGACTTTTTTTTATTTATTTTTTAGGAAGCAGTCGATACTTTTTAAAGATTCGCCCCCCCCCCCCTCATTTTATTCGTAGAATTGCCTCTGTACTTGATATGAATTTTTATATTTAGAGTGAAAAATATTTATTTGAATTATTACATAATACTCGTATAGTTTGATTTTTTTTAACGATTTTTCTTAAAAAATATCAAATGATAATGTACTGGAATTCAAGAAAAGGGTTAAAAGGCCTATTTTATGCCTTTTTTTAGTCAGTTAAACCTAATTTTAGTTAGTTATCTATTTAAAATCTATTTGTATAAACTTTACACACGTATATTGTACACTAGAATTTGTAAACTTAAATTAGTTTCTCTCTATTATTATTACTCTCCCACTATTATTTTAACATTATTTTGCAATTAGTGACATAATTGTAAAAAACTAAATACTTTGCAATTTTATAAGGAAATTACTCTGAGCTAAATTTGTAAAGTAAAATTAACAGTATAATAAAGTTTTCTTTTAAAATATATTTTGTTTTTGTTACTTTATTAAAGAATAAGAAGAATATTAAATGCCTAAAAAGCTCTACTAAAGAAGCTCTACTAAGAAGCTCTACTAAAGAAGCTTTACTAAAAGCTCTACTAAAGAGCGTTGTTAAGAAGTCATTTTTACATCTAATCTAAAGTGGAGGACACATATTAAAACAGTTGTCTCTAAATCCTTATAAATTCTTGGCATTCTAAAAAAGATATTCACTTTCATTGATGAAAATATGGATTTCAAGTCATATGAAGTTTATAAGATCACACTTTGAATATGTAATATCTATTTAGGCTCTTTATTTAAAAACTAATTAGCCTTGGTTGATTTGTTCAACACAAATGAACAAAATGGGCTTCCAGCTTGAGACATCTTCAATTCTGCAAAAGGCTAAAAACATTAAATCTGCCATCACTTGAATTTCGGCGCCTTCGATACGATCTAATCCAAGTCTTTAAACTAATACATCGTTTTTAGCAAGTTTCTCTATTTCACTGTACCTTTTTTTTAAAGTAGACGAGACTCATGGTTTTGAAGAAAAAATTGGAGCAAATATTTATAAAACTGGTTGTTTATAGTGGACTGTTTTCCCTGCTCGCTGTATGTAAGGTAACACGGGGTTACTTTGACATGTGGGTAACATTGACATGTATTAGATTAAATATTTTTACCAATCACCCGTTGATTATTGTTTAAATTAACTTAACAGATGTTGTAGTCAGATATTAAATGAACAAATATAACAAATATATTTATCCACATAATAGTAAGTGTAAATAATAACACAATACAGAGGGCATAAGTTAAACTAATTTCTAGTTTTTTGTTACTGAAAAACTTTAGTCAAAAGATAAGTAAAACCTTACATAATATCATTTTTACATTTGTTTTTACGATGTTAAATTTAAATATTTTTTGTGACATTTTCTTTTAAACGCATATTTCAGTTTTGGGGTAACATTGACAGAAATGATTAAATTACCCGAAGTCAACTCTTTGGTATGTCAAATGGCGGATGCGTTTTATTAACGGTAAAAGATAAAAAATAAAGAAAACTCAAATTAAAAATAAAAAGTAAATAATATTTTCTTAAAATCATATAACTGATTTATAAGAAAATGTTCTAGGAGAAAAAAAGCACTGAATATACCATTATTATCATTGTTATTATTGTTATTATCTTTATTTTTATTAATATCATTATTTTTTAACAATACCATTATTTTTTATTGTTATTAATGTCATTTTTATTATTATAGTTATTTTTTAATGTTATTATTATTATTAACGTTATGATTTTTAGAGTTGTTATGTTAACATCATTATTATTAGGCGTTTATGCATCATTAGTAATTATACTATTTATAAACGTCTTTAAATTGTAAGATCATGTAATTCAGAACATATTGATTGATTGATTACCCCATGGGCCAAGAATCAAACAAAGTTGGCGGAGTGTCTCACATCTGATGAATCTTTCACAATTACATGAAATGGAACCAAACAAAGCAAACCCTAAATGAAAAGAGTAATTCTAAAAAAATATATATATATATCAATACATCAAATGTCATCAGATCTAAAAGCCAACTCTTGCAAAAAGTTAAAACCTACACCTAACAATGTTGCATAATATTGGTAAGAACAAATCATCAAAACCTGGAAATGTAAAAAACTATCTTGTTTTAAATTAAACCAAACAACAAAAGGTTTGTAACGAAGAAATCCAACAAAAATTACAGCGCTGCGGGATTTCGTCGTAATCAGATATTGAGTCATTAATGTGATGTAGAACTTAATGGCTTGACAATTCTTAGAGAGAAAAAATTTTAACCATATATTAAATTTTTATATTTTTAAGTAGACACTGAACTGAAGCTAATTGATATCTTTTGAAAAATAATATAACATTACATTTTCATTGCAGTTTTACAACTTCTTAATGCTGTTTAGTTTTAAAACGAAAATGTGGGTTGGTGCTGATAGATATTAATAATGTTTTCTCTATTTTGTTTGTCAATATTCCAATAATAATTTTACCGCCCATGATGTAATTTTAACATTTACACCATAAAACATGCTCTAATTATCTATCAATAATATTAGATATCTAATTAATATTTTTTTTCAGTTTATGGCATCATTATTATTGGTAAACACATAGAAATATTGCATACCAAATTTAGTTTGCCATAGCTGAAAATTTTATAAAGATGTGTCAATGTTACCCCACATTACCTTATACATTATATGTTTATTTACAAATACAATAAAATAATAAAAAAAAGTACAAGGCACAAATTATATCTAAGATGAAGTAAAAAAACCTATTTTATGATGTTTAGGTTGTAACGGTAACAGTAGACGCATTGATACTTAAGATAAATAAAGGCATAATTCTTTCATAATGATGCATTTTAGTATCGTTGTGAATAATGATATAAAGAAAAAAATCATATAACAACAACTAAATGAAACGTTTTATGGGTAAAATGATTAGGAGACATACTACACAACCCATAAGTTTGAGATGGCTGCAAGTTTAGGTTTTTAATTTTTTTAAAAAAAGATCACAGGATCTTGTAATGAAGCCCTTTACAATCTATATCACAAAAAATATACAATATTCTTTATAATCCATATATAGATTTTGACAAATATTGTACTTTTTGTTGTGATAAGTAAAATAAAGTGTAATACAACGCAATTAAAATACTGAAAATAGATAAATATATTTTGTGTTGAAAAGAAAACTTCCGTTAAATTCCGTTAAATTTTCGTATAAATCCCGCTAAAATTTCTTCTTCCGTTATTTTCTACTTCCTTTATTTTCTACTTAAATTACTACGTAAATTTTCTACTTCCGTTAAATTCCGTTTAATTTTCCGTTAAAAAGAAGAATGTTTGAGGAATGGTCCTTGGGGAATAACATATTTTATATTTGGTAATATATGCGACGAAGATTAATATTTTTAAGCTAAGTTATAAGGAGATTGTTAACGGTTACTAAGACAACTTTTAAACCAATTTAGGATTTTATCTCTTATACCATAACTTTCCAGCTTTTTAGTAAAGTATGGTGATTATCAAAAGCTTATGACAAATCAATGAATATACCCAGTGGGCACAGGACCTAAATAAGACGTCTTTTGAACGTTTAAAAGACGTCCAAAACGTCCAATAGACGTTTAAAAGACGTCTTTTTTACGTCCTCTGCCCACCGGGTAGTGTACGTTGAGAATTCTTAAAGGAATCGGCGATACTGCGCGTTACTTAGAAAATAACGAGTTCAGTAAAAAATTTTCTCTGAAAACCAATTTGATTTTTACAAATAAGTGCGCATTCTGCTATACGTTACTATTTCTAATATCTTTTGAAAAGCTGGTAGAGCTGAGATAATTTGTTAAGTTTGTATGATCACCTGTTTTAAGCATTAGAGTTATTTTTGCTATTTTTAAACTATCTGGGAAAGATCAAATCTGGGAAAAGTTAGAATTTCACTTTTTATGCGTGATACTTTCAATTTTATCATGAATATTAAATCCAAAACATCTTCGTCCTCTTAAAGTAATAACCTCATTGACATTCATGCTAAACTTTGCTTTATTTGCTGCTTTTAATTTTATGGTGTCAATTTTTTTGTTTCGTTGCTGTTCATCAAGGTCTTTGTGCAGAAGTTTTATTACATCGCTTTTGTTAGCGGGGTATTTAAGTCCATCTTGAACTATTTACTAGCGAATGTATTTATTTCTGGTTATGGCTCGAATCAAAATGTCATCCGTTGCCAAATCAGAGACAAAGTTTTAAATATTCTTTTGCACAAAGAAATTATTTAGTAAGATCTGCTTATTTAGTATGATTTGTAAACATGGTGTTCTGATGAATCATCTCAAGCTTTAAATTAAAAATCCTTAAAAACATCTCAATTTTTAAATTCCTAATTATAAACTCATATCTTTTGAACGAAAGACAAACAAAAGGGGAGGAGAGGTGGCTCCATATATCCAAAATGATCAAGCAATTAAAATAAGACGAAGTCTTCACGATTGATATAACAAATAAAAAATTAAAAATTATTATCGACCTGATATAGACCTACCAAGGGTGAAATAAGCACATATTCAAGTTATTTAAAAGAAATTTTCCTAAAAATAAATATTGAGAGAAAAAGTTTCTCCGTATTGGGGACCTAAACATAAACTTAATTACGATGAACACGCGATTACTAAATTATTTTTTGACAACATGTTCCAGATATGAATTCTTCCAATCATCAACAAACCCAACCAAGTAAATTCTAACTCCGTTTCTGCTATTGACAATATATTGATAAACTTTTTACTAGAAACCTCCTCAAAAGCAGGAATCATTAAAAAGGATATATCAGATCATTTTTCTATACATTTTTCATCATTTCAAGATACAAGAACAACTATCAATTCTAAAACTAAAATTTATAAAAGAAAAATTAATCAATTCTCTATTCAAAATCTGAAAGTCTCACTGTCGGCAATAGATTGGGGTAAAGTATACCAAGAATGCAAACTTGGAAACACAAACTCCGCATATAATGCTTTTATTGATATTTTTCTAAAACGCTAGAATAAAACATTTCCCTATCAAAAAAAAAGAAATAAAACTTAAATATTTCAACTGCCCTTGGATCACTAATGGAATGAAGAAGTTATCCTAAAGTTTAGGATAATTTCTTCATTCCATTAGTGTTCATTTCATTGCATTGTTTAGGCTAAACAATGCAAAAACTTTACATCAAGTATTTAAAAAATAGAAACGAAACAAACTTATCAAGATACAAGTTGTACAAAAATTTATTTGAAAAAATTAGAAAGAATTCAAAAAAATCTATTACTCAAATCAATTTCAAAAAAATAATGACAATGTTAAAAAAACTTGGAGCATATTGAAGAAAATAATTTGGAAAAACTATTCAAAACCGAATATTCTGCCATATAAAATTATTGTTAACGAAACAGAATATAACGATAAAATTTCGCTGAAAAGAAATCTTTTAGAAAAGAGTTTTCTCTATAGAGGAAAAGAAAACTCTTTTCGCCTCCACTATAGAGGCAGAACTAAAGTTTGTTTTTATCATGCAGCCAAATGCCCAGTTATGATTCAATTATAATTAAACCTTGGATGTAACAACCAATTTTTCTTTAAGTATTTTGTAGAAAGTTGGTATTCTGAGTAACAAAGCTAATTATCTAAAACTTGTTGTCACTGTGAATCTTCAATGTAGAAGCATCTTGTAATATCATTTACATTAACAATTTTACTGTGTTACTTTTTGTACACTATTTGATTACAATTGCAGTTTATTACATTTATTTATTACATTGATTACAATTTTATCTAGGATTGAAATTTTTATAGTTGCCAAGACTAAAGTTTTAGGTGCATGTTCTGTGAGATTTGAAATTCTCAGTATTGATCTCTTTCCGCTATCTTCCAGCTTTTCCAAGGTCCTCCTATATCTGGCTGTATGTGTGATAACAATCTTTCCGCTTTGATCTCCTTATCAAATTATTTCACTTTACGTTATCTTATCTTAGAAGTCTATGAGACTTTTTCGAGAATCATTGACCTCAGACTTAGATTTTACTACATTAAAAATCTTTTAAGATTTTCTTTTACATTATTCATATTAATATTGGATCCGAATTGGGTTGAAACATTTGATTAAACCCTATATCTATTATAAAATTTCAAAAAAATAATAGAAATTAAATAATTTATGTGTTTTTTTAGAGGGTATCAATTCCCAATGTTATATTGATCTTGGGAGACAAGAAACTTAAAATAAATTTCCCGATTTCCCCAGAATTTGCCGAGAAAATATCAATTCATAAATAAATATATAAATATAAGAGCGCCAACCGCAACTTTTAATAACAAAACAAAATTTGTTATTTCATTTCAAACTTGTACGTAAATAAAAAATTTGTATTTTTATGTGTATACAAAATCTGTACAAACATATATTGAGAAAAATTAGTTTTCCTTAAACAAGTAAACATTTTTTGAACTTAGTTGGTTAGGAAATAACTTAGTAAAATTATTTGGCAGTCTAATTTTGTCTTGTTTTGCGAAATTAGGCGATAAAGAAAACACTCTATTGCTTTCTACTGAGGTTGGTTGTGTGCAAGTAAGGGCTTCTAGTAGCTTTTTTAAATTATTTGCAATATTTCCGGTATTCTTATACATTTGAAATTTTATCTGAGATCTTTTTTATAATCTCTTGCTGTAACACACTTTTTAGGTTTATAAAAGATACATCTTGAATAGGGCAGGCTATTTCAACACGAATACAAGAATACGACTGGAACAACATATTAAAAAAAATTTTAATGAATAATAACTACTCGGTCTTTATCGACAAATAGAACAAGGCAGTGATTTGCACATTCCATCTACTACAAAACCATTTAATCAAAAGAAAGAACCGTGGAACACGCAAAAGGTTAAGGAGGCTAAGAGGTTAAGGATTTTTAAAAATAAAAGAATATTCTGGAACAAGTATCTTAAAGCAGGCAATAACTCTGACGAAGCAATTAAATAAGAACCGAGTGTTAAAAAACTGTTCCTCTGCTTTTTTTATGCTACTCAAACTCATATTTTATAAATCTTTTGCTGAAAGTCAAATACCTAAATTATGGAGAAAGTTAAATGTCACACCAGTTTTTTTAAAAAAGAGCAAACAAAAAAAACTAGTTATCGACCAGTATCTCTCATATCTGTCCCTTGCAAACTGATGAAGAGTTTCTTTCACAATATCCTAATGAAGTATTGCATCAAAAACAACTTAATCACCAAAGAGCAGCACGATTTTCTTCCGAAGCAAGGTTGTGGCACCAAGTTATTAGAAACAAGAGACAAATTAACAGACGCACGCTTCTTAGGTTATGCCACAGACGTTATCTATATTTTTTTTACAAAAGCGTTTGACAAAGTATACGGCATATGTAGAACTCATGTCGATAGCTAACTAGCAAGCAAACGGACAACAGAGGGTTACAATCGGTAATCATAAACCAAATTGGAAGAAAGTCACAAGTGTTGTTCCACAGGGCTCAGTGCTTGGAACTCTATTATTTATACTTTATATAAACGATCTACAAGACAGTAAAGCACATCAAATATATATGCTGACGACAGCAAAATTTTTAGGCATAATAATGAACAGACGCTGTAACACTGCAAAATGACATAGACGAAGTAGTACGTTGGCGTAAAATATGGCTCATTCAGATGAACGTAGAAAAATGCAAAGTGATGCATGTTGGAGTCCTAATCAACAAATCGACTCAAAACTAAACGATGCTTGATCAATTAGGAAACAGTAAAATACTTGAAAGCACTAAAAATGAACGCGATCTGGGAATAATCGTTTCTTATGATTTGAAAGTAAAATATCAAGTAGAAGCGGCAGCAGCAAGATCCAATTGCGTGTTAGGCTCTCTCAAAAAAGCTTTTATAAGCAGAGTCCTTGTGGAAAATCTTGTGCACCATATCAGACCACATCTTGATATATGTAGGCTAGAGTGTATTCAATATAGAGCAACAAAGACAATCACAGAAATCAAACATGAGTCATCGAGAAGAGGCTTCATACCCTTGGACTTTCAACTCTTGAAGAGAGAAGAAATTGAGTTGATTTGATTCAGCAACTTAAATTTGTTCAAAATAGAATTCTCAGGTGTATGCGCCATCAATGTTGAAATACTGCCTACGAGGGCACAATAGACGATTTAATAAGCAAGTAGTCAAAGATTGCGAGGAAAGGAAGTATTTTTTACCTAAGCGCGTGGTAACTGCACGAAACGCAATAGCGTCAAATGCAGCATATGCAGTCTTGGTAAATAGCTTCAAAGATCACATTGATAAAAAAAATAGCAAATAATAGACACAGCGCGTGTCGCTGTCAGCATAGCAGTGTCTGGTGTTGCACTACTTCATTAGAAATTGAAAATTTTTTTATTGTGTTAAATATTTAATATAAATTTCTAATTTCTGAATAAACAAATTCAAATCCATATGCTGCATTTAAAGTTAAAGGATTTACTTTCAATTCTAATATTGACACTTCACTGAGAAAAAAATTAAATAAATTATTTACGTAACAAATAATTGTGGCTTTTGACCGTGAAAGTAGCTCAGGAGTTGCAGATGAATGCAAATTGAGCGTTTAAAGATATTTAATCAGTCACAAACATGACTGGCGTAATAAACCAGACAATCTCCCAAATTTCATATTTTTTTCTAAATTTTTGTTCCAGGTGCTCCAAGAAGACCTAACGGTCTTGTCTCAGAGCACCGCGAAATAGCATTTAAATAGAAAGTTAACGCGTCCTTACCAATGGCGCGAAATATTTCAAGAGCTTGCTTTAAACCCTTTATTAATGTTAATTAAGGTAGTTTAGTTTACCAAATGTTTTTAACTTTTTTTTTAGTATTAAAAAATAAACTTTTACTTTTAAAATTACAATCTGTTTGGTTTAAAATTACAATCTGTTTGGTTCAAAACGTTTCAATGCAATAGCACGCGTGATGCGCTTTTTTATTTAATTTTTTTAACCACCCAATAAAATAATACGTATTAAGTGGGTATACGATAATGATAAAATAAATAAGATTGCAAGATCAATTTTTACTTCGGAATGCTCTCCTTCATAAAGTTCCTTAAATCACTCGTTGTTCCTCTAAATCCTAGTTAGATTGATTGTTTTAAAAAATGCTTTGCTAAACGTTGGTCTTACATACTTGCCTACAGCGCGTAACATTAATTTACCATCTACCATCGTTCACGCATTAGAGTTTGTATACTTCCATTAAGTTGCGTATAGTAAATACTTCCTTTATAAATAAATTCAGATATTTTTACACTGTAATGGAGTAAGTAAAAACGCATGGGGTTATAAATGACCCTAATAAAAGAGTTTAATTTATTACAAAAAGGAAATGCCGTCTTATCTTATAATTTGAAAAAAGAATGCAGGTAGTTTTTATTTTTCTTAGAGATATTTAAGAAAACTTCTAAGACAAATTGTCCGACCGTATCAATATTATTATAAAAGTAATTGTTATAACTACACAATTCAATCTGCGTAATATTTTTGACACAGCTCGGGCAAATTGCCGAATAAACTAATATTAATCAATTTTAATTGATAGTTGTGCGCGATACCTTAAACAAATGTTCTTCATTTTACAGCTTATTTAAGGTGTTGGCGTTGGTCACAAGTAAAACAGTACGAAAAATTTTTTTACATTTAAAAAGAGCTGTTGTTAGTTTTAAAATATGCTTTATGTACATAAAAATATACTTAAACAGAGTATTGAATTTTGTACAATTTAAACATGTTTGCAGATTTATTTGTACTTGAATCTATTTAGAAACTAATTGCCTCTTCCAATGTATGTTTTGTTGTTACTCTAGCTTCAGTTAATTAAGTCTTTAAGTAGCTATTGTATAAAATAAACAGAATTAGGTAAGAATTTATATTTAGAACAGCAGATAGATTGTATGGATAAATGCCACATGATTTAAACCCTGAAACAATATTGTCAGATGTGAGCTCGATCACAGAATTTCTTAAAAAGCCCACTCAAATATGGGTTATTAACATTAACTTCACGATATCTATTCATTAATATAAGACAGGTTTGATTTTAATATGTTTTGAGAGGGCCAAATACTATACATATATCGATAGGCTGGAGCCAATGAGAACAATTTAACCGAGTTACGAGAATCGTTACCATAACCTATGAGAACATAGGGCCTATCACTACCTATAACAAGAAAGTATTAAATTAAAGATGCAATCCCTTATTCCAACCTTTTAGACTATATATATATATATATATATATATATATATATATATATATATATATATATATATATATATATATATATATATATATATATATATATATATATATATATATATATATATATATATATATATATATATATATATATATATATATAGATATATATATATATAGATATATAGATATATAGATATATAGATATATATAGAGATATATAGATATAGATATATATAAGAACCGGTAATGTTAAAAGGAACTAGATTAAAATTGACATTTTTACATGGTTCATTTGTTTATTAATAGTGGGTTTTTCCCACTCTTTCTATTTGCATGCTTTCTTTGAGTTTTAATATAAATTTGTTGGAGGCCGAATCCAAAATTGAAAAATTAGCATGATTAAAACTATTAAAACAGCTTTCATTTGAATGAATATATTTATAAATGTGTGAGTTTTATCCCTTTTTTGGTGCTCGATTATTCGTGTCTTTAAATGGCGAGTAGTTTCGCCAATATAACAGGATTTACAGCCTGCGCATTCAAATTTATAAACAACGAATAAATTAAAGTCTGTTGGAAAGGGATCTTTTGGGGAAAAAAACTTTGAAATTTTAAAGGAAATAAAAACCAATTTTACGGTGACTGATTTACAATATCTTTTAATGATTGCGTTAAGTCTTTGTTTAGTTAAATCAGATATTTTTCCAATATAAGGAAGTTTAAAATATTGATAATTTTCTAGTTTTTCCGAACGTGATGAAATGTCGAGCTATGGATTTTCTTAATCAACCAAGAGGGGCACAAGTTGCGTTTTAGAACTTTAAAAAGATCGTTAATATCATGACTAAGACCGAGACTAGTGCTGTTTATTTTATAAGCTCTATCGGTTAAACATTTAACCAGACTAACTTTGTATGAAAATGAAGTAAAGCTAAGTTTGTTTAGAGTCCCGAGAAAGTTTGTGTAAAGTCCCAAGAAAGTTATCTTATGAAAAACAGTGGTAATTGTGGAATTGTTTGTTTTATTTAGAGTTAGGTCCAAAAATGATATTTTTGATTGAATTTCTTTTTCCATTGTAAAAGTAATAGAATTTTGTTTATTATTGATATACTCCAAAAAAAAATCGGCGTGATTTTCAGAAGTGAAAGCAGCAAAAATGTCATCTACATACCGTTTATAAAAAGCTGGTTTTTCTCCGTTATATGATTTGAGCCATTTATCTTCAAAATTTCCCATGAAAAGATTAGCAAGAACAGGTGCTAAGGGAGAACCCATAGCAACACCATCAATTTGGTCATAAATTTGTCCTTTGAAGAGAAAATGAGTTTGAGATGTTGCAAAATTGAAGAGTTTTTTTAAATCACTTTTACTAATTTTAAGATTAACTTTACTATTTATAATGCTATTGACGGCAATATCTATTGTTTCTTGTAGTGGAATATTGGTGTACAAACTTGTAATATCGTAAGATACTAAGAAATGTTTATGAAGGTTAGCTTGGTTTAATTCTTTAGAAAAGGCGAGAGAATCTTTAGTGCAAAATTCCGATGGTATTAGTGGAGATAGTAGTTATGTATGCATGTATTTCGCCATAAAGAATTATTTTACAAAATTAGACTTTTACAAAATGTATAAACACGGCTGGGGCAAGAAGAAAATAAATTCAGTCTTATCGCCAAGCCCCTTCAAAACAAGAATATAAATAACAAAAAAGTATTACCGTTATCACAATGTAATATATGCATAAAATGCAAATATAAAAAATACTTTTTACACACATAATTTTATTTCTTTTCAAACTTTTATTTATTAAGATTTTGAATTTAAAAATAAATAAAAATGAGATAAAACATGAACATCAAAGAAAGGTAAAGATTCAGATTAAAATCAAAAATAAATATGATCAAAAATAAAGTAAATAACAAGTAAATAAAACGATTGATTACTCCTATTTAAAAGTTTCAGAAGAAGTCTTGTTCATTGTCAATTATCAAAAGTTTATTTTTTATTTTATTTTTAAATTGATCAAGGGAAGGAATTTTTTTAACTCATTATCCAATAATGTGTTCCATAATTTAGGTCCTCTGATTGCAATCGAGAACTTAGTAGCAGAATAATATGCTTTTGGTTGAATATAATTGTTATTTGAAAATCTTGTTGGGTATAAATGATTTATTTTTTCAAAAAATGAGTTAAATAAAATGGGTGCCATTTTATTGTCTACTTTGAACATAAATATAAGAATATGATATAAATTAAGTTGAAATACGTTGAGTATTTTGAATTTATTAAAAATAAATTTAGTGTGCGAGAAGCGATCCACATTTCCAATAATTTTTACAGCGTGTTTTTGTTTAATTAAAAGCTTTTTATTTTTAGATACATTAGTGCTACACCAAGCAACGTTAGCGTAATTTAGATAGCAATGAATAAAAGAAAAATAAATAAATTTCAAACAAGTTTGGTTTAACAACTGTTTTGCTTTATATAAGAGGCCTATATTTTTTGAGATTTTATTATGGATTATACGTATGTGCTCTTTCTACGTTACATTTTCATCTAAAACTACACCTAGAAACAACAAAGAACGCTCTCTTTTGACATAAGAGTTATTAATAAAAAGCTCAGGAAGTTTTAAAGGAACGTTTTCTTTATCATGAAGACGATGGAAGAAAGTATATTTTGTTTTTTAAATACTTACGGACAATTTATTCGATATAAACCATTCGCTTAGTTTCTCAAGCTCTTTGTTCATTGTTGCAAATAAAATATTAATATCTTTATTAGAATAAAATACATTAGTACCGTCGGCAAATAAAATTGAGTTTAAGATATTCGAAAATTTACTCAAGTCATTTATATAAATGAGAAACAAAAGCGGTCCTAAAATTGATCCTTGGGGGACTCCGCAGTTAATTGTCATTAAATCTGTTTTTTCGCCATCATATAAAATGCATTGATTTCTATTCTTCAAATAACTCTTAAACCAATCTAAGTTAGAATTTTTGATACCATAATTTTCAAGTTTATATAGGAGAATATTATGATATCAAACGCTTTGCTTAGATCAATAAAGACACCTAAAGTAAATTTTTGTTCATCAAAAGCTTTAAATATTTCTTGTACAAGATTAGTTATTGCATGATCGGTCGAATGACCGGATTTAAAACCAAATTGTTTATTGTAAAGAATATTATTTACATTTAAGAAGGAATAAAGTCTATTATACATTACACGCTCCAAAATCTTTTAAGAAAAACAATTAAGAACTGAGATCGGTCTGTAGTTGGAAACATCAGAAGGATCACCTGTTTTAAAAATTGGTGTAACCTTTGCACTTTTTAGTTTTTCAGGAAAAACTCCATGTTTTAAAGATGAATTAAAAATATGTAAAAGTGGTATTGTTATATATTTTAGTGTATTAATAACGACATTACTGATGACATCATCTAAACCTGAACTTTTGTTAGGTTTTAACATAGATACTGAATTCATTAATTCTTCCTTCGTAAGTTCATGATTTGACATAATAGTGTTATTTGATGTCAAATATGATTTAAAGCTTATTTTAGATGGTTCAATTTTACCGGCTAAACTTTTACCAACATTAACGAAAAAGTTGTTAAGCGTTCCTGCTACCATAGCGTTATCAACAACTAGTTTATTATTGAATTTCAAATTTTTTGGCAGAGCATTTGTCTAAATTTTTCTTGCCAATTACTTCCTTAATAACGCCAATTACTTCCTTAATAGTTCTCTATTACTTCCTTAATAGTTCTCTAAGAAATTTAGCTAATTGATAATTATAAGTATCAATGGATGATACGATAGGTCTGAAACTTATATTATCGTCAAAAGAAATCATCTTATGGTGGTTCTCTGGTGGTAGTGACACCTTTTTAAAGTTTTTTAAATTTGGATGGATCATTAATGATTTTATAGAGACTGTTGTCATAAATTTCTTTATCTAGAATAACCACGCCATTTCCTTTATCTGGTTTTAAAATAATGATATCTGGATTTTTACATAACTTTTTCAGAATCCCATGCTTTTTTACAGTTTCTTTAGATGAACGATATTTATATACATAGGAATTAGCAAGATAAGAAAGTTCAGCTTTAAGTTGACTGGAGTTATTATTGTTTTTTAAATTATTCTGTAGAAATCGGTTTATGAGTTCGAATGAAAGGTATATATCGGTTCTTTTAAGATGTTGTGGTGGGATAGAGAAGTTCAGTACATTTTTAAGGATGTCTAATTCGTCTTCTGAAAGCTTAAATGAAGAAAGATTCTTTATAATATCTGAAGTATTAAAAAGTAAACTATGACCATTTGTTAAATTCTTTAATTTCTTTTCGTGTATTTTCAAAAAATTTCTTTTTTTTTTTGATGTTATTTTTCAAAGCTCTTGTTAAAATAAACCAATCAACAGAAGATAGGTGAAATTTAAAATTTGCTTCAATTAAAATACCCTCATTTTAAAATTGTTGTTTCTCCTTGTTGCGTTTTACTATTTATAAGTCAGAACTAACTTACAGACTCTAAAAATTAATTAAATAAAGTCATTTAAGAAAAAGTTATTTAATTTCTAAAATGTAAAGTGACTTATGGGTCACTTTGTGTGTGTGTATATATAAATATATATATATATATATATATATATATATATATATATATATATATATATATATATATATATATATATATATATATATATATATATATATATATATATATATATATATATATATATATATATATATATATATATATATATATATGACCTTATAAAGTTTACACCCGCCCCCCTTAAATTGAGGGCGGTGTAAACTTTATAAAGTCATAAAAGCTGATCGAAAAGAGACTATTGAATCAAATTTGAAATTTGTAGATGAATATAAATAAAGTTTAAAATTAAAAAGAAACTACAAATTTGACTTATTGCCCTTCTATTTGGGGCTGGGGAATGGGGGGCTAACGTTTTGGGGATTTTATTGTTCCCAGTCACCGCAATTTTTTGCGTAGCATCCTCATTCCTCATATATGTGAACATACTTAAATATGGCGTTTTCTTCATGTTTCAAAGTTTCTTAGCTTAAACATCAAAAAAAGTTGTCTACGGCCTTGTATATATATATATAAATATATATATATATATATATATATATATATATATATATATATATATATATATATATATATATATATATATATATATATATATATATATATATACTATTTGCGAGCGTGGTTTGGTTTTTTAATCTTTGGGCTCGTGGTTGTCAAGCAAGAACTTGTTTTCGTGACGGCACTTAGAAATAATTTCTGTTTTTTTATTTAATAATTTTTTGCGTACCTTTGTATGATATTATGCAAAGTTTTTCATGAAGGCAAAGCAAGCATTTTTTTGATACGTTGCTGTAGGCGGGGACTTGTTTAATTATTGACCAAGTTAATTTTGGTGTTATTTTTAAGTTTTCTTTTATCTGCCATATATACTTTGAAAGGGTGGTTGAATTTTTCATCTTTTTGTTTGTGAATGAGTGTTTGTGGTTAGCCCATCTTTTCTTCCATTCACCTTCTGCTAGACCAATATATACTTTTTCTGGGGTGTTAGGGGGGATACTATACATTTATAAATAACATTAGAGGCTCTACATTTTCCTATTATAGGGCAGTTTTCTTTTTTTATGCAATTGCAGGGTGGGTATTCTTTTGGTCTTTCTGAACTAATTTTCTTGTTGTGGCTTTTTATTATACTTTCGATATTTTTGGTGCAGCAGTAACTCAATTTGATGGTGTTTCGATTGAATAGTTTACTTAGGGGGTGGGATGTTGGAAAGTGTTTGTCGATTAAGTTCAGGAAGATATGTCCGACATTGGTAGAGACGCTTTTACACTGAGGGGGTTAAACCATATTATATTTCTTTTTCTTGTCTTTTTTTCTCTTTTTTGAGGGTTATACTTTAAATTAAAATTAGTGAAGCCATTTCTTCTTAGTTCATCTTCGTATTCTGGTATAAATAAATTAAATGTTTTTTCATTCGAGGAATTTTGTGATAATCTGTTGTTGATAGAGATAGGGATTTGCATTATTATTTGCGGAGGGCGGTTGTTATATATATATATATATATATATATATATATATATATATATATATATATATATATATATATAAATTAGTAAAAACACTTATCTAATTTTTTCTTTCTTCTACACAGTGTAGAAGAAAGAAAAAAAAAATTAGATAAGTGTTTTTACTAATTTATTATTGCTCTGTTCTTTTAGAACATTGAGCACTCTGTTTGTAAAATACGCTGACATAATTTATGTATATATATATATATATATATATATATATATATATATATATATATATATATATATATATATATATATATATATATATATATATATATATATATATATATATATATGTATATATATATATATATATATATAAATTAGTAAAAACACTTATCTAATTTATATATATAAATTATTTTGTCTAATTTAATTTTACTAACGTGCCCTCGTTCACTTTTTGAAGGTACTAGTAGCTTACAAAGGAGTTTATTTTCAAAATTTGGTTTATGATCTTTTAGTGTGATAAACGCTTGCGCTGCACAGTGGGCCAGTAGGTGGACAAAATGGGAAAAATTTTAGTTGTCTAATCTTGAAAACCTATTTAATTTTAGTATCTACATATATTAGGAGAAATCTATTGATAATTTATTTATATTAAATCCCTTAGTTACCAGGACTCTAAGCATTTGAATATTGAGATAAAATAAAAAAATAAAAAAATTATAAATAAGTAATTAACGGTGGCATCAACGTTGTGTTATATTTCAATTACATCTACGTTTTTGAAACAAAAAATTAGTACATGTTATTCTAGAGTATTTAGAGATAAGAAAAACCAATGTGTGAAATAAATTTGTCATAGCATGTTATCTCAGCTATACTTTGAAAATCACAGATTAAAAAAAAAAGTTTCTTAAGAAACTTATTTTTTGCCGCACAATAACTAATAATTACCACAATTTGCCATGTGTTGTCTTATATTTATTGAGCTATATGATGCTTCAATCGAGTTTTAATTGATTGCTCGTCCCCTTAAATCCCCGTTCAGATTTTATGTATGTTTTAACTTGGTTGCTATGGTACTAAATTTTGCATAGCAACAACTCATTTTTACATTAACGTTGTTTTAACAGTATTTTACTTGCGCTAAATACACAATATTGGGGGTATGTATTAAAATAAGATTCAGAATTCTTATGAGGTTAACTTTTTTTGGTTACTATGGATACCTTACTTTGCATAACATAGCAACAACATATTTTCGGTAGTTGTTAGTAATTTAATTACTAACACTGACAGTAATTTAATTACTTTTAATTTTAATTACTAACACTTGTAGTAACTTAATTACTAACAAGTATTAGTAGTCCAGGCGGCATATATTATAACATTTTACTTTTAAATACAAAATACTTGTTACAATAATTATTTAGATATGGTTTTGTTAAACTTAGACATTCATAATTTTCTCCAAAAAAACAATCTTAGTATTTCAAAACAAAATATTACTGAAGATATATTAAAATTTATTCAGCCAAAATTTGCTGATTTTAAAGACGTTGATTTTAGACATGCTGTTCAACGATTTGTTTACTTGTATAAAAAAAAGTGGAAATCTGCAAACTATACTGTGAAAAATTTTGAAAAGAAGTTTGTGAACTGGCTTAATGAAAATTTAATTGTCAGAAAAAAAGACAATGAACCAACTGCAAGTAGACGTGGTTGAAAACCAGTTGCATTTGATAATAGTTCTAATAAAACTAAAAAACGGCGTGTATCTTGTTTAATTGAATCTCATTCATCCAATGAATTATTTTTTGCTGCTAATAAAAAATTTAGAGATGAATCAGTTGTTATTGCTGCCAAGAATGTTTTAAATATATCAAATACAGATAAAGCAACTAAATATTCAGCAGACGAAGCACTGGCTTTAATAATTGATGCAAATCTGACAAAAGCTTCCTATCAATTGATTAGAAGTGGAGCCTTGGATAAAGAATATAACATCTACCCCGCTTACAATGATGTCAGAGATGCAAAATTGAAATGTTATCATTATTTATTACTTGTCTTGTCCCATTGGATTTGACTGGATTTAACAACAGCAACGAAAAGGTGCCTATTTGGAGAAATCAAAAGTCGTCCTCCACAGCCTATTGTAGACCCATAAGATTTGCATACAAAATGGAATCCAAGGAATCTGTGGTTGAAGAAGATCAGTACATTAAAAGTGAGATAGAAAGCTTGGGTATGATTTTATTAGAGGTTTGCGGATCTTCTATTGAAGTGAATTGTATTATTGAACTTACAATGATTGATGGGAAGGTTCAAACAATATTATCTGAAAAAAATAACTCATACCAATGCTGTTCAGTGTGTGGTGTCTCTCCAAAAAATATGAATAGTCTTGATATCCTTAATATAGATTATACTAACAGAGAGTTCAAATATGGTCTTTCCAGTCTTCATGCATGGATTCGATTTTTTGAGATGTTATTGCACATTGCATATAAAAAAGAAACAAGAAAGTGGCAAGCAAGATCTAAAGAACACAAAGAAAAGGCATCTGTAGCTAAACAAAAGATTCAGACTGATTTTATGAACAAAATGGGACTTGTTCTTGGTTTCCCTAAAAGTGGTGGTTCTGGAACAAGTAATGATGGCAATACCTCAAGGCATGCTTTTGCAGCATATGAACAAACAGCTGAAATTCTGGGTATTGACCAAAACCTTATATTCAGATTTTACATTATCTTGGTAACGCTCTCTTCAGGATATGAAATAGACTGCTTAAAGTTCAAGGATTATTGTTTTGACACTTTTAGACTATATGTGTCCCTTTATCCATGGTATTACATGGCTCAATCAGTTTACAAAGTATTGATACATGGACATGACATAATTAAAAGCCTTACATTACCCATCGGACTTATGTCAGAGGAAGCTCAAGAGGCTAGAAATAAAGACTTTAAATCTTATCGCGAAAATTTTCAGCCGAAAAACATCCAGAAAAGCAACAAATACTGATCTTATCAATAGACTCCTAGTTTCCAGTGATCCTGTTATTTCATCATTGCGTAAATCAACATCACACCAAACAAATCATAAAGCATTTCCTTCAGATGTTTTACAATTACTTAAACAATCTTCAAACGATATTATTGTTTTATAATTTTTTGATGTAATTTAAAATTGATAACGTTTTCTTGCACTATTTTTTGCTTTTATTATTCCTAAAACATTATTTACCTAAATACTCAATTTTTATTCAATATAGGTGGGTCAAAAATCCGATAAGATATTCAAATATCAATTTACCACTTTGTAACTAAGGAAAGTATCCGGTAACTGAGCAATATAAGTATCCATAACAACTAAATTTAAAAAATTATCACTTTTGTAAGAAGTGTGATCTCATATTGGTACTCATGCCAAATTTAGTGAATATAGCACTTATAAAATATCTGCAGATAACAAAAGTAGGTTGTTGCTAAGCAAAATAAAGGTATCCATAGCAACGAAATAAAAAAATATTACCTTCATAAAAAGCGCAGACATCATATTAGTACTCATACTAATTTTAGTGAATATAGCTCTAATATTAAATTAGTTATGAATTTTGTCCAGTAAAAGTGCATTCTGGCCCACTGTGCGCTGGTGCGACTGATTCAATTCTAGCATCTAAATTAATTCCCAGTGGGCACAGTACGTTTTCAAAACCTTTTTTTTGGACGTTTTTATTAGGTTTAAACCTTATAAAGACGTCTAAAAAACGTTTTAAAAACGTTTTAAAAACGTACTGTGCCCACTGGGTTGTTTTAGCAAATGTTTTGGCCTTCTAAATTAATTGAATTTTCTAAGTTTTTCGGGGATTTGCGTAGTTATTAGAAATATTATCGCGCAGTAATTTTGGTGATTATCTGTGGCAATTTGGTATATGTTGCTTGTTTTATAAGCAAAAACTAAAATATTAGGGTTTGATTTTATATTAATAATGTCTAACTTGAGTTCCTTTTGGAAATCATTTTTAATATTTCGAAATTTTATTGTTTTAATCAAGTGTAATAAATCGTTTTTAAAGTTTTCTAGGTTAGGAATAAATGGTGGGGCGTTTTTTGTTTTGAATCCGAAATTTTCTTTTTGGTTATTTTCAATTATAGGGCTTTTTTCGTTTTCAGATTCTAAGAAAAAATGGGCTTTCCAACGAATTCTTTTAAAAAGTGTTCTATTTTTTCAATTAAAGAAATGGTATAACTTTTTTTGTCTGGGATTGGGATATTTTTTAGGGAATAATTAAAATTGTTAGTTTCCATGTTTATTTTATGTAAAATACAATTAAGAGTGCTTAACAAATATAAACCTGGAGCTTAGTGGAAAAACACCACTGATGTTATAAATTGGTTTTCTAAAATTAGTAATAAAAATGAATGCACGTTTATACAATTTGATATTAATGATTTTTACCCCTCAATTACAGCAGAAATTTTAGATAAAACAATAGAATTTGGAAAAACCCATACTGAAATTACAGACGACACTATTCGTCTAATTAAACATTGCAGAAAAACTTTACTCTATTTTAAGAACGAGACGTGAAAGAAAAAAACCACGCACAAATGCTTTGATGTAACAATGGGAAGTTACGACTGAGCAGAAATTTGCGAATTTGTAGTCTTATATATTTTAAATTCCCAAGCTAAAATAGTTCATTTTAATCAATTAGGCTTGTACCGCGATGATGGCTTGATAATAATACAAAAAAAATCAGGGCCTCAACTTGACAAAGTCAGAAAAAATATTATAGAAATTTTCAAAAACATTGGCTTCCAAATTGAGATAAACATTAATTTAAAAATTGTGAATTTTCTTGATGTCACATTTAACCTCTCAGAAAACTCTTATAGGCCTTATAAAAAACCTAATGATGAATTATCGTATATTAATATAAATTCAAATCATCCCTCTCAAATCTTAAAACAAATTCCCATTTCAATTAACAATAGACTTAATCAAAACTCCTCTAATGAAAATATTTTTAACTCTTCCAAACGCGTGTATGAAGATTTTCTTAAAAAAAGCGGATTAAAAATTTCGAGCTGAACTTTAAAACAAAAATTGCAAAAAAGCGAAATAGAAATAGAAATAGACTTTGGTTCAACCTTCCGAACAGCAAAAATGTTTTAACAAACATTGGAAAAGCGTTTTTAAAAATAGTTGATAAATATTTCCCTCCCTCTAATAAATTGCACAAAATTTTTAACAGAAACACTATTAAAGTAAGTTATAGCTGTACAAAAAATATTGAAAGAGTTATAAAAGGCCATAATTTTGCATTGATTAATAAAAATGAATTTCTCAAAGAAAAAAATACTGAAAATTGTAACTTGACTGCCCTATGAATGGCATATGCTTATCAAAAAATATTATTTACAAATGCATTGTTTCCTCGCAAAACAACCCTGATAAACATTATATTGGCTTAACCGAGGGCAAATGGAAAAAACGTTATGCCAATCACAAACAATCTTTTAAACATAAAAAATACTCAAAAGAGACCATGCTGTCTAAATATATTTGGCAACTAAAAGAAAAAAATATTAATTTTAAATTAAACTGGTCTATCCTAAAAACTGCGCCTGCCTATAATAACATTTCCAAAAAATGTATACTATGTTTACAAGAAAAATGTGAAATTATTACTCATTTAGATCAAGAAAATTTACTGAATAAAAAATCAGAATTAATTTCTAAATGCAGACATGAAAATAAGTTCCTTTTAAAAAATTATAAAAACAAATGACCAGTCCAAATTTATCCTAATTCTAAAGAATTCTTTTCATGATTTTTTAATTATCTAATGTAATTGATGCAACTTCCTAGTTGCAAAATACTACAGTTATTACATAATTAACTATAACAATTCCCAACTTCCTGTGAAATAATTTTTCTATAATTTGAAAACTTTTTTATGTTTTGACATTCTTCCTGATGAACCTACTGATGGTGAAACACAGTGTTGAAGTAATCAAAAATTAGATAAGTGTTTTTACTAATTTATTATTGCTCTGTTCTTTTAGAACATTGAGCACTCTGTTTGTAGAATACACTAACATAATTTATATATATATATATATATATATATATATATATATATATATATATATATATATATATATATATATATATATATATATATATATGTATATATATTTATATATATGCATATATATATGCATATATATATATATATATATATATATATGTATATATATATATATATATACATATGTATATATATATATATATATATATATATATATATATATATATATATATACACAAACATGTAAACATATTTTATATATATATATACAAACATGTAAACATATTTTATATATATATATACAAACATGTAAACATATTTTATATATATATATACAAACATGTAAACATATTTTATATATATATATACAAACATGTAAACATATTTTATATATATATATACAAACATGTAAACATATTTTATATATATATATACAAACATGTAAACATATTTTATATATATATATATACAAACATGTAAACATATTTTATATATATATATATACAAACATGTAAACATTTTTTTTATATATATACAGCGGCGGTTTTAAGCAAAGGCAAAGCAGGCATTTGCCGGTAGTAACCAGACTAGTCTATGGATAGACTTACAACACAGACATAGACAATTCTTTATGTTGTAATGGACACAACAAATGTTTAATTTTTTGTCCTTGTTGTGTCTATCAAATTTTTGATGGTGTCCTAAGATTGCTCAGTTAAAAAATAATTTTCACTTCATAAGTCTACAAAGCATAATTTTTTGTCTATTTGGTGTCTATGATTTTGTCTAAATTTACTTGATTTCATAAAACCAGAAATCTTTCATTACCGTATTATTTGAAGATTGTTATGTAGTAAATTTATAATATTAAAAAAATATTGAAATGACATCAAAGCTCCAAATGACGATCATTGCCCATGATTAATTATTGTTTAAAACTTGCGTACATATTCATCAATAAAATGAAAGTAAAAAACATTTTTCTTTTTCACTATTGTTTTATTCACAAACCTAAATAAATTTTAACACCTATTGGAATCTTCTACTTACTAATCCACATTTTATAAAAGACAACTCCTTGATCACATATTTTTAAAATAATTTTATTGAAGGTGATAAAGATTTTAGTGACTAAGGAAAATTTTTTAAATGATAAACTTACCTTCAACTTTTTTGAAGTAATCCCAAACTGGAGAGGGCATTTTAAAAATAAATTTTCACGCATTATTATCGATTCAAAATGCTTGATTCATACAACAAAATATTAGGTTTTTTAACCCGTACCGAAAAAATGCGAAGTTTAGATGCAAATGAATTGTTGAATGATTGTAAAAATTTAGAAATATCACTGAGAAATCCTAGTACAGAAGAATCGGAAGTGAACCATGAAGAGTTATACTCGGAAATAAATACACTTTTAAGAATGGAAGCTTCGGCGGAATCGAAAGATGCACTGGAAATTTTGAAGTATATTACGGCAAATTCTTTAATCGAAATTTTTCCAAATTTATTTATTGCCCTACGAATTTTACTAACTTCCCCTATTTCAGTGGCAAGCGCAGAGAGGTCATTTTCCAAATTAAAACTCATAAAAAACTATTTACGTTCCACTATGGGCCAAGACCGCTTATCTGCATTAGCTTTAATTTCCATTGAAAATAAGTCGGTCCTTGGACTGTTCTGATTTAATTGATGAGTTTGCGTCTTTAAAAGTCAGAAAGGTTAACTTTTTAAGTCAATGTAATCGATCCTCCTAAAATCTGCGAAAAAAATAAATGGTATCGCATTTTGAGTAGTCTTATTAGTGCATCTTCATCCAAAATAAAAAAAATACTTAATGTACATTTAAAACCTATATGCGTTTTTTGCTTCGTTACGTTCTAATAAATATCCAAAACACAATAGAACACAAGAATTAAAAACTCAACTAATATAATAGAAAACTTGCCTATGGCCTCGCATATGGTAAATCCGCCACTGTATATATACAAACATGTAAACATATTTGTTATACCATATGTATATATTACATTGTATGTAACATGATATATAATATGTAGATTTACTCAATTTTTATTTAACAAATGTATTAATGACAAATATAATAAGATTACTAGAAACTATATTATACTATTTAAATATAACTATATAATCTGAAACAGTCAGTTTAATATTTCTTCGTTTGTGTTCTTCAGGCATACAGCACATGGCCAGATACGTTGATTTTTTTTAGCCTTGATTACTTAATCAAGTGCTTTCCATGCATTCAAGCTAAAGTATATTTGCAATGAAGAAGCAACTCTAATGCACTTTCATCAAGAATAGATGATGGAATACAATTCGGTTTTTTTCTATAGCACTCTTATTGATAAGGGTACCAGAAAGAGCTTTCTGTACGTCGTCAGCTTTTAAAAACCAATTAAGCATCACTATAACAAAACCATTTGATCTTAATAACTAATGCAGTATAACCATCTATTAATAAAAAAATTAATTTAAACATTTATTAATTTTAATTAAGTGGTCACCCATAAAGTATGTCATGTTGTATTTGACTTTTTAATATGGATAGGAGATCATTTCCGTTTTTGCACAGTGATCGTCATTAAACATATAACTTTAAAATTGTGCAAGAAAAGAAATCTTCTTAATACTAGAAAAAAAATCTTTTGCTACTATTTACTAGTTAAACTTTTTATGAATGATCCCCAACATAAATTAAAAAGAAAAACTTTTAAAAATAGCTTATTATTTATTAGCTTTAAATGTAAAACAATTTTTTAACATACAAGCATGTCTTTTAGCAGATTCAAGTTTTATAAAAGGAACTGGCACATCAGAAGATCGACAAAGACGTTTTTTAGGAAGACCTATAGTTGTTTGAGTAGCACCTTTAGGACGTCCATATTGGACAACACTTTGAGGCAAGCAAATCTTTTTTAACTGAGTGTCTAAAATATATGTACAAAATGCTATTATTCCATCTTATTCTTACATAATTAATAAATTCTATTTAATATAACTATCACTCTCAATTGCATATAACTATTTTGAAATTTATATATATCTAGAACACCCGCTTTGTCCTGCACAAAACATTCTTCTTGGTTTTGTTGCGAATTATCGGCAGTAACATATTGCTCTGAAGACACATTTCTAAAATCGATCTCATTTCTATCCTATTATAGCCCAGCAAGCATTTCAACGTTGATTCAACGTCGATAACGCGTTGATTTATTGACGTTGATTTTAGCGTTGAAATGGAAACAAAATATCGACGTTGAAATATCAACATTGATTCAACGTCATTAAATTAACGTTGTACTGACGTTGATTTACAAACGCTGATTTGGAAACAAGAAATCGACGATGAAATATCAACATTGATTCAACGTCAATAAATTAACATTGAACTGATGTTGATTTATAAACATTGATTTAAAACAAGAAATTGACGTTCTAATATCTACATCGATTCAACGTCAAAAAAACAACGTTGAAACATAACACTTTAAAAAGTTTACTAAAATGTATGTTAAAGTTTTTTACAAAGGAGATAATTTCTTTTTCTTTTTCGAAACTACTTCCGCTTTCACTTGACTCAACGTTATCGTCTACTACGAATTCATCTTGATTTTTTTCTTTATCACTTTCGTGTCTTCATCGTCTATTTCGTGGTTGTCAGATTTCCGTTTACCTCCATTCAAACGATAAGGTGCATACTTTAGGCAAGAGACTATAAATAATCTAGTTTCTTTGTCTATTGCCTTAGGCTCAAAGCGCTTAATCGATTCTAGAAAATAAATGCAAAAACATTCTAATTTGGTCAAGTGAATAAAATTGTATAGAAAGGAGGAAAGAATATCTTTAATTTACATTATTTCATAAGAATACATGAAGTTTACAATTTTAATGTAAACTAATATATTTTATTTTTTGAGTTTTTATATCTATTTTTTGTAAATTCAACTAAATTCATTTATTTTTAACATGCAGCCATTAAAAAGAAATGTAAATATATAAAAATATATAGATCAACATCTTTTCCAATTTTCAACACTTAAAATTAAAATTACAGCTACCAATTACTGTTTTGTAAACATTTAACCATTCTGGTTCCATTGTGTGTAACTTTTTAGACATTTCGCTTATTTGCAAAGTTATTTGGACCAACCTCCGTAATACTATATGTTGAAATCCTGAGTTTGAAAACAGAAAGTACTTTATAAATATAACTAACATATATATATATATATATATATATATATATATATATATATATATATATATATATATATATATATATATATATATATATATATATATATATTATATATATATACATAAAATATAGTATATATATACATAAAATATAGTATATATATATTATATATATATATATATATATATATATATAAATATATATATATATGTATATATATATATATATATATACATATAAATATTTTATATGTATATATATATATATATACATATATTATAGTATATATTACATATATATAATACATATATTATAGTATATATTACATATATATACATAATATATACTATATTATATATATATATAATATATATATACTATATTAAATGATTTACTTGAATGAATGTTGCATACAAAACAACAGCAAGTTAAATGACAGCTAAAGCTCACAAATGATATAGTAAAGAAACCTACCATTATCTTTTATTATTAAATATTCACTGTATATGACACAAAGTCAGCCATGCTATACATAGTCTGCAATAGTTTGTTATTTTTAAAATACATGTTATCGGACTTCTAGTATTCACGTCTAGCTTACGTTACACTAGTTTTAATGACTTTCAACCAATTTTATACTAACAACTCATAACATCAAGACATTCTATTACAGTAGACACACACAAGTACACTGCATTGACTGTCTACATTACATACACATCTATAAGACTCAAAACAGTTCACAACTCTCACTGACCCTCGTTATACTACAACAAAGCACTGCACTTATCGACACTCATGTCAAAAAAGTGACTTACAATTGTATGCAAGTTGTACTGAGCCCCACTAAGTGTCCTCTGGTCCCAGTGTCAATTCAGAAGTCTGTGGCAATTGCCCTGACAGGATACTCCAAGAATAGTCTTTTTGGGATAACAGAATGGGATACCTTAACAAAATACCCTGGTGTAGACCCAGAGTGGAACTTCTTTTGGGATGTCGGTTTTAGGCAAAAGCTGGAGGTCTTCTTGTGTTCATACTGTACCATAAGGCGCAAACCCATAAGGTACTCGAGACGTCTATGACACACTTATATCAATAATGTATGTTTACCACCCTAATAATACAGACCACATAATAACTACTTATAAAACGAATAACTCTACCCCATCACTGATACTGTCTACACTCACACTTATGCTGGACACTAACGAAAACTTAGGAGAACAACAGAAAATGACTCTTACATATCTCGACAATTGTTTATTGTTATTTTTTGTTTTTACAATATTTTACTTATCATTTTTTAAATATTTTTCTACTTTGAGGCTCTTTTTTTCCACTGGACATCTGTTCTTTTGTACTTTTATCTCACTCTGCTAAACTCTTTTTAACTTATTATTCATCTCTAAGGCGTTCACTGCTTGGTGCAGCTTCACAAAAATGCATTGCATTTACAACATAATAATGTTTGTCAGGAGTTTTGATTTCATTTTGTAATAAAATTGATAATTCGTTTACAAAATCAAACATAAAGCTCTCTTCAGAAGAAGGTTTGCTCTTTCAAAATGGTTGAATACTTGAAAATGAGTAAAGTATGGGCCATAAAGCGACTGAAGTACTTTTAAATAATGGCATCCCATCAACATTCACAACTAATTCAATTTTCTCCAGATATGGAAATTTACTTTAATGTTTTAAAATATTAGTTTCCAAACCATAATAAATGTAATCGCCACCACACTTATTCTGCAGAGGAATGTTACATGGAGTTTTCAATAATTGGAAGTTCCGCATGGCCATTGTTTCTCAAAATAAAAAAGAGTTGATTCGATGCAGAATAAGAAGTTTGGTTCACAACAACCCATTCCACTAATTTTTCACGAAGATTTCCATTTACTGTTTTTTCTATGTCATCTATGTCTGATTCTGATTCTTGTGTCTTGAATCATGGAAACATTTATATCTATACGTTTCCATAATTCAAGACACAAGAATCAGAACTACCCGAGTCAAGATTGGAATCTGAGTCAAAATCTGTTTCTTCAACACCTTTAAGTTTTTCCTCAATTGATTCTTTTGAAACAACTCTATAATCTGTAATAAATATTTATTGTTTATTTGTTTTTGTTGTATTATCTGTCTCAGTAAATAAATCAATTACTATTTTATTCATTTTTCTCCATTACATATTCTGTGATGACATATCAACTGAATACTTTTATTTCTATAAATAAATATATTATCAGGTTAGCCAGGAATATATTTTATATACCGTTTTTGCAATATTGGGAATAATATTGTTATTGTTCTACTAAATATTAAGATTTTTTTATAAAATTGTCATATATATATATATATATATATATATATATATATATATATATATATATATATATATATATATATATATATATTTAAATATAAGTAAAAATTTTAGGTGCGTATATTTAACAGTGCTCGATGAATGATTTCAGAGCTATATAAGTTTGTATACGAGATTAAATAAAAATATTTAAATTTTTTTTAACTTAAAGCTGTAGACAGAGTCTTAAATGTAATTTACAAATGTATAGTGTCAGCCCTAAACAAAAGTATATATTGGACTATTAGAAAGAGAATGGAAAAAGAGATGGGCAAACCACAAACAATCATTTGTAAACAGAAAACTACAAAATTCAACCACCCTTTCCAAATACAAATGGAACTTAAAAGAAAACCTTAAAATAACACCCAGTTTATTTTTGTAACTAATTAGTTACAAAAAAATAAAAAAATGTATTTTTGTAATTGAAGCTGTGTAAAACAATGTTTCGTAAGAAAAAGAGAATTCTTTTCAATAATCATTAATAATATTAAAATTGAAGCATTTTTACTTCCAACCAGGAGAATAAAAAACGAAAATTATAAACTAAAAAATCTTTAATTATTACCCATAAATGAAAAACATATATGTAATGTTGTAAAAACAACCACTTTTAAATAAAATACAATTAAAAATAGCACATTTCTGCGAGTGATTAGCCATCTTTATTTTAATAAGAAGTCTTATTTGTCTCGATATCAAAACGAAAGTAAAAAGACATGTTGATTTAACGTTGATTAAATCCACATTAGTTTATTAACAATAAATCAACGTGGAATAAACGTTGAAAATTCTGACGTTGAGGTTTCCACCTCGATAAGACGTTGAATCAACAACTTTTTCTTCAACGTTAGTTTATCAACTACAAATCAACGTGAAATAGACGTTGAAACTTCTGACGTTAACACTTCAACCACCCTAAGACGTTGACATGACGTCGTTTGCTTGCTGGGAGACTATATCAGATACCCTTAAGTCTCACCAAGTTCATTTAACACCATGACTTTGCCATGCTCCCAACCCTTTTGCAGTTCTTATAGAAGATCCATTTTCTGTTTAAAACAAGGTCCAGTTGACTTTGAAATTAATGTAGCTAATAATGAAGTTGTACGAAGTGCAAGTTTGAACTTTTTTGTGCTGAGAAAGGATTGTTTTTTTTCTTGGAGGAACACAAATCTCCACACAAGACTCCTTAGTTTCGGACAAAGTATTAAAAACTCTTTGATGCTGACAATAATACTTCATTGTCCACCTTTCTTGACATAGCTTGGCATCAAATAGATTCAAACCAAGCAACTGGCGAACTGCAAAGATATGGCGGCATGGTAGACCCATTGTTTTTCTTTATGTACAACAACACGAATCAGAAGTGACTATAAGCATACCTTCACTGCTTTTAGCTATATGGTTTTCATTGTCACAAAAAAAATTTACTTCAGAACGCAAGGAAAATTATTTCAATGCTTGCTCAAATGCATATGTTGTCAGAATATTTTTATAACCTGATTCAGTAGAATTAGGTTCAAAAAAGTCAAAACAAATTTTCTGCATTTCGAAAATAGCTTTGTAATCTCTATCATTTCGCGTTGAGACAAATAAAATATATAAATTCTCAAGAAAGTTATTTGACGTACTATTACAGTCAACCATTTCTTTCAGTTTTCCATTAAAATTTTCCAGATGGTTGTTAGTGGTGATCATAAAATTAGCACATGCATAATTTAAGCCAAAGGCCCATTTATTACGAATGTTGTGCCAATTATTATTAAAATAGTCAAGAACTGTAGTTGGCAATGAAGAAACAAATATCTCATAAAATTCATTATATTGGGCTTCTGATCATGCATATGCTAATTTTTGAATGAGTTCTAGACAAGACGTTTGTTGCTTACTTGTGATGTCAAGTTTTACAGAAGAAATTTCACAATTAAAAGTTCTGAAAATAAAAATCTTTCAATTATTTTCACAATTTAACTTACTAGCTGTTACTAGATTACTTTACCTGAGTGTGAAATACGCAAAGTAAACAACTCTCTTGTTCAAGTACTTATCTGTCATTATGGCATTAGTTTTAAAAACAGTTGTTTCCTTTAAATGTTTCTACAAACCAACTAAAAACATTATAAAAATAGTTATTTTGACAAAAAAATACCAATAAATAAAAAATACTATCTTTACATACATGGCATGACACAAAAATTCAAACCTCAATGATGCCGCATCTTCATTTGTAATTAAATATTTTATTTTAATAAAATTAACATTAATGAAAAAACAATTTAGAAACAATGCAAATACAAAATATAGAAAGTTCATTGGCATATTATCACCATGATCACCCAGTAACTAGAAACATGAAATCCAGTCCAACCCATTTCATGTCCTGCTGTCTTGTTGGATTCGCTTTCTTAGCAAAGGCAAGAAGAGGTGCATTTCCTGTCATCATTACAATATCTTTTGTATTTATCAATCTGTTACTAAAATAGTTAACTTTCTTTAGACAACCTAATCACTTACCTTAACTCCTTGATATGTGTCTTAAATCTAGCCCTAGCTTGTATACAGTTTCTTCTTTTTCTCCTTTAGGTGGTTCCGCGAATGCAGTGATTTCCAAAAATCTTTCGTCTTGTACTTCTTCTTCGAATTTACCCTATCATTGCAATACTTACTACTAATCTATAGCTGACTAGAATTCATTTTGAAAATTTTTGCTTTATGATGGTCTTTGGGCTGATGAATTTTCTCTCTCTCTGCTGATACATGTGCCTCCTATATAACCTCCTAGATCATGGTAACTATGAAAGCTTTTATTCTTTCAGGTTTCAAGTTAAACTTCATTCTACTCCATGGTTGTCACCTGTTTGTGCAACAGCTATATCTAATTGTAATCATTCTTTTTATTTTTTTTAAAAGAAAACTCTAATAAAGGCGAGGAGAAGCCAAATCCGACTTAAAACACCCTCTGCCTTGGGGCTCTTGGCTGAGTAACAGATTCTATCTGTTGACCAGCCTTGCACCCCTTTTTCATCTATTAGGCTGGCACAGATGTATTTATAGTACATTGTTTCCGGTTTAGGATGTTGAACGCTAAATCTTCTTGCATCAATGCATAGGTTTTGCTTATGTCTTATTTTTATGACTAGGCAACTCATTCTATTATCTCCTAATGAGGGTACAGCTTTAAAACTAAGTTTTATGGTTCTAAGACCGGCTGGTAGTTAGATTTCCCGAACTCTGTGGTAGCTCTCAGAGAGGCTGATTCCATCAACAGCTGAAAAATATCAGAGTACTAACAGTGCCATGTTGCACATGGATGGTGTTTCTGTTAGTACTTTTGGTATGCTTTGTCAAGACCACATTTGGACCCCATTGTTACGGCTTAGGGTTTATTAATAGTAATAAGGCAATTGCTTGGACTATTAAATAGTGTACTGAGTACTATCTATGCTTTGAGTCAAGTTCTTTAAAAAATTTAAAATGACAAAAGTACCAAAAACTATAAAACACAAAAAATTCATTGTCATCACCAAGTTCTCTAAACCTATAATTCACTAATATAGGTGGTCTTTGAAGTAATTTTTCTTCTGTTGAGTCTTATCTCTTACAAAGTTCACTAGACCTACTTGCTCTTTGTGAGACTAATTTGAGTTCAGCTGTCTCATCTTGTGATCTTAGTGATAATGGTTATCTTCCTTTTTTTCGTAAAGACTGCAATACTCACATGCTTAGCCTGGGCATTTACATTCTTAAGAATTCACCCATTTGTTGGGAAACTAGGCTTGAACCCACAGACTATACTCTTATGCGCTTTTGTTTAGCACCACATCACTCTATTGCCTTTCTCTTTGTTCTACTTCGCTCTCCTTCATCTCAAGCCTGCACTCTTTTCGATGTTATTTCTGATCAAATTGATCAAGCCCTCTCTCTTTATCCATCAGCCAATATCGCTGTTGTTCGTGACTGTTGGTGACAGTGCTCATCACACTGAATGACTTGGCTCTTGTGTCTGTGACACTGCTGGCGTTAAGGCCCTCAACTTTTGCCTTTTTTAATCTTTAACTCAAATAGTCAATTTTCCAACTCGCATTTCCGACTTTCCTGAATCATTTACCTTCTCTACTTTACTTTTCTTGTGTCTGATAATGTCTTGTTTCTGATCCTCGTCAGTGTTCAGTTTCTCCACATTCACCCTTAAGTGCTTCTGATCATGGTTTGATCTCTCTAAAACTATTATCTCATTCTTCTTCATCATCAGATTCCTCCTATTATTGTACCTCTTACAACTACCTTAAAGCTGACTGGGATTCTTTCCGTGATTTTCTTCGTTATGGCCCTTGGGTTGAAACCTTTCACCTTCCTGCTGAAAAATGTGCTTCTTACATAACTTCATGGATTCAGGCTGGCATAAAATCTTTCATTCTCTCTCGACGATTCCAAGTTTCACTCTTCTCCATGGTTTTCCTCGCATTGTGCTGCTGCAATTTCCAATTGAAACTGTTACTTCCATATCTATCAGCAAAACAATTCTCCAGAAAACAGACATCTGTTTACTATTGCTAGAAACCATTGTAAAAAGGTTTTGTTTAACGCCCGTTATGCTCAGGTCATAAAATCTCATTTTTCATCACAAAAGTTAGGCTCTCATGACTTCTGGAGAATCTTTAACAGTATCAATAATAAAGGTAAATTTGTTATTCCACCTCTCTTGTATGGTCAGACTTTGTCACCTCACCTAAAGACAAAGCTGAATTGTTTGCTAAGAACTTTTCATCAATATCATCTATTGATTCCACTAGTTGCGTTCTATCTGTTATAGCCGTCAAACAGGTTGATCCATTGCTTGATATTCGTATCACTCCAGCTTCTATATCTAAAGTGATTTCCTGCTTAGACTCTTCTACAGCTTGTGGTCCAGGCAACATACATGTTGTAGTCTTGCAGAAGTGTTTTCCAGAGCTGTCATCTATACTTTCAAAACTACTTAACAAGTGTTTATCGGAGTCTTGTTTTCCAGCCTGCTGGAAAGCGGCATCAGTTTTCCATATATTTAAAAACTCTGGAGAGAAATCTGACTTGTTTAACAACCATTCCAATAGTCTTCTTCCTATCATAAGCAAGGTTTTTGAAACTTTCATTAACAAATACTTGATCTCTCATCTTGAATCAAATAACTTTCTGATCATCAATATGGATTTCGATCTTATCATTCTACAGCTGATTTGCTAACAATAATAACAGATAGGTTTTATCGTGCATTAGATAGAAGTGAGGATGTTAAGGCTATCGCTCTTGACATATCTGAAGCTTTTGATAAAGCTTGGTATGCTGGTCTTCTCCATAATCTTTCTTCTTACGGTGTATCTGGTAACATCTTTAAGATTATTGAGTCCTTTCTTTCCAATCGTAGTATAAAAGTTGTCCTCAATGGACAGCACTCTTTTCATACCCTGTAACTTCAGGAGTTCCTCAAGGTTCTATCTTTGGCCCTATACACTTTTTAATTTACATTAACCAGCTTCTTGACATTCTTACATTGCTGATGATACTACCATTTATTCTTGTCATGATAAGAAGGCACACTATCTTATTGCTTGTAGGGGGCATTTGAGCTTGAAAGATATCACTTCTGCTACAGCATGGGGCTTACAGTGGCTGGTGAACTTTAATTCAGAAAAAAACTCAATTTTTTTCAGTCGATTGTTACCGCAATAATTTAGATCTTCCTATGTTTATGAACAGTAATGTACTCGATGAGTCATTTACTCTTTATCTTCTAGGATTAACTCTTACTTCCAATCTTTCTTGGAAACGGTATATCAAATCAATTGCAAAATAAGCATCTGCTAAGATTGCATCTCTTTATCGTGCTCGACACTTTCTTACTCCGGATTTTATTATTTTTCTCTATAAATCTCAAATCTGTCCTTGTATGAAATACTGTTGCCATATCTGGGGTAGTCCTTCTAATGATGCCCTTTTTCTTTTTGACAAGGTACAAAAATGCATTGTAAACATTTTTGGGCATGCTCTTGCCGCCAACCTCCAACCATTATAACATTTTTGTAATGCTGCTTCTCTTTCTCTTTTCTACAAATACTGTAATGGGCACTGCTCTAAAGAGCTAGCATCTCTTGTGTCATCTATTAAAATTCATTCTCGTGTTACTCGTCATTTAATTAAGTTCTCCATAAACTCTTATTTGTCTAATTTTTTTTCTCGAACATCAGTTCTTTGGAATTCACTTCCTTCATCTTGCTTTCCTGATTCATATAATTTGCGATCTTTTAAGTTGTCTGTCAATGGTTAACTTGCTCTACAAACTTTATCTTTTCTCTTCCAGTAACTTCCAACTCTAATAGTGGTTGCTTTCAGCCTTGTTAGAAGCGATGAAAAAGATGTAATGCGATAATTATTTTGCTTGGCATCCTATTCAAACTAAATTATTTTGCGCGGACAAAATTGAAAGATTTCAAAATTTGCATAGGGTACCTTAATGTATACGCTATCACCCTATATAAGTGGCATTCTTGGGTCATCTAGGTCGACATTATCAGGATCCATATTAACTGTGAGAATACATTTAGAAATTTACAAATAATTTGTACAAATTTAAACTAATGGCCAAGCAGCAGTTGCACACATCATTTCTCCACATTTAAGGTAATTTTTTTAGACACACTGACCACAGCAGTTCACATCTTTCAACTTTTAAAGTGTTTTAATAATTTGTGGCAAAAGGCTAAACTTATCTACTTAGAAAAAAACAATTTTGTAAAATTTTTATACAACTTTGTATATTTTTTATAGGTTGTTAATTTTAGCTACCGAATTTCATACAATTTGAAGAAAAAGGCGGTATAAAGTGAATTAAAAAAACTGCATGGCTTTTTTTATAAATGTATTTCCCACATTTGATGCCTGTCTGATACTGCTTTCTTTATATTGCCCAATTTCCAGCGTTTACACGAAATACTAGAGATAATGAACATAACGATTACTCTGTTTAAAAAAATGTAGTTAAATACTTATAAAAAAGTTTTAAATAGCTCCGAAAAATTGAGTTTAAAAAGTTCAGTAAATTACAAAGCACTAGCCCACAAGCTTTTGGAGCATGGACACTGACAATAGTTCATCAGGAAATATATTATTGGGTTAAAATTAGAGATGGGAATCGAACCCTTTTTTTAAAGTTCGGGTCCGGTTCGGTTCGGTTATATCTAATGTTCGAGTTCGGTTCAGTTCGGTCTTAAGCACAGTTCGGGTTCGGTTCGGTTCGGTCTTTGTAAAGTTGTAGTATGATTAATTGGCACTGACAATCATAATCCACACTGCTTACAAACGGCAAACTCCTTGACAACCTGTTGATCATAACATGATTACTCACAGTTATACAAAAATCAAATAAAGTGTATTATAACTAAGGTCAATTGACTCTATTTAGCATTTGATATTCAATTAATTATTAAACCTGAATGCTGCTCAGTTTGGCATTGTGTGCAATATGCAATGCCTGAGAGATGTAGGTGATTATTGATTTATTGAAATATTTATAAAACTAAATAATTTTATATGCAGTAAGTATAGCTACAAACCTCATCCCCAACTTCAACGCAACGGAAGCGTGTCCAGCATTCACTCTTTGTCCATGATGCAGGTACTAAGCGAGCCGCTCCGTCTGTTATCAATTTCTCCAACACTTTTTTAGTCCATTTACGAGTTAATTTACTGTTACTCATTATTACTACAATATTATGTAATTATTGCAATCATTAATTACTAAGATATGAATAAAAACTCAGAACATTAACAACACCTCAATATTGTAAATGTTTAGAAACAACATTTCCATTTTGGTTGGTAATGTTATGAATTGTAGACTTACCGCGAGGTTAGAATTATTTTGTTCTATTTCCCATTTTAAACGTTGGTAGAAAATTTTTCATTTTTTTCTAAAAGTAAAAATTACTTAAAACTTTAGCTAGTTTTTAAAGAAATAATAACTTATGCTTTAAATAATTTTGATTTAAACAAATTATTTAGAAGAAATTTAAAAATTAAAATATATTTTAAAAGTAATTATTAATTACTAAAATTACTAACTCATTTTCTTCCAACACTTAATATGAGAGATAGAACAAAATAATTCTAAACTCGTGGTATGTTATACATTAGGTAATGAATTATGTTATGTATGTTACACATTAGGTAATGTAGCATGTTATGTATTGTAGTGATGTGCGAATTGCAAAATT
>NC_088922.1:58190000-58357500 GCF_038396675.1 Hydra vulgaris | reverse complement strand
GAGATTTAAATAATAAACAAAGTAAGGTTGTTTTGGATTTTTGCAATACAGCACTATGCATGAAAAAAATCATAAAATAGGCATAAAATATCAACACATATCACAAGGCATTTCACAAATTATACATGTGAAGAAATACTCAAGCTGATTAAAACACAATAAAAAGAAACATTTTTGTTACAAGTATATTATGTTAGGAAAATTTGTTACAGAACTACTTGAAACAATTTAGAAATTTAAGTAAAGTATCTTTAGACATATTTTTTAGGTGTATTCAAAACCAAAGAAGTCTCTTGTTTATATTAAAATGTATTTTGAAATTATGATTTGCTTAACGAATATGAAATTTTGACCAATATTTTATTTTTTTAAACTTTGGTCGATATCCAAAATCATTTGAAATTAAAAAGTCCTTTAGACAATACTGTTCAATAGCTTTTCTTTAATTTGATTAAAGATAAAGTTTGTTTCACTTCCATATTCAATACTTTTATGCTTTAACGCATTACTTAATTGAAATTGAGTGCTATCATCGCTATATACTTTTCTATATTAATTTATAAAAAACCACTAAAAACTTTCTCCACCAAAATCAAAGAACTATGTGTTTTTAAACAAAAAATCAAAGAACTATGTGTTTTTAAACAAAAAACGATCATAATAAGTTTGTCTTGTTATGTTGACATTTATTCACTGACACTTGTCTTTATTATTTTCTGAGATTTGTTAATTGTTAATTATAATATGCATGAAGTTTGCTGTTTTTAAATTTTAAAAGCATTTCTTATTTAAAGCAATATATTTTTATTGAAAAAGTTTAGTTACTTAAGTTCTACTTTTTATTTGATTTGAAACCTGTTTCTTTTTTTCATTATTCGACAAAAAAGTTTATTGTAATGAAGTAATGAAGTTTATTATTAAAAATATGAAAATATTTATAAATTGTTTTTATAAATTTATATACATCATTACAGTATCTATTTTAATTTTCAGATATTTCATAAAGTCAGCCATTAAATAAAGCATGATGTGTTTTAAAACAAACTTTAATTAAATAAAAAAATTGAATTTTAAACAAATTTAGATTAAATTTGTCGTTTTCATTTTCAAATATCAGTCTCCAATTTTTTTGCAGACCAAAACATTTTAACAAGCACAAATATTTTGTTGATTTAAATATATAGATAAACTTATATGATAATGTTTTGTGTATTATTTGGCATAAACACATTGACTGGCAATAGAAATACCAAGAACTAAATGTAAATACATCGACTTAGGATAAGGGTTCGGTCAGGGTTTTAGTCATGATTAAAAGTTATAAAAGACAAGTAAACTATCATTTCGTTAAAAAATATTCAGTTTAACTAGATGGTTTTAACGTCGCGTAAATCAAGTAACGTCCTTCCGCTCAAAACGGACTGAAGAAAAAAGCAGTGGTAGAGGACCTCATGTATAACTATAAACCACTGCACATCCAATACTGGCGCGAATTGTGTGTGATAACCTCCCCCTCTCCCCCCCCCCCCCCACACACACACACCCTATCAATGAATTTTAGTTAATTACGTCTGCAAATTTAGCTCATTTAGACCAGCAAATCGGCATATGTAAATCATATAGTACAGACGGCAAACTTGGACTTTTAGAACTGTCAACAAATGTGAAAAGTGAGGACCATTTTTTTGTCTAAAAAAAATGCCATAAGTATTTTTTTTAGACAAAAAAATACTTATGGCATTTTTGCTACAGTTAATAACAATAAAAATCCTGGATCCGCCCCTGACAAGTATTGCATTTTTTAAAAGTAACATAGTTTTTTTGTCAAACTACAATAATTAAGGTCTTTTTAAAAATTTTAACTTTTTTTATATTTCTTGATTTTTAATGTTGAAAAACTATATTATATATTTGTGCTTGTTAAAAATGCTAGTCAAGCGTCCGAAGTCACCGAAGTTTATTTGGTGTATGTGGTGGTAGCGTAAAGATTACAATTCTATTTTCACTGCTGTTATTCAGCCTGTCAACAGATAAATGGGACTCATGGTTGTTCATGATCTTGTTTTATGCAGAAAAACGGACATTTAAAAAAATATATTTTAACACCTTAACAAAATTCTCGCTTGTCATCCAGCTAGAAGGGTTAACCAAAATAGGTCCTGCAGAGTCTGGAATACCTTGCATTATATTACTTTTATCAAAGCGGTGGGGAGGAAAAATCCAGACAGGTGGTAAGGCATGACCAGCCGCACTTATAATTCTTGCATTTATTACCAATTTTCCACTTTATCGTGACCTCCTTTAACCAACTTGGTTACCCCAATTCAATCCAGATTGTAAATTTGGGATGGTGTGAAATTGTATTGTGTAATAAGATCATGAAGTTTATTTTGAAAATCTGCTACTGTTACTTTATTGAAATTGATTATTTGAGCAAGAATCGTAGCTTCAGGTGATTGCACTTGATAGGCTAGATCAGATCCTGTAGAATTTAATTTCTTCAATTTTGTGGACACTTTATACAATTTTTCTCCGCATATAACCATTTGTCATAAAAAAATTAAAAAGTCTTTACCGATCTCAAAAAATGCGATTTTGGGGTTTTAATGTTCTTAGACTATAATTTACCATATGCGTCTTCTGTTAAAACCCTGTAAATTAAATACCAATAAAAATGCATTTATTTGTCACATTACACAAAACTCGCAAATCAGTTGATGGAGGTCAAGATATTATATCTCAATGTTTAACTAAACTTAGTTTAATTAAAGATTTAAATTTTAATTGAAGAAGGGTAGAAATAGTAATGGCAAGTTTGTTATATGACTTGTTACCATAGCCACGGCTAGGCTACCCCACCCCCACAATTGAAAGTAGCCCATCGAATTTAGGGGGTCAATTTGTAAATTTAGAGGCTCTCTACAAATCTAAAGGAGTTTTCTATATTTTTTTTGTAACACCTAGTGGAAAAATATTTGAAATTTAGGGCCCCATTGATAGGTTGTTTTTTTTTGGAGGAGGGGGAGGGGTGCTCCGACCCACTAGTCACGGCACTGCTTGTTACTTTAGAAAAAGTAACAAGCAATAAAATAGTAAAAAAGTTAAAAACTTAAAAAATATAATAATATTATTTATCGAATATTTTTTTGTCTTTTATTGAAACGAAGTTTAATTTCACTTTTGAGAATAATCAAAACACTTCAAAAATAATTTTAGTTCTTTGAACCTAATGCACCAAAAATTATATGAACGTTTGTCTAAAAAAAATTAACGGTTATCAAATAAAATGTAAATTTTTATTTTTTATATTTTAAGGGACAAGTTTTATATTTTTATTTTATTTATATTTTTAGGGACAAGTTAGTTTTACAATGTTTTAGTTTTAGTTGCTAGATTGGCACTTATTAAACATTTTCATTTTAGAAAAGTGAGATTAAACATTAAAAATAATGAGATTTTAATTTTGCTTAAATACAATTCAACTTTTATTTTTAACTCATTAAAATTATTACCACTTTAGAAAATTCAAAAAGTAAAATAATATCATAACGTTAGATCCAGAGTTTTATTTTTAAATGGTTTTAACGTCATTGTATGTGTCAAAATGTATGTCGTTAATTACACATTTATTTTGTATCCTTTTAGATGTACTGGTGCTATACAAGAGGTGTTAACGATAAAGCGATGGCAAAAGTTGCATGTAGTAGCGATAACGATTGTATTGATAAGATTCATTGTATTTTACCGTATATTTTTAGATTACGTAATATAAAATGTCATAAATAGTACATTTGTAATGAGGAATTCTAAACGAGTATTAGTATATTATACTCAATTTAATAATTCAAGATTGGCTTAGATTTATAGCCTTCTAGAATTTTATAAGACATAACATAAATAACTTTAACTGCGTTATGTTCAAATATTAAATACCGTTTCATATTTCTTAACCTCTCTTTAATTAGAACTATTATATTGTGTTTTTTTAAAAAGGTGTTTTGTGAGTGTGTCATGTAATTTTGTGTAAAATCATGCTATAAATATTTTTATTTTATTTAGATTTGAGGTAAAAATTATTTAATCCATTTTGTTCTGCAAGAATACTTTTAGACTTGCTTTTATCATCTTTTAAGCTCGCTTATATCAACTTTTAAACTATAATCTCTTATCAGATGTTTTAGCCACATGTTGAAACCATTGTAAACATGTAGAACTGTTGAATAATTTGTATTTTTTTGTTTGAAAAATATTTGAGTAAGCTATCTGGAAAAAAAATTTTGATAAAAAAATTGATTGAAAGGCATGTAAAATCTATTGAAAATAAATACCCATGGCTGTATCCATAATCTGGAGTAACACGCAACCGTTAAAAAAAAATTATGGTTAAATTTCAAAATGAATGACGATGTTAGATGATGAAACCAACGGTAAGAGTTTTAACTGTTATATTTTTCTTTTGACAATGTTAAAAAACATTTAGAGAATTCTTGAACCATTTTAGTAGTTTCTAAGCATATAGTGCAGACGACTATGCATCAAAAAAGGATTTCGGGTTCACATTTAAATATTCCAAGATTCTTAGATTCAAAACTTTTCTAAATCTGTGTAAAATATGTTAGAAGTAACTTAAAAATTTAGTATTAAATAATTATTTAATGAACCATGGAACTTAATTATTTTGCGTAATATATTACGCAATATAATTAAGTTTCATTTCTTAACCTCCACCATAGGATTCATTTATGTTGTCTTTTTGGTTGTGTACATCTAGGGATTGCAAAATCCCGGACATTCTCAATCCCAGGATTTCCGTATTGAGATATTTATACCCGGGAAATCCCGGGATTAATTAGGAAGCAAAAAAAATTATTGGCGGTGAAGCAGGTGAAGAACAAATTTTTAAGTACTCATTAAACACTGAAAAATGATTGCTTTTTTGATAATACAATTATATTATCAATAAATTAATCATTTTTCATTTTTTAGTTAAGTAAAATAGTTCATTTACTAATTAACCTAAGTAATTTGAATTATAAAACAATGCATTAAAAAGATAACACAATATTAGTAAAAATAATATGAATATATATAAGTATACATGAGCTATATTCATTTTTGAAAGTACCATCTTAAAAAAATGAAAGCGTCAATCATTTCGTCGTTTAATCTCGTTCGATTTTTTGAGCATAAAAACCTATCCGCTGAGAATGCTCGTTCGGACTCAACAATTGTTGGCCGTATAGATAGTATATGATCATATGCTTTTTGACGGCGATTACCTCTTGCAGCACCACTTTCAAATAACATCATTTCTCTTTGAATTTTAGATGTTATACTTTCTACCCTTATAGGTAGAGTTTGTGTTGCTACCAGTCTTTTTTCCATAACTTCATTTAACTCTCCTTGCTTGATAAAGCCTCGCTCAATTGAGCATCAATATCAATATTCACGTCTGTTGATGTAATTATATCTGCCGAGCTTAGACGCTTTATTAGGTTTATTATAATTTTTTTATTTTGTGCACTTGTATTCGGTACAAAAACATCTGGGATTTTTGATGAAGTAACCTGGCCATTATGAAGATAATAAACTGTGCTGTATAATGGTGTTCTCCTCTCTTAAATTCGGTGACTCAAAGCGGCATACAAATATTTTCCGATTTCGGATTGTTATAGTTTTATTTTAGACAACATAAGCTCAATGCAATGTCAGCTGTAATTAAAGTTGCGTCTCATCGACAAAGTGCCTCCACAGTTGCTTTAACGGGAGTCAAAAGTACCACTAAATCGTTTTCGTTCATCTTAATTGAAGCATTAAAGTTAGAACCCAATTCTAGATCTAGAAATGCCTTTTTAACACAATATTTTAACTTGTCAAGTCTTTCAAGCATAAGCAACAAACTGCTGCATCGGGTTTTGCAATCCATGATTAAATGGATGACCTTTCCAAACTCAATTTTAACATACTTTTGTAAATAATTTAATTTTTTGTTGGGGACCTTTTAAACATTTTTACAATTTTCCTGACTTTGGTTATAATAGGTCCATTAATTTGATGTTTAATTGTAACACGCCTTTTTTTGCTGGCAAAGACCCTAAAATGCGAATCAAACCTAAGTTCAAATAGCTTTTCAACTCATGTACATTCACATTCATATATCTTCAGTTTCCGAAAGAAATCCACTGATATGGTGTTAAGGAAAATTAAGAGCCTCTTGATATTTGATCAATTATTTCTTTTATAACTTGCTTTTTAATCTGCTTGTAGTTGTCTAACACCATTTTTTTGATAGTATTACGTGATTTTGGGATATATTTATATATTCGTGCAACTAACCTGTATATCAATGGAATTACAAATTGTACTAAATGATATAGCATCTTTTACTGCCATAAGTCCCAACACTTCAGACAGATTTTCCATTTTTTTCGATGTTGTTGAAAAAAAGTTCGAGATTTTTGGCTTTTTATTTTGAGGTCCTTCTTCTAAATCTTTCGAATTTGAAGCTCTCCGGGATAAACTTGGTGCTTGCGATTGCAATCTTACTTTATGTTTTTGTTTAGACAGTAAATGGGAATGTAAACCTTTTGTTGAACCACCATCAATTTTCAATATTTTTTTGCATGTACTAACTTTGCACATGGCTGTTTCATCTTTTCTTCTTAAGAAATGTCTCCATATCAGATTTGTGCAGTTGAATTCAGCGTAGTTTGTCATGATATTTACTTAAGTTCTAATTTCTTAACTTAAGTTCTAAAGTTTTTAAACTATTTCAACTTACATTTCTTTATCAGATCTATAATTCTAACTGAATTTGTCACTGTGAAAACGATTACTGCTTTGGATAATTGTAAAAAAAGTTTATTTAATAAACCTTCTGTTTTTTGAAAACTTCATTAATTTAAACCGTAGTCGAAAAATTTTTGAGAATCACGCATAGATTTCGTCGCATAAGAATTATAGGGTTATATCTATTTTTGTTGCTGTGAGAATTTAACTTTCAATTTTTCTTAGTTAATATGTTTTTATTCCTCTAACTTTTTATAATTTCAACTATAAGTCTTTTTTTATATATGTTTCATAACTAAACTGAAAAAAATATTTATAAATATTTAAAAATTTTTGCTTTTTATTATTATAAATTGTTAATTAAAACTTTTATTAATAAATTCTTATAATATGAAAAAAGCAGATAGAACTCTTTAACTCTGCGACGATTTCGAATTAAAATGAAGCCGAAAATTCGAAATTAAATTAAATCATTGCCAAGAGAATAAACAGCTACGAAACAAATGTTTTACGAAAGACTATATTTACTAGACACTTTACAATGTACAAGTAAGTTTTTTTTTTGTTTTTTGTTTTATAATTCACCTCCCCAAGGCCAAGAAGGCCACTACAGATGAGGAGTCTACTTGTGGTTATAACCCTCTCTCAACTCTCTAACTCCGAAACACGAACCTTGACGAAAAAGGCCGCTGCGCGGAGAAACAAATTGAGCGCTTTAATACCAGGGACGTGGCGGGAATCGAACTCGGAACCTCTCGCTTATGAAGCGAGCGCTCTACCACTACACCACTACCGCAATTTAATAACTTAATCCCTATTTCTTTTTACTTTTTTTTATTACATTCCCGAAATCCCGGGAAATTTTTGTGAAAAATCCCGGGATTACGGAATCAAAAATTTCCACGGAATCCCGGGATTTCGGGATCCCGGGATTGCCGTCTCTATCTACATTGTTATTTGTACATCAGTTACACTTGTACATATCAGTACAGACAAGTTCATTTTTCAAACATTTACACCTTTTATTGCTATACAATACCAACAAAACGTTTGATGTTCGTTATTGTTACTTTGTACTTCATTTCATTACCAGAGGTTTTTTTTTTTCTTGTTCTAGACTTTAATGATCATTCAATGTATTGGTCAAGAACCAATCTTATCTTGCAGCAGTTATGATATACCAGTCTAAGCATGTCGATGAATACATCACTGTAGAAAACTTATTTTAACTGGGGAGGGAGATAAGGTAATAAAGAGAAGGGGAGCAAGAAATCTGTCTTTAAACAATAAAACTTTTCTAGATTCTATAGTAATATCTATATCTTATGTATAGAGCAATAAAACATGTTTTCAGGGGTTTCATAAATTTACTTTTAGTTGTAAAATATCCTGACTTCGTAGCTGTATTGCTCACATTATAATTCATTTTAAGTGTAATAAACATACGGAGATTCAAAAGTTTATATGGGTGTATCTATCTAGAACATTTCTATATAAATTAAGACACTCAACGGATTGGTAGCACTAATTCTTAAGTTTTCACGCATTTAATTGTGATTTCACGTAAAGTTTGCACTAATTTATTATTTAAAAAGGTTTTTTATAATATGAAGTAAAATATGGTCTTCAAATATTTTCAAATGCGTACGTGATGCAGAAAGTTAAAGAAAATAAGAAATGGTAAACAAAGTTTGGTTTTAAAATATAAGTTTTATATAGTATTTGTAATATAAGCTTTGTAAAACGATTAGCAAACTCAAGATTTATTTTTAATTGTCCAAATGCAGTTTTTCTGCTTTCATTTCGACAACAAAAGTCATTGACTATATCTTTGATATTCAGCTCGACAATTTTTTTGCTGTATATATTTAAGATTATACACCATTTTAGCCGTGATTGGTTCGTGTTACTAACCAGGTTTTGATTTTTCTTAGTGTACTGAACGCTCTAGTAGCATTTATTGCTGGTATCAAATAGATAAGTTGAAACAGTTTCTGGTTTCTGAATTAATAAAAAATCGTCTTACATAAAAACGAGTTCAATGCAACGTTTTAATTACTTCTATACATTGTATATGAAAAATTAGAACTCGTTGTTTACTATAAAACGCAAATTATTATTATTCATTAATAATTTTTATTTGCGACATTTTTATTGTTATTATTAGTTTAACTGCGAAATTTTTTTTTTGATATTTATAGAACGAATTTTTTTATAAATGTTTTTAATTTTTATTCGCATAAAATGTTTTATAAATATTTTTATAAAATATTTTATGAAAATGTACCCTACCCCAAGCCCCCAAATCCTAAATAATAAATAAAGCAAATGGTAAATTTTTTTTTTTTGTCATTTAGGTGCTCCAAGAAGACCTAACGGTCTTGTCACAGAGCACCGCGGAAGTGCATTTAACCAGGAAGTTCACGCTTCCTTCCTTACCGTGACGCGAAAATATGTCCAAAGATCGTTTCGAACCTGGATCTCCTGCATATATAGCAAGCGCTCTAACCACTGCGCCACGGCCGCACAAAATAAGTAGGTAATACTGTTGGCTAGTATACAAATACACACATTCCTTTTAAGTTTTAAATATTATAAGTAAACGTTAGTCTTTGATTAGTCAGATTTAGCTATAACTTTTTAGTTATACCAATAATGATAGTTGATCTGTTTCCAAGCAATTCTTGTTCTTGTGTCTAAATCTCTAACCTTTTGATAAAGAAAACATTCTACTTCATGCAGAATGTTTTTTTTATCAGAGGTGGGTGCAATGGATGACCATCTTGAGTAAACAGCGATTTTGGTACAACTGAAAACTCATAACTACTAATGCTTTTTTCATTTTCTTTTCTTTTTTTTTAGGTTATTTAGATGCTCCCAGAAGTCCTTACGGTCTTATCGCGGAGCACCGTGGCAGAGCATTTAACTAGAGATTCACGCCTCTTTCCTTACCAATGTCGCTTATTGGGCTAAAGCCGGCGTCAAACCTCGGATCTCTGGGTTCTGAACCAGAACTCTAACCAATGCGCCATGGCTGCACTTTACTTTATCAAGCTCTGATAGTTTTTTTGCATTAAGTAAGAAACATGATAATCAAGTGCGCTCTTCTTTTAGTTGATTTAATTTATTACTAATCTTGGTTTTTGAAACTTAAGCCTGATTTTCGAATGTTTTAAGAACTCTTCTATTAATTGGCAGCCATACATATATGTTTTCTTTTAACATTTTATTAGCAAAAGAATGGTAGAGCAGATTGGCCTTGATAAATTAATTCAGCTACTTCTTCTTTTGGTAAAATGGCTTTGGAAACAAGATTAAAAACCGCCTGATTTTTGTTGAAATTGTCGCCAAATTTAAAAATATGCATCAATGTCTTTTTTTACATTGAATTAAGTTCTTTTGTTTTTAGATCCTGTCAGCTGGTAATGTTGTTTGTAATATAGTAATCCAATTTTTTTTTCGTAAAAGACTTTTGATATGGTATTTAAAGCAAGAGCAATAAGACAAAAGCGGTTTAGGCATTTAGATTTGAGCATGCTTTTCCATTACATCACGAATCTTTGGGTTAAGATGCAATTAACTATCCAAGTGTAGTTTGTTTGATTATAGCTATGAAATCATAAATGCTTCCACTCCACGTTTCATATGTTTCTCTTTAAGAATCTGACTAATGGTGGTGGTGGTGTAATGGTGGTGGTGGTGTAATGGTGGTGATGCCGTAAACTCCTGTTTTTATCAACATTTGATTGAGTCTACTTTCAATAATGTATTTCCCAATAATTTTTTAAAATGCAAACACAACATGCGATTCCCCAAGTCAAAAAATAATTTTTATTTGACCTCATTAGTACATTGTAGCTGTATACATTTCTAATAAAGCTGAAGATCGATGGTCACAACTGTTTATTTACAACCTGTAACCGTAACAACGTTAATTCCCCGAAAAAGCTTTAATGCAGTTAAAAGATTGCTCCAATCCAGTTCCATGGTTAGTGGGTCTAAGGCCCCTTAAATTTCAGAAAAAGGCCTCTAAAATTCTAAATGGGTCCCCTAAATTTGCTACCCTTAAGGTTCCCTAAATTTACACCTCTTAGGGGTGTGGGTCCCCTAAATTGGTCCCCTGAATTTGCACCCCTTAGGGGTGTAAAGTAGCTAGCCGAGGCTCTGCTCAAATCAATATGAGTCTTATTTAATATATGAAACAGTAGTAACAAGTCAAAGTTGATTAATTACAGCAAAGTAACGCTTTTGAAAATTGAAAAAAAAAAAAATTGCATTTGTCGAGCTAAAGTTACATCATAACATAATCAAATCAATCGCAATGATAGACAAATTTATAAGCTATGAAATATGGAATTTTCTCAAAATAAATTTATAATAAAAATATATATAAAAATCCGGAGTTAAAAAGAGAACAGTCTAAACCACTAACAGAATACTTTTCGGTTTTGGAAACAGAAGATCAAATACTTGCCTGTCTAACGACGTCTGGCGAGCTTTTCCCTAATATGATTTGTTTTTTGACAAATTTACGTATTGTCCTAACCGCCATGAGGTTCAGAAATCTGCCAATTTCAGTAAATAAAACTCGTAGACATATGGTTAAGTACAGCAAAAAAATAATTTAAAATATATTCTTTAACCTGAAGCGCATAAACAGAATTCGGATTCATTTTTACAATGTTTATGGTCTTTAAGGTTGAGACGTAACGAAGTAAATTTATGAAGCAAATTTGCTTTGTTACACCCCAACCCTTTTTTACTCCCCAACTCAAAAATGTACTTCATAATGCTCTAACCCTTTGTTACAATCCAACCCAAAAATTTACTTTGTTACACCACATGAGATCACAATGTAACAATTTACATGTAACGAGATACATTAGGAACGCAATACTTTTACTTTAGTTACTTTTTTTCTAAACTCGTCTATAATACGATTCCACAAAACGAAACCGAGACCTCTTGAAATTAGATTCCAGCAAGAGAATTCATCCGACCAGAGTATTCATTAGACTAGAGTAAAGAAGTGTGACAAACTGATTGCGACCAGAAAGCAAAAGATAAGGGCAGTCAACCTCAACAAGTTAAGGTAAGGAAAACGGCCAACTTTGGAAGAGACTTTAAATTTTCATCACAAGAGACTTTAGATCAACTTTAAAGATTTTCTATTTAAAGTTGAAAGAGTTAACTTTAAACAGAGGATCAAAAGTGCTTATATTCTGAGGCTAGAGATGATCTCATACCTACAATGTATTAGCAACTATCTCAGAACAGATCCGATTAGAATTTAGCATTCAATATAAAACTACAAAGAATACAACTGATAATGGGTCAAACTTTTGCAAAGCATTTAGCCTGTATTCACAAGAAATAGTTAAAAGCTCAGATGGAGGACATGAAACCTAAAGAATTAAAAGCTGACTTTAATGCAACTTTGAAAATGATTAGTCAATCAATGTTTGCAAAATGTCAGGGTTTATGGTACAAGCATTCACGAAGTAATACATCTATAGAAATTAATAATGAATCATTTGGACTGCAGTTTGTTGTTCTTAATCAAAAAGGTGAAATTCAATGAACATGTCTGTTAAACAGGTAGATAACTAATAAAGAAATTGTTGTGATAAATGAAACTTGCTAAAGTTTTGACTATCTAAAGTGTAACTTAGTGCAGAGCATGTCTTAAAATTGGATCAAGGACAACGAACAGAAAAATTTTCTAGGATTCCAGGAGAAAAAGATTCGATAGCAGCAACAGCTTGCTAAAAACTGTGACAGTGCAATTCTGAAATTGAAGATAACTTCTTTCAATTTGGATTTTCAGAACACATTAGTACTGCTTTGAATAACATCATTTCAATATACATTGGTAGCGCTAAATCATCACTTAACAACCTTCGTGAACTTTTTACTTTTAAGTCTTTTTTAAACTGAACACTGCTTTTCCAGAAAGAAAATTTTCTAAGTTTAAAAAACAAAAAATTACATATTTTACCTTTTTTTAAAGTAACAGTTTGAGAGACAAACTGATGCGTTTGAAAATTAAACCTTTTTTTTTTCCTTATGGCTCGCTCAAATACAGTAGTATTAATAAAAACTACAGTTATGAAGTTTCAAGAGCCTGAAGTTTTTTTGAAGTCTGAGTTTTGCTAATTTTGGATATATAGGACATTTATACTTATATTGTTATATTGGTAGATCAAAGTTGAAACAAAATACGCGGAACGAATTTGTACACAATAAAATTTAAGTTACAATGACAAACTCTGCGTCCTTACCTCAATTTTCAAAGAAAATATACTTGCCACATTTGTATTCTGTGTCATCAATATCGTTACATTAAAAAATGTTGAATTATTTTAACTTTTTAAAAAAAATGTATGATCGATTTTTTTTTTGATATTATGCCTCGTAAGTACATAAAAAACCAAGTTCAACATACGTTTCCTATAATTGAGAAGCCATGAAAAAAGTCAATACTGATTTGAATCAAAATAACATTAGCATAAATATTGCGGCATTTGTATTCAATAATTAATAGGACACTATTACAAAAAAAAAAAAATTTTTTTAAATACATGATGCATCCCTCTTCTCTTGTTCTCTATGCCAAAATATGAAAGTGTATAAAATTTTAGATTATTTGATGATGTTTCGACCCTCGAGTAACACATATACCTGAAGTCCAAGGTCCATACCCAGCAAAAAAGTTCTATAGAATTTCTATAAACTTTTGAAACATATGGTCAATAGAAACTCTTTAGAATTCTATAGAATTTCTATTCAATTTCTGTTAATTTTTAAAGAAATTGCTATCGAACTTTTTCTTCTACACATATATATAGAAAAAAATATTTATATAGAAAAAAAAGTTTTATAGCTTTATAGTTTTCCAGAAATTCTACAGAATTCTATAGAATTTCTTAAGGCCATATGTTTCAAAAGTTTATAGAAATTCTATAGAACTTTTTTTCCCGGGTATACTAGTGAACTATTTTTTTTCAGAAGTATAAAAACCTGGGTCTCAAAAGAACCAGAGTTTTGTAAAGATTTTAAAGTTCATAATTTTTTTTAATTAGAAACTTTATGAAAACACATAATGTAACTAACTGTCATAAAAAATGAGCAGTCAGTTTTTTTGTTTAAAAATGTTGCTTTTTGTACATAAAACTTGAATTATTTATCATTATTAAACACCTTTTCTTCTAAAATCTCTATAAAGTTTTGGGTTCTTTTGAGATCCAGATTGATATACTTCTGGAGAAAAAAAGTTTAACTGGTAGACCTCGTACTCCATGTAAATCATTAACAAAAGTGACTATTATTTTTAAATTATAAGTTTCAAATAAACATCTCATAAAGTATATTAGCTCAATCAAATTATCAATCTGCATAATTTAAAACCTTAATAATTTTTTATTTTAATTTTTTTTGGATTTCTGTGTATCTTAAAATTATCTGGTAACCAATAATCCACTCAATGTGTTTAACATTTTAACAACAAGACGAATTATAAATACTAACCTGTCGCAGTTTAAACTGTTAATTATGTGTAAATACATTATTTACAACCAGAGTAGAATGTATTGTACTTATATTTAGATGGTTTACATTACGATACACAAACTACTTTAATCTAGACACATTCTTTTTAAGAAACCTTTTCTATTGTCAAGAAAAACTTTCAAGTTTATTATAAAACATTGTATAAAATTTAAGGTGGTTCATCACAAAAAAAAGTGAATAAATTTTTTTTTTTAGAAAAAATATAATTATTTTATCTGATAGAAAATTTTACTAATATTTATTTTTTTGAAAAAGGTTTTACATTTTGTTTTATATTTTTTGTGATATTTAACCTTTTAGCTAGATGCATAAATGAATAAGTCCTTAGCAACGCCTTAGTTACCGTTTTAAATCAACTCAAACCTAGTTCATTGTTCATTGGTAAAATTATAGGTCTATTCTAGTTATAATTCTAGGTCTAATTCTAATTATAGGTCTAGTCTAATTATAATTCTAGTTCATTGGTAAAATTATAGGCTTTTCAATTTTAATTATTTTTCTGAATCTGTTATGTGAAATAACTAATTTTAAACTGCATTATGGGATATATTAAAATAAAAATGTTGTTTAACATTGGGCTTGTTAGAGTAAATTTTTTTGATTTTCGTATTGTTTTAAAGTTTGTTTCTAAAGCTCTTAAATGGGTAATAGTAAGAATCTGTCACTAGGAAAGAAACGTCGTAAATTGTTTTATAAAAAGAAAAAAAAAACTCACTTTCTGAAAAGGATAACACTTCTCAATTCAATAGCCTTAGAGGAGCTAAAATTAAATCCAGATTGCAATCAAGTTTTTGCTATGATAATGAGAACTACAATATTATTATAAACTTTAAACTCTTGAAGTTATATTTAAATGACTTTTTCTGTTGTCCAGAGTGTAGATCAAATGATTTTAGTTTGTTGACCAGCTTTCATCTAGAATGGGATATGTGCATAAGTTAAACTTGACTTGTAATGCATGCAAAATAATAAAGAAATGTACACTTCAATAAATGTGTTAATATTAATAGAGTTCAAGGTTGAAGCAAGTTTGAAACAAATATTGGAGCTATGGCTGCTTTTCGAGAAATTGGCAGGGGACACGAAAATGTTTCATGCTGTATGAATATGTTTTCAATTCAGCGCAAAACTTATAATTCTATTTCAGAATCTTTACATGGAGCTTATGAAAAAGCTGTTGAACAAAGTATGCGAAAAGCTACTTATCAGATAAAAAAAAATTTGTATTATGAGCTTACTAACCCATATCCATTATGTTGTGTTTCAGTAGATGGTACATGGCAAAAACGTGGATTTAATTTGATGAACAGAATTGTCACAGCAATAAATGCAGGAAAATGTATCAACATTCATGTCTTGTCAAAGCATTGCAAAAAATGTGCAACTTGCATTGAAAAATAGTAATATTAATTTTGATTATGATAAAAAAAGCCATGATCACTTATCAACTGGAAAATGTTCCATAAATCACATAAAATCTTCTTGCTCAATGGAAACAATAGGTGCAATTGAAATATTTTGACGTTGAATTAAAAAGCATGGTTTAATTTATAATCAATACCTTAGAGATCTCGTCATATAAGGAAGTAGTTAAAAGTAACCCATAAGAGAAATATGGTATCATTCCAGAAAAGTTGGAGTGTGTAGATCATTTGAAGTGCCTTGGGACAAGACCAAAAAATCTGGTCAAAGAATATAAAGGAACATTGACACCCTTATCAGGAAAAGGGAAATTAACCAAAAAAAACATTAATTCAATGCAGAATTACTATGGAATGGCCATACGTAGCAATAAAAATGCAATCTACAGTATGAAAAAGTCAATTTTGGCAATATTACGGCATTGCACTGAGTTTGATGATAATAAATTCCACCACCATTTTTCCCCAACAGGTAGTGCGAGTTGGTACAAGTACAAGAAATCGGAACCAAATGTGACATATAGACCAAATATAAATCTCCAATGCAGATCCACCTAATACTTCGCCCTGTTTTTGTGGAATTGTCATCTGATGAGTTGTTAAAAAAGTGTTTACATGGTCAAACTCAAAATTCAAATGAGGTGCTGAATCATATAATTTGGAACAAACGTCCAAAAAATATTTATGTCAGTAGAACCATATTAGAACTTGGTGTTTATTCAGCAATATTGGAGTTTAATGAAGGAACTTTTGGAGTAGACTCAGTCTTTAACCAATATGGAATTTTATATAGTCAACCTTTTTTTAAACTTTTATGTTGCAGAGATAGTTCAAGAGTTAAAACTTTGGATGAAATATCCACTGATGGTGCAAAACAACACAGAAAAACCATAAGAGCTATTAAAAAAGGATTTATTGATATTGAAGACCAAGTAGATGTTACAAAAATCTATTCTGTAGGAGCTTTTTAAAGATAATTAATTTTTAAAATGGTTTTTTATGACATTTTGAATTTTTGTTCCTTTTTATTCACTTTAAACATCGTAACTCACCCAAAAATTGATCAATTTACTTGAAAATTTCAGGAAATGTTCCTAATAATGTTCTCTAGAGGATGAGCGAAGCAGTCTTTTTATCTTGTATATTTATATGACTGTTTTACTAAAAGGCAAAACAAAATCAAAAAAATAACAACTTTTAATAAAATGTTCACACAAATGAATAAAAAACGAGTATTATCTTCATTAATTCAATTTGTTTTGCTCATTCTCTAGTACAATATGCATAGAGAAAAATTGATAAATTTTATAAAAAATGAACAGGGTTTTCTCGAGTTATTAGGTTTGAGGTTTGCTGTGATTTTTCATCGAAATTTACTTATTTTTGTTCATTATGGAAAAAAAATTAAACAAGACCTTTTAATTTTTTTTATGAGTTGCTGTAAATAATAGTTTGTTTGCAATTAAAAGCAAAAAATTTCATTTTTTCACAAAAAAAAATTTTTGTGATGGTAAGAATATACGTTATGGTATTGCTATGTATAGCGTTGTGCTAAATTATTTTTTTGCAAAAATCATAACACCACCTTTGTTTTTATAATAATCCTATGAATTGTAACTTGTTGATATTCAAAGGATATTAATAAGTTTTTAAAAGTTGATGTTCAATGGATATCAATTTGTAAATAGTTTATAATGGCTAGTTAACGGATTTTAACAAATCCGTTAACCAGTCATCATCTGTCATTGATGTTTTAGTCAGGTAGTTTTTATTTAATAATATTATAATAATGATTTGTCGTTTTCAATGTTACTACCAATAAACTTCTAACTTTTTAAGAAATGAACTTTTAATCAGTTGTCTTTTTTCTTTAATTTTGGTACTAAAATTAAAATTTACTTATTAACGTTAACTCAGTTTTGTGAACGGTCTTATAAAATATTTAAGAAAAAGTATTTAAAACCTTAAAGTAGAAAATATGTCTAAAAGTATAACAAAACGTTAAGGTTTACGAAAGCGCATAGTCTAAATATTTAACGCTTCGGTATTATTTTACTAAGTATAAACGTTATACTTTTACGCAACATTTGACATAAACTAAAAGCTTAACAGACCTTTTGTTTATTCGCGACTCATAACTTATTACTATCATGCAGAATTTGATTTCTAATATTGTTTTTTTATTACTAAGTTGAAAAAAATAAATCTTTTATAAATATGTTTTTATAATAGATTTTTTTTTTTTAATCTCAAACGTAAATCTAAATTTATTTAAATAATGGTTTGCGTGATTTGTATCAGTTTCGTAAAGATTATTATCATTTCGTGCAAGTTTGAAAAGGATCATATGATTTTTTCCGTTGATTGATCGAAGTCTTGCAATTGATGGAAATTGCCTGTTTAATGGAGTTCGCGAGTATGTTGGAGGTTATGTGTTTGAAGGAGATCATGTGTTTAGTGGAGATTATACTCGCTTCATGGAAGTTATGGCCATAAACACAAATATATATACATAACCTTTTTGGTAGAGGTTATGTGTTTGATGGAAGCCATGAGAACTTGAGTAGAATTTTTAGTACTTGATGGAAACTTTATTTTTCACAATATCTCTTTGAAATTAAGATTAAAAAAAACTCATAAACTACAGAATGTATATTCAAAAAAAACTTTAATTGCAATTATCAATACGTTTTGTAGTTATTAAACTGTTTGCAAGTTTTATGATTTAAAAAAAAAAAAAACATTTATGATTTGATACTATCAGACTAATTAGTCTCTAGACAACAAAATTTTTTTTGTTATCAGACATTAATACAAAGGTTCAGACAACAGACCGGAATTTAATCATTATGCTAAATAACAACAAATGTTTAACCAGAACAATACGTCACGCTTCCTTTTGTTTTTTTTAACCAATCTTTTTATATTTAGTTTAGTACTTCCGTCTTAAAATAAATGTTAGAACTAATATCCTACAATGTACTACACATTTACTATTGCCCATAGTTTGTACTTGATATTTCATTTTTGGTGGGAAACAACAAAAATATTTTTTGTTGTAACTCACCATTTTTTATTATATCAATCTAATAGCAGCCTTACGATATCAGCTAAATTATAAATAATTTTAAACCTGTTATTCAGCCATCATCCGGCTTTGAAATTTTAACCAGGTTTTAATTAATTTTAATCAGGTTTTAATTAATTTTAACCAGGTTTTAATGAATTTTTACCAGGTTTTTAATGAACTTTTACCAGGTTTTAATGAATTTTAAAGATTAAAATGACTATGATTAATTATTTTTAATTTTATATAAAATACTTTACTAATTTCTACAACAAACCACAAAAAACTATATTTATATATTTATCAAGCATTTAATCAAGCATTTTTTTAATTGTCATTATTAAAAGATTAAAAAAATTTTTTTTTTTACTGAACCCATAAACACAGCCATAACCACAATACCAAATAGTTTTATATTTAAAATAAAATAATTTCCTGAAAAGATCAATTCAAAATAATGGTTTTTACTTTCTAATACTAAAGTTCATGGCTTAACGTTGTTATTAAATGAAAAACAAGTCAAGAAAAACAGCAATAAACTAAGTTTTAGGCGATCAGGAAACAACTTTTTGTTGCTGTTGTTATCTGTCATTTTTTAGAAATAATAAAATAACATTGTAAGCTGAAAGTATGTTAACGATTGTAGCAAACGTTTCGATAACGGAAAACGCGTCGACACTGTTAAAATTATCACTTTATCTTATCCGTTTCAAATCAACCGATGAAACGTTTAAACGGACTATACTGCGCATAAAGATCTTGCTTGCCTCGAGAATAAAATGAAAGTTTTTCAGATATATTGCATATTTTTCTTCTATTTTTTTTCAAGGTAAAATTTTTTCAGACTTGTTTTTCAATTGTTGAAATGTTTCCACACGTTTTATGTGGAGCTATAATATTTCGGCTTCGTGTGCGTGTGAGTGTATGTGGGTGTGTGTTTGTGTGTATATGTGGGTGTGTGTTTGTGTGTGTGTGTGTGCTGCTTCTGACTTTTTTTTCATTTTGTAATATCTTTAAGAGTGTTTTTTTTTTCATTAATATTTCAGAATTTTAAATGTATTTTATTTTCTGACTTTCTTTTTGTGCTGCAATGTCTTTTCATTTGTTTATTTATTCATGTCGTTAAAATATCGTTGTTTTCGTGTTGTTGTTACACATTTTTTCAAATTTTATTTTTGACTTTAAAAATTCTAAAAAATAAAACTAGCTGTTTTTTATTCGTAGCTCAATTATTCTCTGAGATATGGAATAATTGAGGTATGCAATCCCTGCCCATTTACATGGCACCAAATATTTTACTAGGACTTTTTTTTCAAAAAAATTGGAAGTTCTTTTACTATAAATTAGTAGGAATATAAAGCAATTTTAAATTTAGCAGTTGCAAAAATGTAATAAAGCTTGAAAAAAAACGTTGAGAATTTTTAGTGCAAAATAAACAAGTGTGGACACTTATTCGAAATCTCAAAGTACCCCTTGCACTTAACAAAATTGTAACAAAAAAAAATTACACAGGCTTTTTATACCACGTTGAATTGACGTTTTGTTGTCACAGTGCAAAAAATGATTCCAACAGAATTTTTTCCGTGCAAAGGTTAAATGAATGGATTTAGTTTAATTTTCTTTTAAGGTTTGAAAGAAAAAAAAATTGATTTGTAATTTGTGCTGTTTATAGACAAATTTATAATGGTTAAAATATTTTTACAAATTATATTCATTTCGTTTTTGTGAAACTTACTAAAAAAAATAGTTTACACATTTTTGACTAAGTAGTAACAAAGAAATTTTAATTGAGAAAATTTTTGCAAAGTTCATAAATAAGAAACATTAAAAAAATGAAAGGAACGGGTAGATTATTTTGATAAAGAAAAAAATATCAAAGAAAGTGAAAGTAAAAGCTTTATTTAAAAAATTATGTTTCTTTTTTTTTTAACTGCGATGTTTGAACTCATTTTCACGCTTATCAGTTTCTATTTCTATATATATATTTTTTAAATGATAAGAGTGTAATTGTTTTTATATAGGTTATTTTTTGTTAATCGGTCATTTCTCTATCGCATTTTCATCATTTATTAAAGATTGTTACACGTAGGACGCACACCGGAGTAACACACTAGAGACACATTTAAAATTTTTGGCCGATAAACGCAAAAAATAATTTTGACCTTATTTCCGAAAACACTTTTCACACGGAAGTTTCTGAACCGAAGATTCTGCTAAACAAGACAAAAAAAAATAAAAAATAAAAAGTATCTAACATACACTTTTCATACGGGAGTTTCTGAACCGAAGATTCTGCTAAGCAAGACAAAAAAAAAAAAAAAGTATCAAACACTTCCAATATTTCTACTTTTGCTTTTTTGTATTCTTTTTTAAATCTTGAAATTTTTAAACTGTCAAATATAAAAAAACTTCCGGTTACAATTTTTTATTAAATAACAAAGAATTCTTTACAACTATTCTTATAAATAATCGTATTTTCCATTTCTGCAAAAACAATAGATTTTTTTGGTTTTCATAGCGGCATTCACATGGTATGACACCATGTGAATGCCACTATATATATAAAACTCATAACTTATTTTTAGACCTGCTTCTTTCTCAACGCAAGAAGATATTTTTAAGGTAAGATTTTGACTGAAAGCTTTTATATTTTTATAAGTTTCATGAAATTGCGTACGCACATATAAGAGTTTTTAATACGTTGTTTGCGTACGCACAAATGTTTCTAATACGTTGTTTGCATATTTTTCTGACAATTGCTTAAATTCCTAATGTTGTTAAATTACATCTTATATTTGATATCACTCTCATTTTGCACTAGGTTTTTTAAATGATTTAAAAATACTATTAAACTATTAAAATGTTAATTTTTATTTAAAATTATTTTCCAACAATAAAATTAATATTGTGGTCCTGATAGAATAGAGAGTCAATAAACTAGACCAATTAATTTGTCTTCTTTTTGACAAACATTGTTGATTTAGTTTTTCACTTATTTGAGTTTATGCTTAAGTCGTTTAAGCAAAGTAAAACTATAAAAGCTCAGAAACTCTTAAAAGTGACTTAACCGGTTCACCATAACCGGTTACAATCGAAGGCTTACTAGAAATTCTTACTAAAGTGGTTCACCATAACCGGTTACAATCGAAGGCTTACTAGATATTCTTACTAAAGTGACTTACCATAACTGGCTACAGTTAGGTGCATTGTGACATTTTATAAGATAAAAATGTATGGATTAATTTTTTATATTATTTATATTGTTATTTTCATTAATTTATTTTTTCCAATTCTTCCTTGCATAAACTGAAACTTTTTTGTTTTGCTTCCATAAAAACTTCTATGCTATAATCAACTAATGTACTGTATGTCGACTGCATCATCATAGACTGCCATTTTCTTTTAAGAAAGACCTTGGTAGTTTGCATGATTCAGATTTATTTCAATTCAGACTGTTGTTTAGTGGTCCACACAAAATATTTAAAAAACACAACCAGCAGTGATCAAGGAGTTTTCATTAAATCTGCAGGATCATAGACTCACCTTTCAAGACTTAATACAAACTGTTTATTGCATTCTTAAGAATAAAGAAACTTAATAAAATTTTAGTTTCTTAATATTTACCGAAAAAATATAAAAATTTATTTATCTGTTCGTATTTTATTAAAATTACCTTTTATCGTTATAACAAGTTTATCATAATTAATTTGTTCACCTTTATCAAAAAAATAAATTTGCTCACAAATAAATTTTTTTAAATCTAATTAAATTATTGATCTTTGCAATGGTTTATTATAAAATTTTTTTGTAACTTTGTAATCATGTAACCAATGTGCCTTCCAATAAGGTTGTTCCGATAAGGTTGTCAAAATTCAGAAATAACTTCTTTAGTTTAAATTGCTTTGAAATATAATTGCATTTAGTATTCACAGCCACACACCTGCAATCAAGCAAGTCATTCTCTATTTCTAATCTCAAAATTTCCATCACTGACTTGTGGAAGAATGAGAGACTTAACCTCTTTAATGCTGTTGGGTCCTTAACTTCTATCTTTGGGTTGAAGAACTTTAAAAAGCTTTGAGTGGCTGAATCAAATCAAACAGTAGGCCTGTAGAAAAAATAATAATTTTACTTAAAGCTTTTATTAGGCTAAGTTAAATATTTTTAAAGTATATCTAAAGTCATTATAAATTTTTTCCGTTCATATTGACTCAGGGTGTAGAGTGATACATTGTCAAAAGCCATGTCATGCTAACCAGTAGTAGCCTTGATCTAATTCAGCTCATCAAGATCAGTAAAAGAGAAATAGTATAGTTATAACACATCGCTCAATAAGTCCGTAGGATGACATATAGATGGCAACACAAATACCGAATCCGTATTGTTTTTAGAAAGTACCAACCTTCAAACGATATCTGTCAAAGTTTCATGACAATCGGACCATTATTTACCAAGTTAGTGTGTGAACGATTGAATCAACTTTTTTGAATTGAAAAAAATGGAAAAATCAGAATTTCGTGTGCTCATTAAGCATTGCTTTTTGATGGGAAAAAACACGGTGCAGACCAAACAATGGCTTGATAAGTGTTATTCGGACTCCTCTCCATCGAGGCAAATGGTTGAAAAGTGGTTTGCTGACTTTAAACGTGGTCGTACAAACACCGATGATGCTGAACGCTCCGGTCGCCCAAATTCGGCAGTTACTGAGGAAAACATCAAAAAAATCCATAAAATCGTCTTATCCGACCGCAAATTGAAATTGAAGGAGATTGCCGAGGCCATAAAGATATCAGAAGTCAGTGTGTTTACAATATTACACGAACATTTGGGTATGAGAAAGCTTTGTTCGAAATGGGTGCCGCGTTTGCTAACACCGGACCAAAAACAACAACAATCGATGATTCTGAAGCATGTCTGGCACTATTTCACCGAGATAAAAAGGATTTTTTGCGTCGCTACGTCACAATGGATGAAACATGGATCCACCATTTCACTCCTGAGTCAAATCGACAGTCGGCTGAGTGGACACCAGCGGGCGAAAGCCGCTCAAAGCGCCCAAAGGCTCAAACTTCTGCTGGCAAGGTTATGGCCTCCATATTTTGGGATAGCCATGGTATATTGTTCATTGATTATCTTGAGAAAGGTAAAACGATCAACAGCGAATATTACATGGCATTATTGGAACGATTGAAGGCTGTAATTGACGAAAAGCGACCGCACATGAAGAAGAAAGAAATTCTCTTTCATCAAGACAATGCACCGTGTCACAAGTCAATGAAAACAATGGTAAAAATGAATGAATTACACTTCGAATTGTTGCCCCATCCACCATACTCGCCTGATTTGGCCCCCAGCGATTATTGGCTGTTCTCAGATCTCAAAAGGATGCTCCAGGGAAAGAGATTTGGATCGAATGAGGAGGTCATCGCCGAAACTGAAGCATATTTTGAAGGAAAAGATAAATCGTTCTACAAACATGGTGTCGAAAAGTTAGAGAAGCGCTGGAATGACTGTATCGCCTTAAAAGGAGACTATGTTGATGAATAAAATCAAATTATGTCAAAATGTTGTTGTTTTATTAGCTATTCTACGGACTTATTGAGCGATGTGTTATGTAAAGCAAAAATAATTTCGAACTTTAGTTTATTTCGTTATAAATAAATAGATATTCAATGTAATTTAGGATCTAGATGGTCCAAAAAAAGATCGCAAAAACACTCTCAAATTTAATTAACTTAGAGCTAATTTAATTTGTCATAAACTTCTACAAGAGCTGTAAATTTTTTCATAATGTAACTGTTATACATTTTGAATCAACAAAATCATCAAAAAGATACTAGAAAACTGATTGGTTAAGCCGTTATTAAGCTGATTGGTTGAACGGAAAGCTTAATATTTTTAACACATAGTAGCTGCTGTACAACCATAGCAAAAGGAAAAAAGTGAACTTAATATTGCGACCAGATCAATAACAACTAGATCCAATGAAACTATTTGGGCTTGCATAGACAAAAGTAATAATAGCAAAGATATGATTTTTTTGTTGGTTTTTTTATAAATTTACCTTTAAAAATATTGGGAATTTTTTATTTGTAAAAAATAAAAATTGTCGGGACAAGGAGAAGACAAAATAGTCTTATTGCCAAGTCCCTAATAATCCGTAAACAGTATATATTCACAAGTCATTAAACATCATAAAAATTATCATCAAAAATAATACAAAAAAATTGGAAAAGTGAAGATAAAAAAACTCCAAAATTAATTCTCAATAATAATGAACACAAAGCAAAACAAAAAACAAAAAAATACTTTAAAATTATATTAAAGCAGTTTTCAATTATTAGGAATATAGAATTAAAAAACATAATATAAAGAGTTTTAAAAAATTTTAAGAAAAAAATTGTATTCATATATATTGAGAAAATATAAAAATTAGAAAATTAGAACTTTTTAAAAAACTCTTTGCTTATAAATAAAAAATATACTGTATAATATTTTAAACGACGCAAAACAAATATAGCTCAAGAAGAAGTCCTCCATGTTTTTAAGATTTAAAATTTTAAGATCTTTTATATGTGTTTTTTTTAAAAGATTTAAGATTTTAAAAATAAGTTTTATATCTTGCCAAAACAAATACAAGATATTATACCCTAAAACAAATATTATAGATTTTTCATTATTTGGTGAAATGTTAATAAAAAAAGCTTGTGTTAAACCTTATGTGCGGAAAATACTTGAGTCAGGTTTAGCAGGAGAAAAGGCAATGTCAATACGAATAAATTATTCCTGTAAACATTAGTATTTCCGAATAATGATACTATATATTTTTTTAATCTTATTCACCTTTCCAATGCCGAAGGGATTACTTCAATTGAGGAGGATGAGGATTTATTTATTATTTTATTAATGTTACAACCCTCTCTCAACTTTATAACTCCGAAACAGGTAGGGATTGTACACAAAACTTCTCAATGAAGAAGCAAGCGCTCTACCACTGCACCTCTACCGCATTAAATGATTTTGAAAATACCATTTAATGTGATAGGAAAATATCCAATATTTTACTATGGAGTTATTTGCTTTCATTATCTATAGCCAGAACAAGGCCAATAACCTAAATATGATTTTTAATTTTAGAGAAACATAGTATAGGGTTATATTGAACATCAAAAATAAAAAAGTATAAAACCTTTTTGAAAATTTTGATAATTAAACACAAAAAAAACGGTTTGTTTGAAAAAATAAATATGTTCAAGCATGTTGTTCAAAATTACCTTTAGGATTGAGGTTATACCGAAAATTTACTGGTAAATCGGTAAAATTGTTTTATCGATTTACCGGTAAAACTATGCGGTAAGTTTCGGTAAATAATGATTTTTACCATACTAAACAATAAATTAAATAATTCATTTGAAAACCGTATTAATGAAATTAATTTTCTTTTCTTTATTACCTTTGTGAATAATATTTTGTTGTAATTAGAAATTAAGATTAGTTAAGACATTTTACTCACGGTTGGGGTTTAGACACATGTTTTAGATGTTGTTTCTTTTGTTTCTTTCCAAGCTCTAATCACTGAGATTTTTTGCGTAACATATTATTTGATATAAGTAGGGATGTACCGGAATTCCGGCCGGAATTTGTGTCTTTTAGATCAATTCGCTTCTGGCCGGAATTAAAAACTTATTTTTACTTTTTTTTTTGTAATTGTAATTTGTAAATGTAATTTTATTTGCACTAATAGTAGTACTGCAAATACATTTGCAAAAATTACATTTGTATTTTTTACCTAGGTTTACCTAGTTCTTCATTGCTATGTAGGATAATGATGTTTTGATTTATTCACACAGCCTGTGTCACATGTCATTAAAAAAAAAGTTTTTAATTCTGGCTAGAAGCGAATTGATCTAAAAGACACGAATTCCGGCCGGAATTCCAGTACATTCCTAGCTATAAGCATAAATATATTTTTGTTATTTCAAACTTTGAGGTTTGCTACTGTTTTGCTTATTTGGGTATTTGACCAAAAAAGTTAATTAAAATTATTTGATTGTTGTATTTGTTTTGTTTTCATTTTAAACATACTACTAACCATGAAAAATATATATTTGACATATAACTATGAATTAAAATCAGTTAAATCAGAAGATTAAGTAAAAAAAAACATTAATTTTTTTCATTTTATTTATTTACTCTCAATATTACTGAGTTAGCTAAAATTTTTTCAAAAAACCTTGTTTATTGACTATTTTTAATTCCATAACTAAGTCTCAACTTATATACACCATCATTTTCCTAATACCATGCATGTTTCATTTAACTCAAAAGAAATGTTTTCAATGTTTCCAGAATTTTCTGGAAATTTTCAGAAAAATTACTCGCTATTTTTTAGCCAATTCGATATAAATATATTTAACCTTAAATTTAAACAAATTTATGAACATTATCAATATCAGCTTTCTGCTGGGTGTCTTCTTTGTAAGAAAAAAGATTTTAATAGCTTCATGCTTTAAGGCTTTATTCTTTTTAGAAGCATTGAGTCTCATACTGCACAGATATGGGTCAGATGTAACCAAAAGCCAGTAGAAGACATCTATATTACAGTCAACTCTAAATCTTCTTCTGTAATTTTATCTATATTTTTATAAATGCTTGTTTCTTGTCTCTGCTGCTTCTTCCAACAGAGCTTTTATCGGTAAGATTGCATCTTCTATTACTGTAGGTCTGTAAGTAATAATTTTAAGCACAATCGATGACTTAGTAAACTATGGATACGGTTAAACGTAGAGATTTTTACAATCTAAACACTTAACAAAAATGCTACTAGAGGCATTTTCTGTCCGTCTAAATGACTTCCGAGATATTATCTAATACATTTTTGTATATTCAGGTTATATTTGCGGATATCTCTGCACTTCTAAAATCCTTCTACAAGTGTTTATAATGTTACTGTCTTCATAATTTGCCTTGGGAAAGACAACAACCAACATTATTACCTTGTTTCTAAATTTTTCTTTAACTTATGTTTTTTGTTATACAACAATGCCTTTTTCATTTTGCGTTTTTACTTGAAATAAAGTTGTAAAAAGTTGGGTTCTGGCATGAATAATTGTCAATCCTAACTTTAAAATAAGTTCCTGTATATACAATCCTTAGATAAAATTTCCGTAATTTTTAACCTTTAGAAAGACTTTGAAAAAATATTAATGCGCGAGAAAAGACGTATTTGTTGTAGCGTTGCAGACTTTGGCATCTACCATGGTTAATACCAATTTATGGCAAGTTGTTATTTTGTGAAACCTGACATATATTTTAGTTCACACCAAATACTTTATTTCCTCATACGAAAATATATAAAGTGGGTTGGTTTCATAAATAAACCTGATCCATACAAAGCAGGCCAGCAAAAACATGAAGACGAGGATTACAGATTGTTCTAAATCATCTAACGATTACTTAGGCAAAGCAGTTGGAGGGATATTATTGATGATTGGAAAAAGTTGGCATTAAAGTCACTGCTGTTATAAAATTTCTTTTCAAATTAAGAAAAAAGATATCTCCATTTATAAATAATTTCCAATGCTGTCAAAGCTTACAAGTTTTATTGTTGCCACAAAGATTGATAGGGGTTGATGAAGGTTGATTACCCCGCAAATAAAAAAGTTTTATTACCTAAGTTTCTTACTAAGCTATCTTTATAGAATGCATTTATGATACTATTACTTATGATACGATTATTTATGATACTATTCTTATGATATGATTATTTATGATACTATTCTTATGATACGATTATTTATGATACTATTCTTATGATACGATTATTTATGATACTATTCTTATGATACGATTATTTATGATACTATTCTTATGATACGATTATTTATGATACTATTACTTATGATACGATTATTTATGATACTATTACTTATGATACGATTATTTATGATACTATTACTTATGATACGATTATTTATGATACTATTACTTATGATACGATTATTTATGGCACTATTATTTATGACATTATTATTTATGGCAGTAATATTTATGGTACTATTATTTATGGCAGTATTATTCATGGCACTATTTGGCAGCAATTTTTAAAAACTTCTAGAGAACATTGATCTAGGCAATAAATGTAAAAAATATTTTTTGTATAAATGTTCGGAAACACAAAAATTTAAGTTTTATTTAACTTCTTTAAATTTTAGCAAATATATGTATAAATTTGTTTTGTAATACATGTAGGATAATCAAGAATTTAAATTACTCGATCAACACTACCGCAATAGCTTGAAAGCATCAGACCTTTTTAGCACTCCTTACAAAAGAATAACAAGACTGTTTCACGGACTTATGAAAAACTCCAATCACAGACATGTTTCAATGAACAATAATACCGTAAAAGCAATTAGCAATGATAAAACGCTGGAAGGTAAAATGTTTTTTTTTCCAATAATTATCCAAATAGTATTTTTATAAAGTCGCTTTAATTAGAAAAAAAAAAGGAAACAATAATATTTTTAAATAAACAATAAAATAACAATAATAAATGTATATCATTTATTTACGTTTATAATTTTATAAAAGATAAATTTTTTTAGCGCATTTAGTGATTGAATCGGACTCCTTTGGACGTATTAGAATTCATAGCTTCAAAACTCCAGTTCATTATCTTTGTATTGGCGACGACGGAAGACCTGTTGGTATAATAAAGGTGATATTCTATCTTAAATAAAAAATGTATTCTATAGGATCTCGTACAATAATTTTGTTGAAGTTTTTTTTTTTCTCAATTTAGAGTGATTTAGATTCTGGAAAACAAGATATCAATAAATGTATTTTTCAAGAAATATTCAAGGACAAATACGTGCAATTCAGATCACTGTATTTTTATAAAACCTCAACAAATACAGGATGCTTAGGTTTTAACCGGTATGGAACAGCACGAAGAGTGACTCGTTCAAAATGTTCTCATAAGAGTACTTTTTTTATTGAAAGATTTTCAAGAATAATAATTGACGTGAATAAAAACAAGCACTTAAAAAAACAATTGCTCAATTTTTTGAAACAGACAAACAAACAACATAAATATATATAGATTAATTTAAATAAAAACTACATATATATATATATATATATATATATATATATATATATATATATATATATATATATATATATATATATATATATATATATATATATATATATATATATATATATATATATATATATTAGCAGATTTTGCATATATTTTTCGGTTATTTATATATTAAAAATGTTTTTTTAATATTTATGTATATTAAAACTAAATTCCTATTAAATACAGAAACGCAAAAGCAGAGGAGTTCACGTCAATGCTATTTAAAAAAGTTTTTTCGATTACCCAAAAATTTTATTTATTATCAAAAATTAGTAGGATGAAACATTTTTAAGGTATTATAACGTTTTTTGCTCACTAAAGTAATACAAATTATATTAAAGACCATAGAAACATTAGGAAGTTCTCATGTTTGTTCAATAAAAAAGTATATATCTGTTTGATTTAAGTGCAAAACGAAATAGCAAATCAAGGCTAAAAGTTTTTTAAGATTATATTTAAAATTTCTTAATATATAGATTATATTTCTTAAATGTTAACTATAAAAAGTAAATATTTAAACAGCTGGTATTTTTTATAAAATATTTTGTTTGTTAAAGCCAATTTTGTGGTGCTTTTTTCCAGGCGACATATCTGAAATAAATGGTATCATTCCAACGGTGCTTTTTCATTGAGAAGTGAATAAAGTACGAGATAATCTCGTGTGTATGAGCATAAAGTTTACTATTTGGATGATGGGATTATAAAAGTGTAATAAAAATATCATCATAAATTTTGTTAACTATTTGTTAAACGTGTTTGGCTTTTAAACAAAAACAAACATGTTTTATAAATTGTTCCAAATAGCTAAGACATTGAAGATTATTTATCTATTAAAAGTTTATTTCATTTGCAATATAATAAGTAGAGATGCAGAGATAAAAACTTTTATAACAAATTATTTGAACATAGTAATTTTCCTGAGCTTTTCAAAATCAGTAAAAACCATGTTTTTGTTGATTTGGAAAAGTTTTAATAAATGGACTTGTGCCCTTTTCGAAATGATAGGTTCAATTAGAAGTTAAGACTTGAAGCAATATACAAACTATTATGATATGATAATCTTAAAGAACAATCATAACAAAAATACTTTTATCATATTTTATGCTACCTGAACGTTTAGATATGTATACTTTTACATTTTTTGTGTTTTAATGTCGCAGTAGTTTAATAAATATACAATGATTTCGAAATGGCTGCAGTTAGAAATATTTTATGACTGCTATTTCTCATTGAAAATGTATTAAATATGTAGGGATATAAGTATGAAGGGATATAACATTTCACTTGAAATACTCACATTCTCACAATTTATTTGCATAAAACTAACTACTACTGAACTCGACAAATTTGCAACTTCCGTGTATGACTCCGTGCGTGACCATACATGAAATGCATTTAAACAATTGCTGTAACTCTATGATACATTGTGCAATTCTGTAACTTTCTGGAAATCTTGACTAATATCATCATGTTATTTAATGCTTCACTTAGTGCTCATTCGTGCGTATTTGAACAAACTCACGGCAGCCGTTACACCCGAGTTTATGGCGAGAAAGAGTTGTAGAACATTTTTTGTAAGAAAATGTAAACGAAAATCTATGCGAAAATCTTCTTTTTCTTTTTGTTGTTAAAGTTCACGGTTTTTTCACAGAACACCTTGGAAGAGCATTTACTACGATGTTCACGCTTCCTTCTTTACCAATATCGCTAATTGAGCTTGAGCCGGCGTATATATAATTATGTGATACATCAATATTATCGTATTTTGGGTCAAAAAATTTAAATTTTCCATTAAAAATAATTTTTACGCGTACCTATGCGTAAAAATTACGCGTAGGTAATAACGCGTATGCGCGCGTAAGGCGCGCGCACACGCGTGTATATGTCTTTTACGCGCGTAAAATATAACCTAAATAAAAAAATCGAATTCCTTGATCCAAAATACCATATAAAAGAATACCACATATTTTTTAATCTAAATATTTCTTGTGCCTAAGGCTCGTACTACTTACGCGTATACGCGTTAGAGACTTTTACGCGCACAATGACTGACTTAATTTAAAAAAATTAAATTCCTCAAACCAAAACATTTATTAATTAAAAAAAAAAACTGGGTCGAAAAATATTTTAATATTATATAATATTAAAATATATTAAAAACAAAATAAATATTTATCTTATCTAATTTTTCTTTCAAGAAAACAAAAAAAGAAAACCTAATACTAATAAAAAGGCTTTATTTCATTATTACAGCATTAACAAAGATAAAACTTCAGGGGGAAGTGTTTTTCCATTTTCAACCTTGTATTTTTTAAAACAAATATTTGATATTACAGGATCACTTCTAATCAACAAGTATTGGTACTGGTTTTTCATAACATTCTTTCTAGATATCTTGGCTGTATGGTTTAATCTAGCTTTGCGAATTTCTTTATTTAGAGCCTCTTGTGACTCTTCAGAGAAGTAACCAATTGGGAGTTCTGATGCCTCATATATCTGCACACCATGTTCCAAGAGTTTATGAACAGTTGGGGGAATCACATACCAGCAATAGTTTTTGAGTATAAGAGCTTTAGTTTCATAGCAATACTGGCCAAAACTTTCAGAGTTCAACTCATAACAGGAACATACTGCTATTAGGATTGTCCTCAATCTAATAATTACATCTACTGCCACTCCCGCTATATCAGCGAAAGTTTCAGCATTTTCAAATGCTTTTCAGGCAGTGTTTCCATCGTTAGTGTTGCCAAAACTCTGTTTGGGCATATCAACTATAAGACTTAGCTCTTCTCTAAACCTCAGTTGAATGTTCGTTTTTTTACTTTTTACTAATGCTTTTTCAGCAGGAGATTTGGCAAAGTATTTTTTAATGTCTAATTTATATCCTAAATGTAAAATATATTCAAAACATCTGAGCCAGCAATCCAGAGTAGAAAGGCCCAAAGATAAAGCTTTTTCATTGATTGGTTTAGATCTGATCAATGCTAGGTTATTAAGTTCACTGGGCTTAGCTCCGCAAACATTACATGATTGCGAGGACAGAGTGTTAGTGAGGGCATTAACCACTTTACCATCAAACATGGTTAAATCTAGTTCGAACTTAAATGTGATAGTCGTATCCGATTTGCCTTCCTCTACTTCTAACTTTACTTCAAACTTGACTAGTCTATTTATTTCTGCTTTTAAAAGTTCATATTCATTTCTTATCAATTCTTCCGTTTCTTTTTGATATTGGAGATGGAGGGGTCTACAGTAATGTGCACTAGAGGGCTTTTTATTTAACCATACATTTTTGTTCATGATGGTTAATTTAAGTGGAACAACAGCTGTCTGGAAAAGACTTTGTTCATTAACTTGGGCTTCACCAATATTTGTATCAGTGTATTTTTGTTTATAGACACTTTGATTGGAGGCACCATCAAAACCACCTTTAAAATGAAGTAGACCTTTAAACCTCCCCCCAATTTCAGCAAACATTCTCATAGAGTCTTGGCATTCCGTAAAAGTTAATACCCTTGTCAGAGTATGATTAAACATACCCTGTAGAGAAGTTGAAGCAGATGTTTCTGTCACAATTAAACCCTCAGGATAACGTTTGTGTCTCTCATTCTTAATTTCATGAAGTGAAGGATAAATATCTGCATTATGTATTATCGATGAATTTCTAATCATTTGATACTGTTCATTAGAAAGGTCACACTGAATTTTTAAGCTCAAGGCATCTTCGGTTTTTATTTTTATCGGAAAATTTATCTTTTTGATTTTATCTTTTTTTGAGTTTGTAGCACTTTTCACAAGATCAACGAAGTCTTTTTTGCTAGGATCTCTAGTGGCTTTTTTTATTGAAGCTAATGCCAATGCTTCAGCAGGATGTTCAGCCAATTTGGCAACCTTAAACAAGATAATATTTAATATTAAAGCTTGTAAACTATTTTTTTAACTGGGTTAAATTTAATTTATTTATTAATACCTTAGATCTTCTGCTTCTATCACCTAAATCTTCCCAGTTCTTGCACTTTCTACCTGAACCTGATGCAACATTTCTTTTGTTAACAGTAATTTCTTTGTTCAACCAAGTTTGCTCGTGTTCTAAAAGTCTAGAGAAGGTTCTTGCATACTTCCGCAACTTTGTTCGGAATTTACATTTAAATATTATTAGAGTTTTCTTTAGATTTATCATTTCAGGTTTTTCAATACTTTCATAGTATAGACCCTCCGGTCTACAAAACTCACGTAGAAGAGCCTCGAGTAAGTTATCATGATTAATTCCTAACTCTTGAATTATAGGAACTAAATGTATTCTTTTCATGTTGAATGTATGAACTATTTTAAGTTATTTTATACACAAGTTTTAATTTTAAAATGTGCACTATGCCATCAAACGTTGCATATATTAGTTTTTGAGGTTTGATAATTAGCACCATCTGCATGAGCATGAGTTTTTTTACTAACAGGAACTAAATGTAAAATTTGTGTAATGAAGGAAAGCAATGAACTAATATTCGCTACTTTATACGGCAAGTTTTAATTAAAAACGAAAAAAAACACACAAAAAAACCGAAGTATTTGAAAGGTCTTATTTTAATTGGGGCAAGTTTGGGCAAATGATTTTTATTTTTTCTGCTTTCATATATACCAATTAATGAGAAAATATTAAAATTACCATGGAATCTAGTGGAATCGTTTAGTTTTTAAACTAAACTCATAATTAAACTAATTTAAAAAAATCATTTTATGACACATTTTTGAGATCTCAGTAATGAAAAACTAAAAACAAAATTTATTGTCAAAAATGTTGTTAGTAATTGCCAAACATCTTAAACATATGACTTCAAATTAAATTTTGAACTGTTTTTACCCATGTCAATCTTAAAAGAGTGACACAAAAGCTAGATTTTTTTGAACGAGTTTTCCGATAAATAAAATAAAATAAATAAGTCTCGGAAAAAGGCGTATAAATTGGTGAAATCTTGAAAATTGTTCACAAAAAAGTTAATTATTGACTTTTAGTGGTATTTAGTAACATTATAATTAAATTAATTAATTTCCAGCAATACTTTTTTTATGGGGGATTTTTCGCCGTTTTTTATGGATTTTGACTCACTGTGCCACGGCTGCATCTAATATCTTAAATTAATATATGACATCTAACTGAAGTAAGTTTCAAGTTATGTAATGTTAAAGATTACATCAAGTTTTACAGTTTTATTTTACTTAAAAATTGCATTGTGGCAATATCTCCTTAAGTTTGATTTGTAGCATTTATTTGTTGCTTTATAAAGTTATATACTTTTATTTATTAAAAAATGTTAAAATAGTTGGGTCTAATTTGCTTTAGCGGCCCATGTGGTTAACTCGCTGCGCTTCGAACGTGGGTTGCGGGGGTTCAAATCCTTTCGCTTGCAAATTTTCTTTTAAAAAACCTCTTTTAATTTTCCAAATTACAAAATTAAATATTTTTAAAGTTCCATAAATAGTATATATATTATTATCTATCTATATATATATATATATATATATATATATATTATATATATATATATATATATATATATATATATATATATATATATATATATATATATATATATATATATATATATTATTTATAAAATCTTAGAATTTCTAAAAACATAAAGTCGCGAGAAATTTGTTGCGTATATGTCATGGTAGAGATACTTAAGTTATTAATGCGCTTAGGCAATTAATTAAGTCTGTACGTTCATGAGCATTAAAAAGATAATTTTCTTTCTTATAGGAAAAAAGGTTTTCCATTTAAACTTTTATTAATCTTAATTTATCAAATATATTTTAAATAATATGTAAAAAAAAGTTTAGAAAATAGAGTTTATGAAAAACCCAATGCAATGAAAGCTCTATTATGCTTTTGCGATTACTTGGCAAAACAATCTGTGAAGTTCTTTTTCAAAAAGTCACTCATAACCCGACCTCATGGTGAGCTCCGTACTGCTTGAAGTAAAAAACTTGAAATTGGTGCACCCTAGATTTAAGTTAAAATACAACTGATAACTGTAATCTGGAAAGTATTTATCTGAAGAGCCGCAAAGTTATTTAATTTTTAGTGCAAAATAATGTAATTCCTGGCCAAAGTTCCTGGCCAGAAATTATCCTGGACTGACTAATTTGAAAACTCTTTCAAGTTGATTAACTTAATTTTAATTGTTAATTTCAATTGTAACGTTAATTTAAACTAATGTTACAATTAAAATTTATCATTAAAATATTAATTTTAATTGTAATGCTAGTTTAAATGTAAATAATTTGGATTTTTTGGGTTCAAGGAAACCAGAAAACTAGCCAAAGAACAAGTCTTTTTAGAGTACAAACTGAAAATAAAAAAAGACTTTTTAGAGTCTTTTTTTTTATTTTCATAATCGTAATTCACCACACATCCATATAATCTGATCTAATAGCTTCCATTACTCTAAAACAATTAAAATTACCAACCTTTTTTAAGTTTTATTTATTTTACTAGTTGTGGGGAACCATTGAAATAGCAGAACTTATTGAGGCGAGTTCAATTGAGGGTTGTTCCCTTCTTTCCTAAGAAGGCAAAGCCGGAGTTTGAACCTATAATTCTGCTGCAACAGACTTGATTTATACTAACTTAACTATTAATTTATTACACAGTACTATTCAACTGTACTATCCAAGCTCAAACCGTTTAGCTTTTTTAAGCGTTTCATTTGGTGTTCTAATCTGCTGTTATAACTTATGTTTTATTCTTGAATGTTTGGTCCTCTGACACAATGTCTGTCTTTCATTTGATTTTCAGATATTTAAGTCCTTAATATCAATACCACCTGTCTTATTAAAGAAAGTCAAACAACAGATCTTTGGTCAAACATCAATTCTACATCTTGTTTTTATCAAGTCTCAGTTGTACAAATGTTTATTCATATTCAGTTGTAAGGGTAACTTGCACCCTCCATGGAATCTGACTGGAATTTAATGAAGGCATAAAAGTATTATCAATGTGTAATCTAAGGTACCAATACTCTATATCTATATCTAATACCAACGAAAAATTTTTTTTGTATCCTTCTACTTATTTTTTCCTGCTCCTAAATATTTTTTTCATGTACTTGCAATTACTTTTTTTATAATCTTTAGTTTCTTCAGTCTTAGTTTTATTTTAAAAAAATCAATAGCCACCATCTTGATTATATCTTTCGCAAGACAAGGCCTCAGAAATCAAACTCATTCAGTATTTGCTGAATGTAGGATTAGTGAATCTTTTTAAAAGGTAGCAAGATTTTGACCTCATGCTCCTGTACTGTAGTTTGATGAACTTTTACCTAAAAAGCACGAAATGAACTATTATTTGCATATTTTGAAAAAAGTTCACCACGCCATTGAAAAATCGATTTTGACATAAAATCAATTTTTCAATGGCAGGGTGAACTTTTTTCAAACGATACGCAAATAATAGTTCATTTCGTGCTTTTTAAGTAAAAGTTCATCAAACTACAGAACAGGAACATGGGGTTGAAAAAAAGTCATTACCCTAACGTATGTACTCGTAAAATTATATAAACCATCCTGTTGCGCTGCGTTTATAGCGGAGAGAATAAGAAATTGCAGTCGGCTTCAAAATGGACATGCGCAAAAAAGCGTAAAACGTAAACAGCACATTATTACTATTAATTAACAAGGTAAATAGCGCGAATGTTTCAAAACTTGAACTTTAACTCATAAATCCTTATTTTCTAATCCTTATTTTGTAGTCCTCTTATACAAGTCAAGCCTATGCAAAATAAAATATATGCTTTTGAAATTTCAAATGTATTTAAATTTTTACCGATACGTTTAAATATATATCTGAACTATAGCAGTTTAAAACCTGTACATTATATCAATTCTCCCTTTATTTTCATAGCCTAATTTTGTTAAAGATATTCATGCAAGATAAGCATAATAATTTTTACTAAAGTTTTAAAATTAGTCATAAATTAATTAGATAAATTATAAAATAGGATACACGTGTATATTCTTATGCATGTGTGTAAGTATATGCATAACTTGTTGATGTGTGTCTACAAACAGTATGTATGTGTTCTTTAATATTTAAGCGTGTTCTCAATTAATATATATTTTTAAAACATAAATTCATTCTATACAACATATTACAACGTATTTCTAAAGTATTTAAGTTACAAATAGATGTATATTATATACGACATATTTCCAAAGTATCTTTTAATTAATAAGTTTTTAATAAGTTAATAAAAAGAAAAAACACAAATAATGAAACCAAAACATTACTTAAAATTATAAAAGTATTTGTTAGCAAATAAGCAAATAGAAAAAAACTTTTTACTAATAAATATAAAAACATTAAAAAGATTAGTGAAAAGTTTTTTTTTATTTGCTTACTTTTCACTTTTTTTTTTTGTTGCATTTAAACAAATTTTTTCTTGTTTGTTTCCTTTTTTTGTCCTTATTTTTTTTTTTTTTTGAAAATGTTTTTTCAAAGTAAGTTTTAAACTTTTTTTAAGAATAAGAAATGTTTTTAAAGTTTGCTTTAGAAATATAAAAATTGATGGACCCACTTTCAACATTATGTGTAAGTCATTTGACTCGTTTGCTTGAAATGAGTAATTTGGAGAATCTAAAGCTACTTGGGGATAGTTGTTATGTTTCACAAAATCTTGAGTTAGAAGAAAATGACTATGCTAGTCAACAAACTCACCAAAATTTATATAAGCAAAATATAAAGAGAATTTTTGACTTTACTTCCACCAAAGGTAAAATTTACTTTGACTAAACTAATAACTAATTAATTAAAAATTAACTGTTATTTATTAATTGAGGGTATGTTTGATAATAATTTGGAATATATTTTTATTTTTAGCATTACATAAAACTTTTTGTCAATTTTTTTTTAGGAGTCATTATTAATGAAGTTTTTCTTCTGAATTTAAGATATTTTTAAATTGTGATTGCAGATCATTGATATGACTCTTGCTAATATGATTATTATTTTTCTATAGAAAATACTGTTAGAAAGTGTTAAATACTATTAGAAAGTGTGAAAAAGATCACCCTTCAAGCTGAACATTGTTTTTTTATATAATTCTATTGTTAGATAGTCTATCACTTATATGACAACATGAATGGTTTATATAAATAATATTAATTAATTGTGTTAACTGTTATCCAGAGATTTGCTGGGACTCAAGCATAATCTGTGTGACTGAGCACAAGTTTTGCTGCTAATGAGTTTGTAACGACATTGATATTTTTATATTTTATATTGTTAAATTTAAATAAAGTGCTTAATGTATCAGAATTTATCTAATTTGAAGTAATTAGTAATATTAGTAATAATTTCAGCTTGTTGAAAAGCTAATTTTGATATTCCAACAACAGTGAGGATTATATAATTTTTTATTTTATTTTTTATTTTATTTTTTTACTGTTTTTAATTTATTTCATTATCTTTTCAGTAGTCTGTTAATCATTATCTTGCTCTATAAATTTCATATTTTGTTCCAGTAACTTCCAACTCTAACAGTGGTTGCTTGCAGCCTTGTTGGAAGTGAAGATGTAAAAAAAAAATGATATTATCAACAGATTTTTTTTTGTAGGTAATCAAATTATAATTTGACTTAATTTCAAGATAAAAAATAAAGCCATAACTGTAATATTGCGCCTTTATATAAGTAAAAGTAATTTGTAAAAAAAAAATTAAATTGCAATTGTCCCGATTTTAAAATTCTTTCTATTAACTTTTTGTTTTGCCTGTTGTTTGCTTGCAGCCAAACCTTGTGGCATTTTTTTCAACCCACTTTTCATTATTCTATTGATCATAGACTTAGTGTGCTTTTTATCAACTTTTGGGGGCTCAGACCCCAATTTTTAAATCTATGTAACCTTGGATTAGTAAGAGACCCGAGGTTTACATAGGTTTAAAAATTAAAACTCCTAAGGATCCATCTTTACAACTTAATACTTTAAACATTGATCATAATAGAATGAAAATGCAATATTATAAAAGAATTGAATTGATATCTTTCTAAATTAAGCATAAATTTAGAATTTAGATTTAATAATTGCTGTTTGACTTAACAGTAATCATTAACTTAAAAAAAAATTAAGTAAAAAGCCTTCTGTTCCCATGACTCCAGCTCCTCACCCTTGAATGTAATTCAACATTTATAGTCATAATTTTAAAGTTTTGCTATGGTATGATATTTATTGATTATATTTTCATTAATAATGATTGCACTATTGTTTTTCATACATATGCTGTTAAAGTGCAAATGATGAACAACTTTTTCAATGTCTCATTTATACTATACTTCTTTTTTAGTGTAAATCCGTTTATGAAAATGTTTTCAACTACAACAAAGACCAATCTTTTAAATCAACATTCAACATCAAGCAACTTTCAACATCAGACTTCTAAAGAATAAGCAGCTACTTCCTCTTCCTGCTGTTTTATCAAAGAATGAGCTGCCTATAATCAACTAAGTTGTTCGATATTTTGTACAAATAAAAAAAAAGTCAATTGCACAGAATATAAGATATAATCACAATATAATCAAAATGATGTATTGAAACAATGGAAAAATGGATCCATTTCTCCATTAATCCTAAAACAGTTGAATGCCAGCTCATTGTCATAGTATGCAAAGGGGCTAGTTTATATCAATCAAAAACAAGTACAGTTTAACAGTAAAAAAAACTTTTTGTAAAATGTACATTGGTGGAGTCGATTTTACCAGTAAAGTTATAAAATTGAATAAAAGAAAAGTTGCTTCAAATAGTAGACAAATTGCCGAAAAAAAGGGAAAAATTGTTATAACAAAAGCAGGCAATTCAGACAAATTCATAAAATAATCATGTGATCTGAGAATGGCGGTTGAATACAATAATGAATTAAAATATTACTCAAGTTTTTAAGGAGTCTAATGAGGCAGGCATTAGATTCAGACAGTTCAAGTTCAGAAACCAGCAAACAGATAAGAGTATCCTTAGCAAATCTAGCAAGAATGAATGACATATTAACCGGGGGGGGGGGGTGGAGGAATGAATGATATATTAACCAGAAGATATGATGATATATTAATCAGGGTGGGGGGGGGGAATTAGTAAGATGGTATGTGGGTACTAAGAAAGAAAAGCGTAATGTGTTGGTTACAGAACCTGGAAAAAATACCAATCACATGTTTCACCAAAATTTAGTAAAGCAATTACATTTTAGATTGCTTATTGTCCAATATACGAGTCGGTTGTGATAGCACTAATCCAAACAAGTTTGAAGAAATTGTTAGGTCTTTTGCTAGAATTCTTTATTTGTTTTCTGCACACAATTTAACTTCCATTAGGCATTTGTAGGTCTAATATACAACTGAAGTTCCTTTACAGGATTATTTGGTAAAGCCATTCAGATATGTGAAAAATTGATTGTTGGGTCAACTCATTATATTTCAACCAATGGCCTCTGGGTCACCATCTCTGATTTTCCTGATTTTTACATATTATCATGTGCATTATGTAGATAGGTTAAATTTGAAATTTCAGACTTCCAAGTACAACGGTTCCGAAATTATAGCCTTAGAAACATGACACAGTGGCCCCCCTCTATTTACAAATGGTCAAAACAGACTACTTTAGAGCTGTATAACTTTTTTCTCACCTTCAACTAGTGTCTCATTTTTTCTAAAACTATTTTCTGGAAAGTTCTCTCTTTAAAAAAGTGGTTTTTATTATTGTGTGTTAAATTAGAAAAAAATTATGACCTCCTAAACTTTGGAAAAAATCCTAAAATTGCTCAAATAAGCTAAAATAAAACTAACTGTTGCATTATTCTATTCATCGACAAGTCTTTACAAATAAGTTTTCTGATTAGCTACTACTGTCTGCAATAAATGGGCAAAATATAGGCACCTTGTTGCAGTTTAGAACTCAAATATATCTAAATGCAAAATGTCCACTTGCCTAAAAAGTTCAATTTTCAGCCATTTTGAGATGCTTATGAATTTTTCTAACACTTTTTTTTTTATCTAAGATTAACAGTATATAAGACCATTAGACCCAACTATATGAAAATGCAAACATTATAAACTTGTCAAATCCACACCAAAAATGCCAGCATTTTAAAATAATCCTATTTTTTAATTATCAATGGTTGAATGTGTTTCTAGAAACCAGTGCCCCTCTAATCTGCCAACTGGCCTATGTGAAGGGTGCAATTAATTATAAGTCATTTCATAATAAAAAGAAAGATATGGTTGGTTGTCCTCTTCTTGACCGGGTCTTTATAGTAGATAGGGGCACAAATAAAGGGGACAGTAACATTTTAAAGACCATTATGGTTCAAATGAAGGTCTGTAAATTAATTTAGATTTAGATACTTAATATCTAAATATCTAAATTAATTTCAAAATGAAGCTATTATTTCTTTAAATTTTATTTTATTATAGGTAATCAGAGGTCTGATGTGGTCTTGACCCCCCCCCCCTCACTAAGGGAGATGGAGGGGGAGGGGTGACACCAATCAAAGGGGGAAGGGGGGCAACCAACTTACAAAGATGCAAGCATTCATTTTCTAACATGAAACATACACAATTCATTTTCTAATAAATATACAGTTAAGGCTGATTTATTAAGGCCAATTTCATGCTTTTACCATAAGATTCAATTTTGATAGTGACTATCAAAAATATGTGCCAGATTTTCCAGCAAATATACAATGTTATGGTCTTAAAAGGGAATTAGCAAAAGTCATTTAAATTACTAAAAGTTAGTTGCCTCCTATTTGTTGGTGCCACCCCAAACCCCCTACCCCTCCACCTCTCCTTAGTGAGTGGGGGGGGGGGGTCCAGATCACATGCAAACCACTGATTGCCTATGATAAAATTTAAAGAAATAATGGTTTCATTTTGAAATTAATTTAGATATTTAGATATTGAGTATTTAATATACATATATAATAATTACAATACATGATAATTGTTTATTTATTTAATAACAGGCTTGATAATTGTTAACTTGTTTATTTATTGATTGCAGGTTTTATTTTTGGATGAATAACATTTTAGTCTAATAAGTTTTGTTTTTGTAATTTTTTTAAAAATGATAAAATTTAATTAGTTTCCTAAATTATTTTAATGATTTTACATGATCATCCATCAATTGTCACACTATAGGGAGGGAGGGGGTGTTTTTGTGATGACTCATACTGAACTTGTTACTAAAGAGTTAAGATGTTGTGATGAGGGGGAAGAGAGGGGGTCTAAAGTGGTCAAAACTTGTGTAACGTAGTTTGTGGACAACTCCTAATGCATCAGCCTTGGCTGCAGAAAATGAGTGCAAGAACAGAGAAATGCTCTCCTTAAACAAAAACTGCAGCTCACATGGCAAGCCCTGCAAATTGCTCTCTCTAAACAACTTTTTAAGAGGGCTTAAAAAAATTGCTTGTTAGATGCAAAATTTGATTTTATACTTGTTACAAGCATATGCATATGTACTTGTAACGTTAATGTTACAAGTATATATGCATAACCAGTTTTGTTCATTGCACCCTGAAAATTTATGAAATATTTTGTTTTTGAAAAAATTCTTTAGATGAGTGTTTTCTTTGGGTTTTCACACTAGCTATCCATTTATTCATTAACAAATTTACTTATTTATAGAAAACTTGACAATAATGTTATTAATGTTACAGTGATACTACACAGTAATTCACACTGAAGATTTTAAGAAAAAATCTCTCTGCACTGCATATCTGTGTTTGAAATGAAAAGAAAAATTTCTTTTATTTTAATAATTTTATTATAACTTTATATTATTCTTAACTGACATTTATAATACTAAAGTTCTGCACTACCAAAACAAATTTTTTTTGCTTTGTTAGAGCAGTATTTTATAGAAAAGTATAGAATGACTTATTTTATTTAGTAAAGTATAAAATAAGTATTTCTATACCTTTTTAGTATAGAATAACTTATATTATAAAGTTGACAAGGTGTTAGCAAATTGTATAACTAAAATATAAACTCAAGCACTACGAAAAAATCAGTGACTGTTTGCAAAATAGTCAATCTGAAACTCAAACTTTGTTATTTTTTATACAATGTAGCTTGCACCAGAATTTTTAATTTTTCTAATCAATATGTAAAAATAAAGAAAAGTAAGTGGTTTATAATCATAACAAAATTATACTTTTGCAAGAGTCATAAATTGGTCCTTTAAACCACTTTAGTGGAGTGTGGGCGATGGAGAAGGCAGCAAAATGCTTTTAAAAGCTTCTTTTCTATCTTTTTAAGTCACAACATACATGCATTTGATCATCGTCTTCTTTCCAGCAGATTGACATAATTAATTTTCATTCCCCATCTTTCAATGCCATACAGCTTAACACTCTGGTTGCATGTAGTGTGTAACTTTCCTTTATTGATGCTCCTTATGTTGTTAGGCACATCTTACTCTTGCTCTTGATGCCTCTTCTGCTCTGTAATCTAACTGTTTCTACAAGATAACAAAACATACCAACACACAATGTTCCATTTATTTTAATTTATTTTGCAATTTATTTTAATTTCTTTTTTGACTTTTCTGTATCTGCCAAAAGTACAATTTTTGCACTCATAACCAACAATATTAGGAGCTCCTTGTGTTCCCCTACATCTCATGTGAACTGATTGTTTACAAGCTATACAAAATATATAATTTTTTCTAATTATTTGAAATGTATAATGTAATTTATTTGAAATGTATAATGTTACAAGTGTCAAGTTTATAAATTTTTTAATACATAATAAATTATTTTTTAATATATATTATATTACTTTTTTTGTGTGACTTACCTATTTTTTTTAACTTTCATAATTTTTACTTTCACTTTTTTTGGCTTTAGCATGATTAGCAACATTTTGTAAGGAAGGAGGCGTGAACTTCCTAGTTAAATCCTTTTCATGGTGCTCTATGAAGAGACCGTAAGGACTTCTGGGAGCACCTTAATAAGTACACACACCTTAATAACCACACACACCTTAATAACCACACACACCTTAATAACCACACACAGAAAAATATTTGAAAAAAATTAAAAATAAAAAATATCCTACCTCATGCAATAAACCACTGCTAATTGTATTTGTTTACCTGAAGGTTGTAAAATGCTCATATTTAGCAGGGGAATGAGCCCGGGTTACTTACTACTCAGTATGCTCTACATCAATTATGTTGTTGTTACAGAAAATATATTATTTCAACTGTGCTTATATACTATAACTTACACTAAATGAATTGTAAAAAACTGTTTAAAAATATTTTTCTTTGCGCTCTTTTTTATCCATCTATTGAAATAGTTTTTACTATTTCAATAGATGGATGACTTTCCATTAAAGACCACTTTCCTTTTTAATCAAGCTTTTAATGGTACACTTATGACATAAGAAAAAAGATTGCAATATTCTGATATTCTGGTATACTTTCCAGCTCAATAGACAGACACTTTTTGGCAGATATTAATAATATTCTTTTCTTTAATAAGATTTCCATAAAATTGGTGGTCTCTGTGTAATTTACTTTTATCTTCTATTTTTTTTAAATATGCCTAGTTAATCTTGTTTTAATCTTTGCAAACTCCAAATGCATGCTTTAAAGATCGATTTTTGACTTTATATCACCCAGATAAAGCCAGGTATTTCAAGCTATTGTTGCTGTTTTTAAAATGTGTATAGAAAATTATTCATTTTTGAAAAATAGTTGTGATTTTCAAGAATTTTTTTGAAATTTTTTCAAAAAATGTTTGAGCATAAAAAATTAGCAAGTAGCTTTGGTTGAAATTTGACCAGGGTTGAAATTTGATCGGGGTTGTTAATAAAAAAATTAGAGCATCTTTTTTTCTAACTAAAGTTCATACAATATGAAATGCACTCTCTCCAAGTTTCCTTACTTCTAACTTTATTACTTTCTTAACTCTTGAAGCTGCAACCTCCCTACATGCTGATTTCCAAACCACTAGTCTTCTCTGACAAATGTTGTTTCATATAGTATTTTTTTCTAATCTCTCTCTAAGATTATGGCTTCTTTTTTTGTCTTGTTAAAGTCATACCACACATCCATCGGATTATCTTCTCTTCTTTTATCTTGTTAGAGTCATACCACACATCCATCTGATTATCTTCTCTTCTTTTATCTTGTTAGAGTCATACCACACATCCTCTGATTATCTTCTCTTCTTTTATCTTGTTAGAGTCATACCACACATCCATCTGATTAACATATCTTTTTATAAATAATACACCATATAAGTACTAAAATTTAAATAGATATGTGAGTAATTATAATGTCAGCATCTAAATAAATAGCAAACATGTTTATATTCATATATATTTATATAACGTATGAATAAATAGGCCTCTCCTGGATCCAAGCAGGTATGGAAGCTTTTAAGTCAAGCCTCATTCTTATCCAAGTTTTTCACCTTCCTGTGCAACTGCTATATTAAATTATAATCATTTTTTTCATCTTTTTACAAGAACATCTCTCTTGAGAAAAAATGTCTTTTTATTATTGCAAGGAGTCAAATTGTAAAAAGGTCTAATGCTAAGTTCTGTTATCCACAGTTTACTAAATCTTATATCTTATCTCAGATAATAGGTTCTAGAGATTTAGGAAAATAGTCTCATTAACAGTGTTGTTAACTAAAGTAAGTCTAACATCTCTGACACATAGATCTGATCTTATTACCTCTCACAAGGATAAGGCAGAACTGTTTACAAGGAACTTGTCCTCTAATTCCACTATTGAATCAAATGGCAATACTCCTCCTGCCATTCCCATTGCCTCTGTTGCTAAAGTTGATTCTCAATTAAACTTTTTCATGGCTTGTGGTTCAGACAACATTTTTGTCATAGCGTTACAAAAGCGTTCTTTAGAACTCTCTTTAATTCTCACTAAACTATTATTAAGTGCTAAATAAGTGGTTCCAATTTTTAAATCTAAAAAACACTCTGACCTCTCTAAATATCCTAAAGTCTCTCTTTATCATTAATTTCTTTATAAAAAGATTTTAAGATTGTTAAATCATTTTCACAACAGTATTAAAGTCATTCTTAAAGGTCTACACTATTCTTCATTTCCAATAATTTTAGGGGTACTCTAAGGCTCTATCTTTGCTGAATTCTTTCTTATCTACAATAACAATCTTCCTGGCAATCATACATCTTAAGTCTATTTGCTATCTAGAGTGGGTCTATTTGCTGGTAACTCAACTTTATACTCTTGCCTTGACTCTTGCCTTGCCTTGACTCTTGCTCTTGCCTTGACAAATAGTCATCACTTTTTACCCTTTTTTGAACATGCAGCTGATCTTTAATCTAATCTCTCATCTGTAAGAGCTTGAGGCTTTAGGATTTTAACTTCAACAAAACTTAGTTGTTGACTGCAAACAACTATCGTAATATTGTTGGCATTCCTATATTGACAAATAACATTCCTCTCACTCTCAGACAAGTTCCAAAAGCACATTAGAAATGTAGTTGGACCTGCTTTCTCTGCCAAGTTTGAACAACTTTCCCATCATCATAAGGTTGTGTCACTTTCTTTTTTCTACAAATTTTATCATAGTTGCTACTCAAGCAAGCAATACTCTTCTATCAGCCAATACTCATTTTCGCTTAGCTTATCATATATTAAGTCGCATCTTTTTACTGTATCTGTCACTTTATGCTATAAAATTTTCTATTTATCTAGTTTTTTTCCTCGCGATATAGAGTATGTACATATCTTTAAACCACTTTTTTTTCAAATCTATAAATTTAGGGTTAATGAAAATTTAATTTTTCCTCAATATTTATTAAACAGTAAATGTATGCAAAAATTTATAATATATAAAGTGTTATAAATTTTTCTTAGCCCATGCTAAATCTTATAATTTTTCCAGGGCTGGGTTTGTAAAAAGCCCCATTTTTAGCCAGGACCGGGGCCCTGGTCAGTTACTATAGAAAATAATAAGAGTTTAAAGTATTAATAAAAATACAATAGAAGATAAAGAAATAAAAAAAGAATTCTTTGTATTTTAAATTTAGATTCTCTTATCATAACTTAGTTAAAAGCTGTGAATAAATATTCAGAAGTTTCCTTCAATCAAGATATTGTAGGAAAGTTTGTATTTTGAAAATATTTAGTACTTTCAGAAATTTTATTCAGTAAAAAACTTTAAAAAGTCAAACAAAAAATGGTTACATATTTTATTTTTTGCATTATTTATTTGCACATAACTCCATTTTTCTAAGATTATTGTTATATATTATTTCAACTATTCTTTTTATTGTTGTTGCTATTGTGCTTTATTTAAAAAACATTAATAAAAAGTGCTTCAACGACTTCACTAATATTAAATATTTTGACTAAGTCATTTAAGTATTGTTTTACTAATAATATAAGCAAAAATTTATTTACTGTTAGTATATTTTTATTAATAATATACTATTTCATCAACTTTACAGGCAATATGTTAAAAATCTAATGATTCATCATTACATGCATCAATTGATATTTTTATTTGTTTGATTATTTTCATATTTTTTTTAAGAATAAGTTAACTTCTGGGTAGCTTTTTTTTTTTTTAATTTAATATATTTTATATAATGTAAACCTACTGGTCATAAGCTATACAATATTAAAGCAAGTTTATCAAATTTGAAGTTTTTCCTTATAGAGAAATGCTGATTTGTTATAAATGATTTAGAACTGCCACTTGTCTTTGGACACCCTATTACTGCAATCACAGTTGAACTTATCATAGAATTAATAGAACATCTTAAACTTAGTAAGCTATTAAACTAAAAATTTAATATAAATCATTTTTTTAAAGTTATTTAGATAATAAATTTTAGGCATGACTTTTAGAAAGAAGTACAGATGGTTTGTTTAGAATATCAGGAAATAAAAAACGACAGGAAGAGTTAAAAGCCATTTTGAATCGAGGCGGAAAAATAAAATTGCGGTCTGAAAACTGTCAATACAGTGCCCATGATATTTCTGGTATATTAAAGCAGTTTTTTGGAGACCTGCATGAACCGTTGTTAACAATACAGTTATATGACTGTTATCGTCAGTTAGCAGGTAAAAAAAAAAGTAATTTTAATGAAAATCTTTAGTAAACCATTTACTAATTCTTAATTTTGTGTTATCTTTTAAAATTTTTATGTTATTTCTTATATCATAATTCAAAATATTCAAAGAATTTTTTTATTCATGTTTATTTTAAGACATTAAATTCAAAACACTATAATCTGTGCAAAGTATTGATAATACTATTTTCTACTGTCTTTTATTAGATATGGATAGTGTTTATGAAAAACATCATAAAATAAAAACCCTTCAGTATTTGTTTTTGCTACTTCCTCCATTGAACAGACTGTTATTAAAAAAGCTTTTAGAACTTCTGTCTATTGTGGCAAAAGATGAAACAAACAGAATGACTGCATATAATCTTGGAGTAGTTTTTGCACCCAACATTGTTTGCACTAGACAGGTATTCTTTTTTTGTTTTAGTATTATAAGTTACATATAGTAATTTCCAGGGTTGGGGTAAAATACGTTTGATCAAATACAACTACAAAAAACCTTAATTCTAGATTTCCAAATACAAATTCAAATACAAATATACTCAATCAGCATTTCCAAAATACAAATACAAATATTTGTAATTTAGTTTGAGAAAAAATGTAAAAAAAAAATTTTCAAGGCAAGACTGATAAAATGGTCTACTATATAGAAGAATGAAAATAAGTCTTCCAACAAGTAACCCTTAATAACAAATTTTCAATTTATTTTAGTGTTAAAAATAAAAAATAATGAACTTATTGGTATTTCCTGAAAAGCACTGCTTAACCTAGTATATAGAATACAATTCAATCAAATACAAATATTTAAGAAATTTTTTTATTAATATAAATACAAATACACCAAATTAGCCCATTTTTACCAAATACAAATAAGTATTTGACCCCAAACTCTGACAAATTCAAATAATATTTAAAAATTTAATTTTCTTATTTCTTTATTTACTTTTATTCTTAGTAAAGTTGAGGAGAGTCTCAATAATAGAGGCATTATATAAGGGATGGATTATTTAATCCTGTAATAGATAAATTGTAATTCTCCAATGAGAAAGTGAATGTATTAATATGAGAATTTAAAAAAATTTATTGAATGGTTGGATAAGGTTAGAAGATTTTCTTGGTTATAGTTTATTGGGTGGTTGCAATTGATTAATTTTGAATGATTGTCGAATAATTAGTTGAGATCTTAAATTAAAAAAAAAAGTTTTTCTACTTGGATGAATAAATTAAATAAAATGCCCTAAATATTACAGTTGATTGGTTAGTTGAAATTTCTATTTACAAAAACACTTTTTGTTGAAGTTAATTGCTTGACTGAAAGTTGTAATCGAATAGTTCTTTATGTTGCAAATGATTAGTTGGTTGTGTTAACCAATCAAATCCATCAAAGCTAAAATGTAAAAAACATAAAATCAATTTTGTTTAAAATCAAGATTTGTTATAATTGATTTTTAAAAGTGCATTTTCCCTACTTAATAATATGATTTTTCATATGTTACATGAGGACATGTAAAGCTGATTTCATATATTACATGAGGACATGTAAAGCTGATTTCATATATTACATGAGGACATGTAAAGATTTTTCACACATTTATAAACAGCTACACAAATAAATAAAGCAAACTGTGAATTATATTTAGTATTTAAAAACTACATGTCACCTAAGTGGATCAATAAAAGTAATTATTTTCTGTAAATTAGTTAAATGCTTCACAGGTCATTCTTTCCAATAAATTTCACATTTGCATATTCCCATTTTTTTGAATTTTTAAGGAGATCTTCCATCAATTTAACACCATGTTCAGCAATGATGTTCATCCTTGGAATATGAAGTGCACTATTTTCGATCCAGTGTTTCATAAAGCACTTTAAAGCAGCTGTACACTTAAGTTCAGTCAATGCATCTAGCATATGGTCATACGATTTATCATCAAATAGTTGTTTGCTGAACCAAAGTTTTTCCACCGATTTGCAATAAAGGTTGCTGCACTTTCAAATTCACACCTTCATGTTAGTATTAGAAAATAGGCAATAAGAACATATGATGCTCTAGAGTTCCATCTTGCACTGTGCAATGGAGGAAGCTTATGCCACCTAATTTTTGGTAATCTTTTTTGATTCTTGAAGTAACAAAAAGCTTCACATAACTCATAAAGGAATTTTAGTCATCTTGCCATCCTAGGTTCATGTAATAATTAGGCTCAGCCTCATATGTAAAATTTTTTTTGAAGATTTTCATAATTTTTGGTTAAATCCTTTATAAATTTATAGTCAAAACCAGAAGTTATTGATTTATAATTTAAAAATGATCTAAAACATGTTTTAAAATGAGATCCAGTATATAATGCTGACACCCTAAATATTGTGTTTAGTAAAGCCTCTGGTTTCCATTTCATTTTGTATTTTTACAACTATATCATTTAATTTTCCTGTGTTTACTGCTGTTGTGTCGCATATAATCAGTGTAATACTTTTCCATACATCAAAATCATTTAACAATTTTTTTAAAGCTTTAAAAATGTTCTTTATGTACTATTTTAGTAATAATTTTCTACTTTCTTTCCCCTTGCCTTTAGTTGATCTCCATATTCCTATCTTACTTGAAGTTTCTGTTTCAATACCTTTTTCATAAAACTTTTTAAAGATTCTAGCTGATTTATTTGTACTTAAAAATTCAGTTTTTAAAAGATTAGATGCTAACTTGGTTCTATTGTATACTCTCTCTCTTGATTTTTTAATTTTCTTAATTTTTTAATTTTGTAATTGTCTTGTGAATCTAAATCTGAACCACTTTCTTCTGATGCAGTTGAACTGCTAACTGGAAAATTATTTACTTTGCTTGTTGAAGTTGTTTCTTTTGCATTACAAACTCTAACTTTTAAAAGATGTAATCACACTTGTGTGTTAGTACTGTGACCAACTTCTCCTGAACTTGATAATTGTATGTTATAAAATAATCTTCCAGACTAAGCCATATGCCCTTAATATTGTTGATATCAAAAAGATCTCCAAAAACAAAGTATTCTTCCTTTTTTTCAGGCTTTTAAAGATACTTATCATGTTTTTCTATAACCTTTTCAGTTTTTCCTCCAACTGATTTTTTAGAAATACTTGGAAAGTTGAGTTTGTTCCATAATTTACATATTTTGACAGCAACTAACTTAACTCTTTCTTTCCTGCTTTTTTCACTTGATGCCAGGTAGTTGTAACATCCAATAATAAAGTTATTTTTAGCATTCTGTTAAATGAATCTAATGGTTTTTTAATAAAAGGTAGACCAATTCATGTTATACATTTTTCAAATAAAACTAAAGTTTTTTGTCCACACTCTTGAATATTTGTCAACAACAATTTTGCTATATTTATTTAACATATTAGAAAAATCTAAAATATATATGTTAGTAATATACTATGTTTAATATCATTTTTATAAAAATACTTTTCTAAAAATATTTACTTTATTAAATATAAAATTAATTAAAAAGACATTGAAATGCAAAAAATACATAATAATGATCAAGACATAAAACACATAAGTACTAACTACTTTCAGTATTTGTTTATTACACATATTACACAAGCACAGAAAAAGCAACATATTACACAAGCACAGAAATTAGTTTTACTGGGTGTGTTTTATGTTTTATATCTTATTTAAAATCAAATACTTCAACAATAGTCATAAAAACAATACAATAATTTTAATAACATAACTTAATTGTGTGTGGGCAGGGGAGGGACATTTTTTAACTTATTCGATTTATGAAATTTTAATGTTAACCCTGAACTTGTTTTAATGTTAACCCTGAACTTGAAATTTTAATGTTAACCCTGAATTTTAATGTTAACCCTGAACCCATAAACTTAACCCTGAGGGATATTTTTTAACTTATTCGGTTTATGAAATTTTAATGTTAATTATAAATTTCTCAAGTTTTTAAACTATGACCAATTAAAAACTGTGAAAAAAGTTCAAAAAATCATAATCCTAGTATAAAACGTTGCCTCATTTTATTATATAACAATTTTTATTTTTGACTAAGAGTGGGAATCAGGAATTTCAGGATCATTTATCAAAAATCCTTTTTAGACATATTTTTAATAGTATAATGGGAAAAAATTGCTTTCTACTAATTTTGTCTGTTGCAGATATGCATACATACATACATACATACATACATACATACATACATACATACATACATACATACATACATACATACATACATACATACATACATACATACATACATACATACATACATACATCAGGGGCGTCCAGGCTACAAAAAGCCTATGTGGAATTTTTCAGATAAGGCCCATTTTTGAAAAATTTTAATATATATGTTTGATTAGAAGGCCCATATGTGTATATGTATATATGCATACATATAAATATATATATGTATATATATATATATATATATATATATATATATATATATATATATATATATATATATAAATATATATGTATATATATATATGTATATATATATATAAGTTATTAAAAATACTTATTCAATTTTTGTCTTCAACAACTTGTTTTTCCATCAGTAGGTTTGTCAGGAAAACTAATGAGTTTTTATATTTATATTTATATATTTATGTCTAAACATCAAAAAGTTTAAAATATATAAAAAATGTTTAACAGGAAGTTGGAAATTATTATAATTAGTTATGTAACAACTGTAGTTATTTTGCAAATAGGAAGTTGCATCAACTACATTAAAATTAAAAAGTTAATCATTAAAAGAATTCTTTAGAAATAGGATAATTTTTGTCTGGTCATTTGTTTTTATATTTTTTTAAAAGGTACTTATCTTCATGTCTGTATTTAGAAAATAGTTCAAATTTTTTGTTTAGTAAAATTTCTTGATCCAAATGAGTAATTATTTCAAATTTTTCTTGTAAACATAGTATACATTTTTTTGAAATTTTATTATAGGCAGACACAGTTTTTAGAATAAACCAGTTTTTAGAATAGAAAATTTTCAGTATTTTTTTCTGTTTTCATTAATCGATGCAAAATTGTGGCCTTTTATAATTCTTTCAATATTTTTTGTACAGCAATAGCTTACTTTTTTAATGTTTCTGTTAAAAATTTTGTGCAATTTGTTAGAGGGAGGGAAATGTTTGTCTATTAATTTTAAAAACGCTTTTCCAATATTTGTTGAAACATTTTTGTTGTATGGAGGGTTGAACCAAATAATATTTCTATTTCACAATATTTGTTTCAAATTTTAGGTCAAAATTTTCAAATCAGCTTTTTTTAAGAGCATCTTCATTCACAGGTTAAGAAGAGTTGAAAATTTTTTTATTAGAAGAGTTTTGATTTAGTCTATTGTTAATTGAAATAGGAATTTGTTTTAAAATTTGAGGGGGATGATTTGAATTTATATTTATATACGGTAATTCATCATTAGGTTTTTTATATGGCCTATAAGAATTTTCTGAGAGGTTAAATGTGACATCAGGGTTAGGGGTTAGGGTTAGCCTAACCTAACCCTGATCCTAACCCCTAATCCTCACAATTTTTAAATTAATGTTTTTGAAAATTTTGATAATATTTTTTCTGATTTTGTCAAGTTAAGGTCCTGATATTTTTTTTTGCATTATTATTAAACCATCATCTCGATAAAACCCTAATTAGTTAAAATGAACTATTTTAGCTGGGGAATTTGAAATATATAAGCCTACAAATTTTCAAATTTCTGCTCTGTCATAACTTCCCATTGTTACATCAAAGCATTTGTGTATGGTTTTTTTCTTCCATGTCTCGTAAAATAGATTAAAGTTTTTCTGCGATGTTATTTGGAACAGGTTACAAATTGTTTTAGAAATAGCGGTACAAAATAATCACAAAAAATTTAAAATAATGGAGGCCTCAATTTTGATTTATCCTCAATGCAACTTGAAAGTATACATAAAATGCTATAATTACAACATACACAGATCTTAAAATTTTCTTTTTTGAAAAAAAATTTCAACGTATTAGCGGTATTCAAACACTTTAATTAATTTAAATACATTACATGATATAGATTTAAGTTTTTATTATTTAAAAACTTGTAGAATTTATATTTTTTAAATGTGCGTAATTCAATAAGTTATCTTAATTGATTGTGTGGCAAAATATTATGGTAAGTCTTGAAAAAAAAAATAATTAAAAAAACATACACAGATTTTACAATTAATTTTTATAAATTTGAAAAAAAAAAGATGTTATTAAGGTTTATTAAACTTAATATATCAGTCTTTCACAGGAAGATGTGCTGTCGCACGTCTATATGACCAAGCAAATTACAGTTATATGAAAAGGAAAATTACATTTTGCTTTGACTAGGGCTATTTCAAAAAACATTGTAAAAACATGCTGAATGAAAAATATTCTAAATTATACCTTAAGTGAAATAAATTACATCAAAACTTTTAACAAATGTTTTTATATTAGCGAAACGCTTTTAAATAAAGTAGCAATTTTCTGATAATGGTTTTTTTTTTAAGTATAATTGACAGTTGTATATATATTTTTTAATTTATAATATATAAATTGTTCAAGTGTGCATTTTTTATAATAAACATTAAAAAATAAAAAGTTGTTTTGTTTTTATAAACGATGACATTCAACGACTACTAAAGTCTCTTTGATAAATTTTAATATAAGAATAATTAAAGTTAATACATTTGAAAAGATAAATAAAATATCGTTGAAAAAAAAAAGACAAATGTTTAAGAAAGGTGTTACAATTAAATAAGTTTGATGTTAAATGCTTTTATATCATCGAAATGCTTTTTAATGAAGTATTAATAAATACTATTGTTTTTTTTACTTATATAATTATGTATTTTTTATGATAAATGTTTATCTTTTGAAACATATTAAAAGAACAAAAAACAAAGTACAAATGTTAAAACAAAGAATGTAATGGTTTTTTAATTCGTAAATTAAATAGACTAAGCATTTTGGTTTGATGAGTCTTGTTTTAGTTGGGTTATATATATATATATATTTTTTTTTTTTTTTTTTTTTTTTTTGTATATATAATGATATATGACCACACAAAAAATAATTTGTCAAAACAAATTATTTTTTGTGTGGTCATATATTTCCTGTGAAAGACTGTATATTACGTGATACGGATTTATGCTTTTTATTATTAAAAAATTTGAGGGTTTTATATTCTTAAAATCCTGCTATTTTAATTGATTTAATTGAATCATGTTATTTTAATTAATTGAATGTAGTTTCATGGTAAATCTGAATAGTATTTAAATTATATAAATACTCATAAATACTTTTGCAGCAGGAAGTTGTGAACAATCTCGCCTTCTACTTGGATTATTTTTGTATTTTTATGTATATTGCAGTTTATGTTAATGTAACTTTGATAATGTTAATGCAACCTTTATATTTAAATTTCTTTTCATTCTTTTTCAACCATGGTTAGGGCAAAATGTTGCAGGTTTTAATTCACCTTGCTGTGCGTTAAGACTCCCTAAAATAAATAAATGAATCTGAAATACTTTCAAATAGAAATAAAATGTGGTGTGAAATTATGTAGAAAAATTGTTTAACTACTTTTAAACTAGTACATACAATAAGAACAATTATATAAAAACACACAATTATTTATATTTGAAGAATTACAAAACTGCAAAGCATAACAATGTTTATAATTTTTGTTTATGAAAAAACAATTAATCGTACTAATTTAATTATAAATTTATCAGTATGATTATTTTTTCAAAACAGTTTAAAATTGAATACAATTATTTCTCATATTAAAAATTAGCTAACTTGAAGTATTTTACCTATATGACGACTGATAGAATAAATGATTTAAGTGATGTAACAATAAATTATTATTTCCAATATCGATTGCGTTTTGTCGCCAATGTTACAAATGGTTGCATTTTATTATGCAAAATACTAATAATATACTAGCGCTTGAAGGTTAACACTTCAATTTGATAAAGAATTTAACTTGTGTAATAAAAAATAAAGAGAAGAAATTATTATTTGTAAATTATTTTCAGAATATATTAAAGTCAAAAAATTCAAAATAATAGCCCTTCTTGGATAAATAGTGGTAGGCCGCATTTCCGCATAGTCTCTGGGGCCAGCACACCACTGACATACATACATACATACATACATACATACATACATACATACATACATACATACATACATACATACATACATACATACATACATACATACATACATACACATATATATTTATATATATAAACCCATAGTAAGTGCAGACACCCATGTGTATCATGGGTGTCGGCACTTGATCTACCTTGGATTTTCCAAATTAAAAGAAGTATTCCCCAATTTTAGCTATTTGGCTAGTTGCTACAACTGTCTACACACCTGAATTACCAAAAATGTATAATTTTTGTTTTAATCTTTACAAACAGTGGCTGAAGATTGTGCTAATTGGTGTTTGACAGCTTTTTCTCTATATATTTTCATAAGGAATAAACCTTTTTTTTTTTCCTTTGTTTTTTTTTTGATTATCTAATCAGAGAGTTTTTTACCTAAAAATTTTGCATTATGTAAACACAAAATTTTTATTTTTAAGTTCTGTAAAATTTCAAAATGACTTTTTGAAAAAGTTTTTTGTATTTTCATAAGGAATAAACCTTTTTTTTTTTTCTTTTTTTTTTGTTTCGTATTTTTTTACAATCGGAGAGTTTTTTACCTAAAAATTTTGCATTATGTAAACACGAAATTTTTATTTTTAAGTTCTGTAAAATTTCAAAATGACTTTTTGAAAAAGTTTTTGTATTCTTTTTTAAAAAGTTTTGAATTATTAATGTATATGTATCTATATCTGTTTATATGCATTTATAATATGTACTTATATGAAATATTTTATTATGCATGTATATATATTTATATGTAATAATATGATATATATATATATAAATATATGTATATATAAATATATGTATATATATATATATATGTATATATATATGTATATATATATATATGTATATATATATATATGTATATATATATATATATATATATATATATATATATATATATATATATATATATATATATATATATATTACATACATAAAATACATACTGTTGGGGCGACTGAATAAGTGCGAATTTCATAACTGCGAATCTGCATAAGTGCGACTGGCATAAGTGCGAACTGGCATAAGTGCGAACTGGCACAAGCGCGAACTGGCATAAGTGCGAATCACTTGCAAAAACTGGCATAAGTGCGAACTAGCACAAGCGCGAACTAGCACAAGCGCGAACTGGCATAAGTGCGTCAAAAGAATTTGCACACATTGGCATAAGTGCGAACTGGCATAAGTGCGAACTGACATAAGTGCGAAACAATTGCAAAAACTGGCATAAGTGCGAACTGGCACAAGCGCGAACTGGCATAAGTGCGCCAAAAGAATTTGCAAACATTGGCATAAGTGCGAACTGGCATAAGTGCGAACCAATTGCAAAAACTGGCATAAGTGCGAACTGGCACAAGCGCGAATTAGCATAAGTGCGCCGAAAGAATTTGCAAACATTGGCATAAGTGCAAATTGGCATAAGTGGCGAATTGGCAAGTTCGCACTTATGCCAATTCGCACTTATGCCAATGTTTGCAAATTCTTTCGGCGCACTTATGCCAGTTCGCGCTTGTGCCAGTTCGCACTTATGCCAGTTTTTGCAATTGATTCGCACATATGCCAGTTCGCACTTATGCCAATGTTTGCAAATTCTTTCGGCGCACTTATGCCAGTTTGCGCTTGTGCCAGTTCGCACTTATGCCAGTTTTTGCAATTGATTCGCACATATGCCAGTTCGCACTTATGCCAGTTCGCACTTACGCCAATGTTTGCAAATTCTTTCGGCGCACTTATGCCAGTTCGCGCTTGTGCCAGTTCCCACTTATGCCAGTCTTTGCAACTGCTTCGCACTTATGTAGATTCGCAGTTATGAAATTCGCACTTATTCAGCCTCCTCATACTGTTATACAATACTTAATAACATGTTGCATATTAATAATATATATTTATAGTACGCTAAACATTTAACAAATATTTTTTATTTTCTAGTATTTTGTGTAGTGTATTTTACCTTGCATCAGGAGCTTTACTTAGGTAAATTAGTTTAATGCCAGTAAAACCTACTTTAAGTCACATAAAAAAGTCTTTTGATGAAAACAGTGATGGTCACTGTAAAATGTACAACAAATACCATTCTGGTTCAAGGACAAAATGCTACTAACATTATTAGTAACAGCGTAACCATCCAAGCCTTACTGGTTTGATCTGTCACTGTCAAAACAAATCAAACCAGTCATTCATTTGCATCTGTATTTTTAACAATGAACATTGACACTCATGAAACGTTGTTTTGGGATTGCATGGCTTGAATAATTTTTCCCATGGCTTGTCTATTCTTAACTTTTAAAGGGTCCAGTATGTGTGTTTTGCATTGTTTTCCCACAGCAGGTTTATCGTGGATACCAGAGTGCATTTATTACATCAGCATTCACCAAATACAATAATTTTCCACAAAGCACAAGTCATTTGGCAAGAATAATAGCACAAACAGTTGCAACAGGATGCTGCATCATTCACAGGATGCTGCATTATTCACAGATACATCTTAAGCCATCGTTCAGAAATGGCTGGTAAAAAAGTGGGGTTCACACTAAAATCACAATATTTTTTCCAGTGTAGCCTTTGTTAATTGCTCTACTCATTGTCTCAATATGGTTGTTAATAATCTTGATGCAGTTGTGCAGGTGCGCAATTCAATTCATACAATCAAAGCTATCATCAATTTTTTTCGTGGAGGTCATTCATACCTAATCTGCCATTGTTGTGTGAAACTTGATGGTCTGCTAAATATAAAAACGTTTGTGTTTTTGGCAAAAGTTTTGAGAAAATCTACAATCAATTACAAAACTTCGCAACAAAGGACAGTGGAAAAAACAACAAAATGCCCACCAATTAACCTACTAGACTTTATTGGAACCCAATTCTCAATCATTGCAAGCAGTATAACTGGATTTACTAAGTGCTTAGAAATAAATCATTACATTAATTGACATTTTCCATGTGCAGAGTTCATTTTGGGTAAGTTATACTAAGTAATTGTTATCAAAAAGTCATTTAATGTTGATATGAAAGTCCCTCGTCTATGCAGACAGCAAGTACTTTATAGCAATTCTAGTAGTTCAAAAGAAAAAAAACAAAAGAAGACTACTTTAGACAAACAAGATTTGTGTCATACTTGATTTCCATCATATCATCTTTGATGAGCTGTTTCTCTGAAGACAAAAGTCACTATTTCCAGCTACTCAGACTTCAACCTGAAATCATAACATAACTTAATCTAATTTAGAAACAGGATGACTATCATTAGTTGTATGTACAGTGTTGATAACTTAGACCTTGACAATCATTTGGTTTGATATTTGGCGCGCGCATGAACAATCACAAGAAATCAAGGAGAATATTTAACTTTTTGATTTGTTGGCAAGCACAAAATTTTCTCATTTGCTGTGCTCTGCTTGTCGCATTGAATCTATGGGTAACAACATGTGCAGACAAGCGTTTATTTAGTATTCTACGACATATAAAAACTTGACTTTGCACAACTATGGCTAACTGATATATTTCAGGGTAGTGTTTGTTAAATTTAAATCAGGGGTTATCTTTTTCCAGATATATCCAGAATCCAGATATTTCTTTCAATGTTTAGTTTTTCCAGATTTTCAAATAGTCCCTAAATACAAGTTTCAAAAATGTTTTTGCAATATTTATGTTTTTAAACTTTTTGAGTCATTACCCAAACAAACAAAAAAAAAGTTAAAAAAAATTGAGAAAGCTAAATCAAGCTAAATATACGAGAGAAAATTTCAGATTTTCTTTTTACAAAATGTTTTTGGGATTTTTTAAATAACTTGAATCTTAACTTAATGAACTCAATGATCTCTGATAAATAATGTGAACAAAACAACAAGACAAAATCAACAAAACTTTTTTTATGCACTAATTTATTGATATCTATGAAAGGTATCCACGCCAACTGCAGTTTTTTTTCAAAGAATAATTTTTCAGAATATGTGCACATCTGCAGCTCTAAAATCTCTTTTCATTGTGTTAAAATCATGTTTTAATTCAAAATTTATTTATTAATTTAAAATAACTAATAAACACCAGAACATTTATCGATCATTTGTTTCTAATTATTAGAGATTGGGCAGGTTTTTAAAAAAGTTCCTATAATTACTATCCAAAAAGTCAAAAATTCTAGACCCCTTCCTTCCCTGCAGAAAATCCTGGATGCCCATGTATGTATGTATGTTCATGAACATCTAGGGATGCCCATCTATATACATACATAATGTATATACATCTATATCCATGTATATGCATCTATGGATGCCCATGTATATATATACATACACATGCACTCACACATAATAACCGGAGGTTATTATGTGTGAGTGCGTGCGTGTAATGACCGGGGTTGAAATTTTACTGCGGTTGGGGCTGAGTTTAATAAAAAAATAGCCATGGCTAGGTTTGTGACCAGAGTTGCAGTAACATACATTTTAAATTATATTTTTTTAATTTGGAATTCATGTTTTATATATATGTGTTTATATATATATATATATATATATATATATATATATATATATATATATATATATATATATATATATATATATATACACATGTATATATATATATATATATATATATACATATACATATACACAGGGCCGGCTGTTGGCATGTGCCAAGTGTGCAATGCACACAGGCGGCAAATTTCTAAGGGCGGCAAATTTCTAGGGGCGGCAAATTTTAAGATCAACATTAATTGAAAATTTGCCAAAAAAAAAACTTTGTATTGATAAAAATAATTAATATATATATATATGTCAAAAATTACATCGATATTTCAATATTTAATTTTTGTAAACAATTTATTTATAAAAATGTCTCTAAAAAAAGTTCCAGGACTCTTTTTTGTTTATTCAGCATATTTTAGTACCAATAGAATTTGTTTCTTCGAATTGGCGGGTTTTCAATGTTTTTATCATAATTACTTTATTATTATAGTTGACCAGTTGCTTTAACATGTTAGTAATTTTTTTTTTTTTTTTTTTTGTATGTTTAACAATAATTACGAAAGTATTAAATATTGTCTAACGAGTTTTTAATTAAAACTTTTATTTAGAAGGGAAAAACTTTATATAATTTTTATTGTTATTAAATTCCTTGAAAATGGATAAAAGAAAAAAGTTGTCCGTTTTTCAGCATCTTTTAAAACGGCTAAAGAAACAGGAAAAACATGATAAAAACCAAACTAAACTAGATACTTAGCTATTGGATCGAGTTGAAAAGAAGACTACAAAGTTTAAAAACTGTTGATTGTTTAACAACAACATTTTGTTGGAAAAGCAACTTTTAAATGAAATTGATTGATGGGATAAAGTTTTAAAAAGAATAATTTCCATAATCATTATGATGGCATCACAAAACATAGCATTTAGAGGATCATCTGATAAACTGTGGGAAGAAATCAATAGAAATTTCCTAAAAATAGTTGAACTTATGGCAGATATTTTGACCCAATTATGGAATATCATGTCTCCAAAGCAGGGGAAAATCCAAACAAAACTCATTACTTAAGCAAAAATATCCAAGAAGAAATTGTTCAGTTAGTGGCTCGTGCTACTAGACAGGAAATCCTTAAAAAAATTCGGAAAGCCAAAGACTACTCCGTTATTGCGGATTGCACACCAGATGCCAGTCATCAGGAACAGTTAACTTTTATTATACAATTTCTAGTCATAGAAAAACATAACAATTCAGTGGTTGTTGTCATCCGAGAGAGTTTCTTAAATTTTGTTATTATTGATGATACCACAGGTTTGTAAATATTAGAAATTTTCCTGATTTTTTTGATGTAATGTATGTTAAAAGTTAAGAAACGTATATAAACAAAGTTTAATTTTACAGTTCATGGGTTGGAGCAAAAAATTGTGGCTTCATTGAATGAAAATAAACCTCCACTTAAAGATATGAGAGGTCAGGCATGAGACAATGGTGCAAATATGAGAGACAAAAACAAGGGCTTACAAAAGAAAATTTTAGATAGAAATAAACGAGCACTCTTTGTCTCTTGTACAGCACATTCACTTAATCTTGTTGTTGATGATTCTGTGAAAGTTGGATTGGAAATTGTGACATTTTTTGTAATTATTCAAAGCATTTATAACTTTTTTTCCGGTTCCACAAAACGTTGGAGTATTTTAGAATCGAAGTGTCCATCACTTACAGTTAAATCTTTAAGTGATACAAGATAGGAGAGTCACATCAGAGCTGTAAAAGCGATCAAGGAAAATATGCAAAAGATTTATGAAGCGTTGCGTGAAGTTGCCAAAAGTGATTGTGATGAAAACCACCAAATTATTAGCTGAATCTATTGCTGCTAAAATGGATACTTTGGAATTCATATGTGGAATTGGTATTTGCCATGATGTATTGAACAAAATAAACTGCGAAAACAAAATTATTCAGTCAAGTTCATCAAATGTCAAAATCTCCACTGAAGTATTAAAATCCACTGTAGCATTTTTGGAATCCAGTAACAATCAGACTAAATTTGATGAGTTTGTTACCACAGCAAAAATTTTGGCAACAACTTCGGCTCTAACATTCGAGTTTACCGATCTGTCAACTGAATAAGTCGGGAAGAAAAAAAGTTTTTCGGCGAAGTTGAAACAAACCAATTTCCTGTTTTAGATTGCAGATCAAAATTCAAAAAAAATTTCTTTGATATATTTTCAGTTGTGCCATTAAATCTATGAAGGAGCGTTTTGAAGACTTTAGAACAACCATGTCTCCTTTACAGTTCTTATTTGAAATTCCGAATATTTCAAACATGAAAGAAAGTATATTGAGAGATAATTGTAATTTGTTGGAGAAAACTTTAACCGACAAAGACGAAAAGGATATTTCTGGTGAAGAATTGGTGACTGAACTTTGTTTGTTGTCAAGAAAAAAAGATAAAAAAAATCCACTAGATGTTCTATCAATTATATTTACACCTGATCTTGAAGAAATATTCCCCAATACTTGTATTGCATTGAGAATCTTAACAGTTCCAGTCACTTTCTGTCAAGGCGAAAGATCTTTTTCCAAACTAAAATTGATCAAAAACTATTCAAGATCAAACATCAGTCAAGATAAGCTGAACGAACTTTCGATTATTTCTATTGAGAGCAAAACAACAAATTCATTAAATATAAGGGAGCTGAGACTTGAATTTGCTCAAATAAAAGCCAGAAGAGTGCCACTTCCAAAACAATAAAAAAAAATATAATTTAGGTTTCGATAAATTTTCGACTTTTCCAGACTTTTATTTTAAACTTAAAAAGTCGATTATATTTTCATTTTTTATATGTATAAAAAAGTAGTCAAATAGTGTTTGAATTTAATGATAAATACCAGATTTTAATATGAGTTTAATTTTTTTTTCAATTTAGAATAATGATTTTTTCTTAAATTAGAGCGACCATTTATTGAGATTTGAAGGAGTATTTTTATATTTTTGCTTTCATTTTTTTGTATAAATATAACACTCTACTCACCTTACTCAAATAAACCATTTTAGATAATATTTTAGATATAAAAGTATAAAGGTTATAAACTGCTGCTAGAGCAACTTTTGCCCAATCAACACCATGTAGATGAAAATTTCATTCATTTAAGCCAATTGTTGTTCTCTGATATTTTTAAAATGCTAATTAAGAATTAAGGCAACTTTTTTTTTTTTGCACACACTAAGAAATACCCGCGAGCCGGCTCTGCATATACATATATGTTTATTTGTATATAAACATCATCATGATCAATATGATTATCATAATCATTATCATCAACATGATCGTCAACATCATCCATATTTAGCTTTTCCTTTTTATGCTGTTTTTCTAATATAAACAGCATAAAATGAAAGCATCTTCTTTTATGCTGTTTATATTAAAGAAACAGCAAAAATAATTCTTGAGCATTTTCTTTCCTTTATTAAAGCTGGTTTATACCATATGTAGCTCACTCTCTCTAAGTTTTCATATTCCGTCTCTACCATTTTCTCCTGAATCTGCTGCCTTTCTACATGCTGATACCCAAACCACTTTAATCTTCTCTGCTAAACGTTGTTTAATGTCTGAGGTTATGGCTCCTTTTCTTGTCTTTTTAGAGTCCTACCACACATCCCTCTGATCATCATCTTTTCTTTTGGCAAATGCTACACTATATAAATACTTAAGTTTATATAAATATGTAAGGATATTATTTGCCAGCATCTAAATAAATAGCAAAAACAGGCCTCTTACCTAACTTCCTGGATCCAAGCAGGTATGGAAGCTTTTATTTCTACTTGTCGGTTTTAAGTCAAGCCTCATTAAAGTTGTTTTACCTTTTTGTGCAGTTGCTATATTAAACCATAATCATCTTTTTTACAAAAAATCTCTTTTAAGAACAAATATCTTTTTACTATTTCAAGAAGTCAATGTAAAAAGGTCTTGTCTGATGCTAAGCTCCATTATTCTCAGTTTACTAAATCTTGTATCTTATCTCAGATGTTAGGTTCTTCAAACTTTAACAGTGTCATTAACTAAAGTCTAACATTACATCTCTATTTCATGTCTGATCTTATTCCCTCTCCTAAAGATAAGGCAGAACTATTTGCCAAGAACTCATGATTAATTCTACTATTAAATCAAATGGCCATACTCTTCCTGCCATTCCAACTAAACAGGTCAACTCATTGGTAGATATCCAAATCTCTAGGCTTCCATTGCTAAAGTCAGTTCTTAATTAAAGGCTTTCACAGTTTGTGGTTCAGACAACATTTTTATCAGTCACAAAAGTGTTCTCTCTTTAACTCTCACTAAACTAATTATAATGGCGAAATAAGTGGTTCCAATTTTTAAATCTCTAGAAAACACTCTTTTAGCACACCTATTCAAAAACGGTCCCAACCTCAATTTTGAGGACCAAAAAAACGACTGATGGAGCATTAATCTACAAGGTCTTAGGTATCACCAGATGTAAAAATTAAAATCTAATCTCTATAGCCAAAGGAGAAAAATACATTTAAAGTTTTATATCACTTTGCGCTATTGATCGCACTTTGAGCCCCGTTGTAAATCTATTTATTTATTTTTTTCACTTTTGGGTTATGGAGTTTTTAAAAAATATCAAAAACTCTTTACATGTATATGTTGGCTATAACCTGACAAAAGATTAGCTCTTTAACACTTGTGGTTTGTGTACAGGAACCTAAAGTATAGGGTATGGCACTAAAAGCCTCTTTAAAAAGAGACAACAGATGCTTTACGTTTTTATTTTAATCTTATTATCGACAATGGAAGTGTAAAAATTTAAAATAAATAATCCATAACAAGGCTTAATTCAAATAAAATTTGAAACTTCCATTGTATCTTTCAGGCAAAAAAAATAGAAGCAAGATATCTTTTATCTGTGCAAAGATATAGCCCTTAAAGTAGGAATCTCGCCTTTGAAAAAACGGCCAAAATATAGCTTTTGTGCTTTTTATGCTTTTTAAAGATTCAAAGTTACATCAAATAATTAATTTAGTAACAATATCATGTGACTAGTGGATATGGGATTCTATAGCTGTTAGACTTCACATTTGTGTGTACTTTGTCTGCAAAAAGAGCGCTTTTTTTGTCCAAGTTTGTATAAAATATGGGGCAGAAAACACATAGTTAGAGACATTTTTTCTAATTGTTCTGAATTTAAAACACATTAAAACCTCTTTATATTTTAGTTGTTAAACCCACAGGTTTGCTTTGTTGTTTTTGTTTAAAATGATTGACCAAATATTGGAAATACACACAATAATAACAACTTTTTTTAAATTTAAATAAGAAATATATCTTTACTGAAATGGATTATAACAAGATAACAAACAAAAGAAAATCCCATTTAACCTTAATCTCCCATTGAAAAAACACATACATACAGAAACGAAATCAATCAATCAATCAAATTTATTAACAGGCTATATAATAAAAACTTTTTTCGATATTGTAAAAATTACTTTAGAATTGTAAATTCAAAATTAATTGGTAATTTATAAAATAATTTCAAAATTAATGTTAGAATCAAGTTTTTTTTTTATATAAATCAAATATGTATAACCTTGTTGTGCTTTTTTTCTTGTATTGAAGTATCTCCTAAAATCTCTTATTGCTTTGATCAAGTTTTTCTACTATTTAAAAATGTGAAAACAAATGTTTCTTATTTTCGGAGAAAAGCCACAACATCAAAGTAATTACATTTAAGCAGTTAACAGCCTAAACAACTAAAAAGATTTTTTACCAACACAAGCTTGTACTGAAGTTATTTTTCAAAGATCCGTTGCTTAACCACTGAAATGCCATATAAAAGAAAAACTCATCAAGATTGTCGGCAATCTTTATGCTTCTTTTGTTTTTCAAAGTGTGACAGATACATTTCTGTTTTCATCAAGGAAAGAATACTAGGTATTTTTTATGGAAATTCCATTGATTTTAAGGATGATCGAGTTGCATTGGGTATATGCAATTCCTGCAGAGCAGTGGTACAAAAAGTATGGCAAAGGAGATAGAAACTTGCCTCTTCCCAAACTACATGACTTTAACAAAGTGATCATTGTCCACAGACAAGAGGATTTGATTCTTATAATTGTTTAATTTGCCGGGTTGGCCAACTAAAAGGACGTTCTAGAAAGCTCACTTTTTCAACCGATCAAGATTTGAAAGAACCATCAAGTAGCTTTGATATACTATGCTCAAACTGTCTCAGTATAGTCAAAAGAGGAATAACACATGATTGTTCACAAGCCACCAAGTTTAAAAACTTAAAGAAAATGATAGCAACTGATTCCAGAACTGCTGAAAAAATTGCGACCTCTGTAATAACTCAAAAGGTATCCTCTCCACAGGGCACAATTAGGTTGAGCAGAGAAAGTGGTAAAGCTTTAACTATTACTCCAGGTCCCTCCAGAGCTCAGTACATATCGAAAACTTCTCTAACTACTTTGGACATGGTTCAAGTTCAAATCAATACTGGTCTTTCAAATAAAAAGATGCAAGAACTGGCTGTAACATCAAACAAGACTGCAAATTCAAAAATTGTTGAAACAAAATTTAGGGAAAATTTTAGAATGGCTAGTCAAAAGGTTGAAAGTTTATTCAAAGTTTCTAAAATCTCACAAGGCCATCAACAAAAACTGATTATTTGGCGAAGGTTGTTCACTGCAAGAGTTTAGGGGATTTTTATAACTAAGTTCTCAGTTAAAGCAATCACTTCACCGCCTCTCATCAAACTAGGTATTGATGGTGGAGGATCTTTCCTCAAATTCAGCTTGAGTGTTATCTCCAATGGTGGATGTCAAAATGTCAAAACAAGTTCAGCTTCAAATGATAAAAGCTTACTGACTGTAGAACATGAAAAAGAAACAAATGCAAAGCGTCGGCTACTTGTTGCTGTTGCTGAAAATGTTTCAGAAACTTATAAAAATGTAAAAAAAATTGGTTATTGGTGTGATGTTAAATCTAGTGATCTCAAAGAACAGGGAACTCCAAGCAACTTCAGATCCAATAGGATGCAATACAAAGCATTCATTGAGAAAAAGAATGGAAAAATATGCGCAAAGGATTTTCATAATGTGATTCATAACCCATTGTTTGACCAAGAAGATGTCAAACAAGTTATTGAGTTTATTCCTCCGATGGAACTTTATTTTCTCCTTGGAATTGTAAATCATCTTTACATATCAATGCTAAAGATATGGCCTAAAGGCAAAGAGTGGAGATAGTGGAGAGTTTGTTGGGAATGATTGTCATAAGCTTTTGAAGAATATGGATGTTTTACAAAGAATTATTGAAAGAGAAAAGGCAGACCATATGCTTGATTTTGTGAAAACATTCCAACATTTTAAGAGTGTTGTTAGCTACTGTTTTAGAAGGACATTAAATACTGCATATGCTCAACATATCAAAGACTTTAAGAACTCATATCTTCAACTCCCAGTTTCAGTCACCCCAAAAGCCCATACAGTGTTCCACTATGTTCCTGAATTTATTGCTCTAAAGGGTACATATTGGGCATTTTTAGTGAGGAATCAACAGAAGCCTTTCATTCAATTTTCAGTGCTCAATGGGCTAGGTACAAAAAAAACCCTGGTTATGGAGGCCAGTTACTGAAATGTGTAATTGACTAGAACAGCAAGCATCCTTGAATTCGATATTTAAAATAGTTCACTTTTTTTTTAAACAGTTAAACAGTGATTTCTAGAATTTCATTCTAGAAATACTTATAACTATGTTGATAAGAAATATTCTTGTCTGGAATTTTTGTTTACTATATAAATTTATTTATAGTTTCATAAAATATCATAAGTTTACAAAAAATTAATCAGAAGTATATATCTTATTTTGCAATTACTAAATAAAAAAAATCTCAACAGCAATATGAAGAAAAAGTAATAAACACCATAACACTACCATAAAGTAATTTTTTTTAAAAGTAAATCAATCATCAGCCAAAGGTCTCCAGATCTTACTTGACTTATGCTCCAGTTATGCTGCGAAACATGATATAGTTTATAACAATATTAAGTCTCAAATAATGTTTTTTCAAATTTATAACCCCTTTACAAATAGCCCTTGTTTCACATTATCTGGCATGGTTCTCGCATACACTAGTCAATATAAATACCTGGGTCATTTGATCTCAAACGATATGCAGGATGACAAAGATATTTTAAAACATGTGTGCTGTGTATTCTAAAGCTAATCTCATCCATAGAAAGTTCAGCTCTACACAAATACAAACAAAGATCATGTTATTTAATGCCTTTTGCAGCCCAATCTATGGATGTCAGTTGTTTTTGGAGAAACGACTGGTGTCTTTGGAGAAACGACTCATTCCATCGTCTATGGGTTGCATATAATAATGCACTTCGCTTGATATTAAACAAGCCACTGTTCCATGGAACAGTGCTAGTGAATTATTTGTGAAACATGGTGCCCATTCACTTAATGTTGTTATTTGCAAGTAACAATACTCCTCACTGTTACTGCTGCAGAATAGTGAGAACCTCGTCATAAAAGCTTTTGTTAACTCAGACAGGTTCTTGCAGTCTCCTTTGATGTTTAAATGGAGAGCTGAGTTATATTTATAACAGTTTAATTTCTTATCTTTAATTATTACTATTATTCTTTTTTATCATTATTTTTCCTTGGGTTTTATTTATATTCAAGTGCGTTAGTCTTTGTTTTATTCTAATCCACTTTATTTTACCCATTGTATATTTATTATATTGGGCTTGAGCCTGTTAATAAATTTGATTGATTGATTGATTTCGTTTCTGTATGTATGTGTTTTTTCAATGGGAGATTAAGGTTAAATGGGATTTTCTTTTGTTTGTTATCTTGTTATAATCCATTTCAGTAAAGATATATTTCTTATTTAAATTTAAAAAAAGTTGTTATTATTGTGTGTATTTCCAATATTTGGTCAATCATTTTAAACAAAAACAACAAAGCAAACCTGTGGGTTTAACAACTAAAATATAAAGAGGTTTTAATGTGTTTTAAATTCAGAACAATTAGAAAAAATGTCTCTAACTATGTGTTTTCTGCCCCATATTTTATACAAACTTGGACAAAAAAAGCGCTCTTTTTGCAGACAAAGTACACACAAATGTGAAGTCTAACAGCTATAGAATCCCATATCCACTAGTCACATGATATTGTTACTAAATTAATTATTTGATGTAACTTTGAATCTTTAAAAAGCATAAAAAGCACAAAAGCTATATTTTGGCCGTTTTTTCAAAGGCGAGATTCCTACTTTAAGGGCTATATCTTTGCACAGATAAAAGATATCTTGCTTCTATTTTTTTTGCCTGAAAGATACAATGGAAGTTTCAAAATTTAATAGAATGAAGCCTTGGTATGGCTTCATTCTATTAAATTTTGAAACTTCCATTGTCGATAATAAGATTAAAATAAAAACGTAAAGCATCTGTTGTCTCTTTTTAAAGAGGCTTTTAGTGCCATACCCTATACTTTAGGTTCCTGTACACAAACCACAAGTGTTAAAGAGCTAATCTTTTGTCAGGTTATAGCCAACATATACATGTAAAGAGTTTTTGATATTTTTTAAAAACTCCATAACCCAAAAGTGAAAAAAATAAATAAATAGATTTACAACGGGGCTCAAAGTGCGATCAATAGCGCAAAGTGATATAAAACTTTAAATGTATTTTTCTCCTTTGGCTATAGAGATTAGATTTTAATTTTTACATCTGGTGATACCTAAGACCTTGTAGATTAATGCTCCATCGGTCGTTTTTTTGGTCCTCAAAATTGAGGTTTTGACCGTTTTTGGATAGGTGTGTTAGAGTCAGCATTTGGCATTGTTGACCTAACTGCTGAACTAAAAGTGTTAAAGGTTTGCAAAAAATCTCCGAACAAAAGTTATTTATTTATTCCAAACAACTATCACAATATCGTTGATATTCCAATATTGAAAAATAAAAAAACTTTCACTTTTAGACAAGGTCCAAAAGCACATTGTAAATGTAGTTGCACCTGCTTTATCAGCCAACCTTGAGCCACTCTCCCATCATCATAAAGTTGCATCTCTTTCTTTTTTTTACAAATATTTTCATGGTTGTTGCTCTAATGAGCAATCACTTCTAGTTCAATCAACCAAAACTCATTGTCACTTAGCTTGTCATTCAGCAAAGTTGTATCCTTTTACTGTACCTGTCCTTTCATGTCATAAAAATTTTTTATTCATCTAGTTTTTTCCCTCGCACATGAATAAAACCTCAAAACTCTCATTTATTTTCATTTTCCTGACTCATATAACCTGCAACATTTTAGGTCTTCAGTTTACCATTTTCTTTCTCTTTAGCCCTATCCTTTGTTTTCTAGTAACTTATAACTTATTGGTGGTTGCTTGCAATCTTGTTGAAAGTGAATTAGTTTAATTATACATATAAATATATATATATATATATATATATTTATATATATATATATAATATACATATATATTTATATAAATTTATATATATATATATATATATATATATTATATATATATATATATATATATATATATATATATATATATATATATATATATATATATATATATATATATATATAATTAATATACATATATATATATACATATATATATATATATATATATATATATATATATATATATATAATATACATATATATAAATACATATATATTTATATAAATTTATATATATATAAATATATATATATATATATAATTAATATACATATATATATATACATATATATATATTTATATATATATATTTATATATTTATATATATACATATTTATATATTTATATATATATATATATGTATATATATTTATATATATATATATATATATATATATATATATATATATATATATATATATATATATATATATATATGTATATATATGTATACATATATATGTGTGTGTGCCAGTTTTTTATAAATAGTAAATGTATGCCATAAATTTTTAATACATAAAGTATTATAATTTATAATACATAGTGTATTTAGCATGGAGTTGGCCCCAGCAATCAATCCCATGCTAAATCTTATAATTTTCTCGGTGCGATACCGGATTTGTAAAAAGTCTCATTTTTAGCCAGGGCCTTGGTCACTTATTATATACACACACACTATAATAAACATGTATGTAATGATTGTTTGTATTTTTCTTAGTTTATAAGTAAAAAGCTGGTTAATAAGTTGAAAAAATTTTGGGAACATCTTTTATTATCTTGTGTTAATTAAATGTGTTTATTGTTTAAAAAAACCAGCCCTCTTGTGGCACCTGAGACATTTTTTTTTAATTTTTAATTCAATGAAATATTCTTGATAGTTTAAAAAATTTATGTTTATTTTTCAAGAAAAATTTGTTTTTTATTTCCCAGCACTTTGTTTGCATCATTTTATATTTTTTATCATCATATACCTCTCTGTTCAAATCAGCATTGGGTTTCTAATAACTGCATAACAACTACCTAACAACCAATGTTTCTTGTTTTGTTTGTTGTTTTATTTTGAATAAATGTTCATTTCTTTACAAACTTTGTGGTTCTTCTTATTTTTAGTATAGATCCATCACATATTTTTTTACATGGTAAATAATGTATTTAAATACTTTAAACATTTTTTTTTTTTAAATGAAATAAATCAATAATTAATATTGTTTGAATTTGATAATTGAAACTTTTATGTTGCAGCCAATGAATTGCTTGTCTGATTTCACTGATAATGTTGAACCTTTTACTGATCTTGTTAGTTTTATTATTGAAAATTCATTTGAATTATTCCAGGTAAATTTTTGTTTATTTATATACAAATATTTATGTTTTTATTTATGCTTTTTTATGAACATTAATCAGTTCTTTTGCAGAGGGGTCATTTCTAATGAAATTATCCAGATCATGTCACCCATGCATTTCAGAATTAGTTCATTTTTACTTTATATGCAGTTCATAATAAATAACTGCGAAAATTTTAACTTAAATACACAATTAGTCATAATCTGAAGATTTTAGTCATAATCTGAAGAAGCAGCAAAGCAACTTTACATAATGGTTTAAGGAATCTTAAAATTTGCTACTCAAATAGATTTTTGATTGAGGAGTTCAAAAATAAAACTCTGGGGACTGGGGAATGTTTATTTAATTTTATTTGGAAATATTAACTTGTAAATTATAAATTTTTGATGCAAAAATAGATGCTGTTACCCAAAATCTCTGGGTAATTTAATTGTACATCATTAATTTATCTTAAATTTATTGAAAATAACTCCTGGTTTGTCTATTCTTGATCAAATTATGTTCTCAAAAATTAAAACTTCAAAATTTTTAAACAAATATATATATATTTCATAGGGCATAGGGATTTTTCATTTCATAGGGATTCATAGGGCAGTCAAGTTTTTGCTTGCAGTTACAATTTTCAGTATTTTTTTTTTTGAGAAATTCATTTTTATTAATCAATGCAAAATTATGGCCTTTTATAATTCTTTCAATATTTTTTGTACAGCTATAGTTTACTTTAATAGTGTGTCTGTTAAAAATTTTGTGCAATTTATTAGAGGGAGGGAAATGTTTGTCAACTAATTTTAAAAACGCTTTTCCAATGTTTGTTGAAACATTTTTGCTGTACGGAGGGTTGAACCAAATTATATTTTTATTTCTATTTCGCTTTTTTGCAATTTTTGTTTCAAATTTTAGCTCGAAATTTACTTCTAATGAAAATAATTTTATCTTCATACACGTCTTTCGAAGAGTTAAAAATATTTTCATTAGAAGAGTTTGGATTTATTCTATTGTTAATTGAAATGGGAATTCGTTTTAAGATTTGAGGGGGATGATTTAAATTTATATTAATATACGATAATTCATCATTAGGTTTTTTATAAGGCCTATAAGAATTTTTTGAGAGGTTAAATGTGACATCAAGAAAATTCACAATTTTTAAATTAATGTTTATTTTAATTTGGAAGCCAATGTTTTTGAAAATTTTTTATAATATTTTTTCTAACTTTGTCAAGTTGAGGCCCTGATTTTTTTTTGCACTTTTATTAGGCCATCATCGCAGTACAAGCCTAATTGATTAAAATGAACTATTTTAGCTAGGGAATTTAAAATATATAAGCCTACAAGTTTGCAAATTTCTGCTCCGTTGTAACTTCCCATTGTTACATCAAAGCATTTGTGCGTGGTTTTTTTCTTCCACGTCTCTTATTAAAATAGAGTTTTTCTGCAATGTTTAATTAGACGAATATTATCGTCTGCAATTTCAGTGTGGATATTTCCAAATTCTATTGTTTTATCTAAAATTTCTGCTGTAATTGAGAGGTAAAAATCATTAATATCAAATTGTATAAATGTGCATATATATATATATATATATATATATATATATATATATATATATATATATATATGTGTGTGTGTATATATATATATGTATATATATATATATATATATATATATATATATATATATATATATATATATATATATATATATATATATATATATATATATATATATATATATATATATATATATATATATATATATATGCAGTATTAGACGCACACAGATAACATCATAAAAAAACAGGAAGTTGCAGAGGCTTTAGTACATACATCGACTGAGGGTTTAGCATGGGCCAGCAATCTTTTCTGTAATAGATTGGGGCTTACAGTGGCTTGTAATTTTTATTCCCAACAAAACTCAGTTATTTATTGCAAACAACTATTGAAATACTGTCAATATTCCTATATTAATGAATAGTAACCCTCTCACTGATTCTTCTTCTTTCTGTCTTCTTGAATTATTGTTTACTATTGTCCTTTCATGTAAACCAATTATACAATTGATTACTAAATTAGCATCTGCTAAGGTTGCTTCTTTTTATCATGCTCACCAATTTCTTGCTCCTGTTTCCATTCTCTACCTCTACAAATCCTTTATTTGTCCTTGTATGGGATACAGAAATGAATAATAGAAAAAAAAAAGGAACCAGCCCAAATATCTTGTCATATTGGGGCTGGTTCTTCTAATGATGCCCTTTCTCTTCTAGACAAGGTCTAAAAATACATTGTAAGTTGGACCTGCTCTATCTGCTAAGCTTGAGCCTCTTTCCCTATGTTGTAAAGTTGAATCTCTTTCTCTTTTCTATAAATTGTATTATGGTCGCTACTTAAAGGAGTTATCATCTCTACTTCCATCAACTAAAACTCATTCTTGCTTGAATCATCATTTAGCTAAATCTCATTTGTTTACTGTATTTATTCCTGTAGTTATTCATCTAGTTACCAGGATTTCAACCCTTTTGAACTCTCTCCCATGTTTTTCTCTCATACAACCTACAACTACAACCTACAACTCTTTAAGTCTTCTGTCAATTGTTTCCATGCTCTATAATTCTATACTTTTTTTTCCTTGTAACTTCCAACTTAATAGTAGTTGCTTGCAGCCTTATTGGGAGTGAATCAAAATGAAAAATATATACAATTTTTAACTGTAATTAATTATAATAAATGTAAATAAACAATCTTTATTGTGTCAATATATAACACTAAAACCAATTAAGGTAACATTGAGGAAGATAGAATTATCTAAGAAATTTTTATACAGGACTGCTCCAACAGTGTTAACCTTTAATCATACCAAAATAAAAAGAGTTTCAGTAATTGTCCTATTTAAATATGAATTAAGATATTGTCAAGTGGCAAAAAAAGTCATGTGTCCAGTAAATTTTTAATAATATTTTTCGCTTGATAAAACAGAAATACCAATCACTCTATATTTGTACAGTGTTTACCTTTTTCATAAACTATAGGAAATAGTCAGTCAAGAAGTGGAAGAATTACAAATTCTTTGTATGTCCACCCTTAGCTAAATGCAGCTTTTCATTTCATCAAGGTATGGACTCAATAAGATCTTAAAGGTGCTGTGATGTTATTCCAAGCATTTTGCAGCAAGTTCCAAAGTTCATCCTGATTGCGTGGCTTTTTAGTCCTGATTGCCCTGAATAGGATTTCCCATACATGTTTAATGGGATTCATAACTGGGCTCTGGGGTGGCCATTCCATTTGCTGAACACTGTTATCCTGTAAAAATTTACACACTCTCTTAACTTTATGGCAAGGTGCATTATCATGTTGGAAGATAAAGGAATCTCTTCTGCCATAAAGCTCTCTGGCTGTAGGTAGCATGTGATTTCTTAACACTTGAAAGTCTTAATTCATGTTGCCTCTGCAACAATACAAATGACCAACCCCATGCCAGGATATGTATCCCCAAACCATTGAAGATCCACCACCATGTTTTACAGTAGAAGCTATGCAATCAGAATGAAACCTCTCACCTTTTCTTCTCACAATTAATCTCTTTGCTCCACAAAAGACCTGGAATAAACTTTCGTCACTCCACAGCACTTTTTTCTAATCTTCTAAAGTCCAGCCTCTATGAGTAGTTGCAAAGTCAAGCCTTTGGTGACAATGTAAGGCTGTAAGCTTCACACCTACACTGGCTTCTTCACACCTACACGAGCTCAAAGCCTCACTTTTTGTAGCCTATTTTGGACAGTTTTGTCTGTAATATTGACATCATGATAATCAGACATCAAAGGCTCTATTTCCACAGCAGAACAGTGGCAGTTCTCCAAATTGAGGCACACAATTGTCCTAACCTCTCGAGATGTTGTCTTCTTTGGCTGTCCACTTCTAGACCTATCTTTTAATTCCCCTGTTTTCCTGTACTTCATCATTATTCTTGTCACTATGTTCTTCGAAATCTTCATCTCTGATTTCTGTAATTTTTCTGTAACTTTTCTCTTTGTTCTATATCGCTCTCCTACATCTCAAGGCTGCACTCTTTTCAATGTTATTTCTGATCAATTGACCAAGCCCTTTCTCTTTATCCTTCAGCTAATGTTGTTGTTGGTGACTTTAATGCTCATCACACTGAATGGCTTGGCTCTAGTAGTGACTCTGCAGGTGTTACAACTTTTGCCTTTCTCAATCTTTAATGCAAATAGTCAACTTTCCAAAAATTAGGCTCTCATGACTTCTGGAGAATCTATAACAGTATCTATAATAAGGACAAACCTGTTATGCCACCTCTCTTGTATGGTTCAGATTTTGTCACTTTACCTAAAGACAAGGCTGAATTGTTTGCTAAGAACTTCTCATCGATATCATCTCTTGATTCCACCAATCATGTTTTACCTGATATTGCTGACAAACAGGTTAGTCCATTGCCTTACTTTTGTATCACTCCAGCTTTTGTATCCATAGTAATTTCCTGCTTAGATTCTTCAACAGCTTGTGGTCCAGACATCATACCTGTTATAGTTAAAACTATATAACAAGTGCTTATCAGAGTCTGGTTTTCCATCCTGCCAGAAAGCAGCAACTATTATCCCTATTTTCAAAAATTTTGGAGAGCGACCTGACTTGTCTAATTATTGTCCCACTAGTCTTCATCCTATCATAAGCAAGATTTTTGAGTCTTTAATTATTAAGCACTTAATCTATCATCTTGAATCTAATAACTTATTTTTCGATCATCAATATGGATTTCAATCTTGTTCTACTGTTGATTTGTTAATGGTAATAACTGATAGGTTTTATTATACATTAGATAGATGTGGTGAGGCTAAGGCTAACATTTCCTCGAAACAGTTCTTCGGAATTCACTTTCCCATTTTGTTTTCCTGATTCATATAATTTGCGATATATATATATATATATATATATATATATATATATATATATATATATATATATATATATATATATATATCTGGATGTACCTTAATATATATACATACATATATATATATATATATATATATATATATATATATATATATATGTATATATATATATATATATATATATTATATATATATATATATATATATATATATATATATATATATATATATATATATATATATATATGCGCCCCATACTTTAAAAATTTAGAGGGGCCACCTTAATTCCGAAATTTGCAACAAGACCCTAAACTCAAGGGAAAAAAAAAATTTTTAATGTCATGTTGGGTCTCAAAAGAATCAAAATTTTATAAAAATTTCAAAAATAATTATCTATTTTAATTAAAAGCACCTAACAATTTAACAAAAACAATTAAAAATTACACTTTTATTTATTTATTTTTTGTTAAAAAATAATAGTTTTTATCAGGGATGTGGAGTCCCAAAAGGACTCCGGCTTTATATCTCTACTTTTTCCAAGTCTGTAGTGTCCAGAAGTTCTAAACATGAATGTTGACTTATTATCTGCTATAATAAAAAAATTCATGAGATTTAATGACTTGAAACTTATTGTTTTTAAGCCCAGAGTCTCGGAGTCCTTGCCGCCATTATACCTAAGGACTCCAGGCTCAAAAAAATGGTTGTTCCTCTAACCTAAAAGTCCTAATTTTTTTCCTATTAGTAGTCCATAAACTTATTTATATTTTTAGAGCTCCTGGATACCAAAAACTAGGATAAAGTAATCTTTTTGTGACTTTCAAATCCAGAGTTTCTTTTTTGGGACTCCGCATCCCTGGTTTTTATGCAATAAAACATAAAATAATAATTTTTGTCTAAAATTTTATTATTTTTTAAATTTATATAAAATTTTGTTTCATTTGAGACCTAACATGACATACATTTGAGAAATTTTTTGGCTATTAGGGTTTTGTTGCAAATTTCAGACTCTAGGTAACTCTCCTAAATCTTAAATTTCCTCACACAGATTTATGTCAGAAAATTTTTGCCAACCTTATTTTTCCTAAATAATCAAACAATTTCTTTATCTATTAGGCTAGTATATGTAAATCTGTACTACATAGTTTCCTTTGTTTGTCTTGGACAATAAATGTTGGATATTCTTGGCTCACTTGCTTGTGTCTTATTAGTGGCTATGTAACTCTTCTTTTTATCTCCTAATGAGGGTACAGCTTTAAAACTCAGTTTCATGGTTCTGAGGTTGGCTAGTAATAAGGTTTCCTAAACTCTATGATAGCTAACAAGGACACTATCCATGTTGTGAATGAATAGTGTTCTTGTTAGTGATTTTAAATGAAACCTTACTATGCTTTTTTTATTTTGGAAAAAAGGATGGGCTAACCACAAACACTTATTCACAAACAAAAAACTGAAAAATTCAACCACCCTTTTAAAGTATATATGGCAGATAAGAGAAAACTTAAAAAAAACACCCAAATTAACCTGGTCAATAATTAAACAAGTCTAAACCCCGCCTACAGCAACTTTAAAAAAAAAATGTTTGCTTTGCCTTCATGAAAAACTTTGCATAATATCATACAAAGGTATGCAAGAATTATTAAATAAAAAAAAAACAGAAATAATATCTAAATGCCCTCACAAAATTAAGTTCTTACTTGACAACCACGAGCCCAAAGATAAAAAAACCGAACCATGCTCGCAAATGATTACAGTTTTATAATTGTTTTTGAACGTCACTATGTTTATTAAGAGTATATTTTTTAACGAAAAAAACAATGTATTTTTTATTTGATGATTGCAAAACACATGAAAATTTTTGTGGTAAACATTTTATTTTTATTTCATCTCATCAAAAAATCAATTATATAGCTCTGATATTATTCATTGAGCGCTCTTGCTGAATATATGCACACAGCAAAATGAAATATATTTACATATATATATATATATGTATATATATATATATATATATATATATATATATATATATATATATATATATATATATATATATATATATATATATATATATATATGTATATATATACACACACACACACACACACACAGTGGGTTGTCATCACACTAGAACCATAAGTTATTTTTGTAAATATTAGAAATAAAAAAAATTTAAAGATAATGCTTTTATTTACAATGTATTACTCAACAAAAAAATAAGCAAAGTTTTTGATCAAGTTAAATATTTTTTTAGTTATTACTAAAATATAACTAATACTTAAATCATTTATATTTTACTTTTATTTGCAATAATAGTGTTGGTGAGTTGTGGCATGCTTGCAACAATTTGTTTTTACAATTTTTATCAACTCTAGGTTTTTGTGCCAGATCAGGTTCCATTAGACTTCCATAAGGTTTCATCTTTTTAATAAAACTCTGTTTTTTAGATATACTTTTTTATGATCTTTTGTTTTACCAGCTTCCAAATATTTTTACTGGAGTGGAGATCAGGTGATTTGGTCATGGCAATATATTAATTTTTCCGTTTCAAGTAAGCAATAACACTTTTTGCTGTACACAAAGTTGCACCCTAATGCTCAAATGTTCTTGACATTTTTTGACCAATCTGTAATTTAGGAATGCAACTGTTTCTTCAGGACTTTTTTATATTGGTTCTTATTATTTTTAACACTATTATTTTTTGTAGAGACTTTCTGCTTCTTGTCCACAAATGGTTGGATTATTACTAAGGGTAGATGCTGGGATGTTTCCACATTTTTGTCAAGACAGGTGTATAAAGTTGAGTCGTCAACAAATAGACCCACTCTAGATGTGAGGTTGTTATGAAGATTAATAATGCAGATAAGAAACAACACAAGACCAAAGATAGAATCTTGCAATATTTTTATGTGAAATTTTAAATTTGGCACTCAAATTTGAAACTCTTGCTTTTAGTTAGTTTCTACTAAATATGCCAGAATGCAAGAAAACATTTTATATTTCTTAGCACACTGAGAATTTTATCAGACGTCCACAAAAGGTTTGTTAATAAGGTTGTTGACAGGTACCCAGGCATCCAGGTACCTACCTGTCCTCACATGCACAATCTTTTCCTTTCTTATAAAAAGAACTCCTTCAACTCATTTAGGGGTTGTCCATAAATTACGTCACGCAATTTTTTGACCGTTTCGAAGAAATTCAAGTTTCAGTTAAGTAAATTATATTTAAATGTTTACAGTCTCTTCTTAAAAAGATATGCATTTTTTTTGGAAAAAAAAATTTGAAAAAATAAATTTTTTCAAGCGTATAAAAAGTTAATCTAAGCAACTAAAATGTTTTAAGAAAATAGTTCTCATTAATTTTTATTAAGTAAAGGTTTGTAAAAGCTAGTTGTTGTAATTTCAACTTTTACAAAAAATATTGTTTTTTTTTAATGGGTACCCATGTACCCATTAAATTCTGTTCCTTTGACAGGTACTTGGGCAGGCATTTTTACAATTTTTAACAGCCTTATTTGTTAAATACTTCTGATTGTAGAACTCAGATTCAAACTTCTGGCAGTTTTATCATTGCTTGAAAACCATGTCTATTAATTTTCATTCAGTTTTTACTAAAACAGTCATTTTACCTTGTCTACTCATACCTTATGTAACTATACCTTAATATATTGGTTTAGCTTCACTCCAAAAGAGACATATATATATACAGTATGTGCCAAAGTTGTCACCATGTTTGAACAAAAAAATATTTTATATATATTTTAATAGAAAAGCTGTAAAGAGAAATGAAATTTTAGTTTTATTAATTAAATTCAAGACTTCGCTAACTAAAAATATTGCTTTTTGTTAAATTTAGAAGATATTGAATTTTTTTTTTAATTTTTATGTGAAAAGCTTATGGTGACAATTTTGTTGCGAAAGAAAGCAATTAACATATTTGTCCACAGTTAATTAGGCATGCGACATAAATTAATAGCCTTATGACTAAAATGATTGAGTTATCAACTTTTCACAGATTTTTAATGATTAAATATCATTTAGAGTTTGATTTTGTTTACAAAACATAAAAAAGTATTGTTATTATCATCATGAGGAAAATAAATCTTGAACTAGAAAAAAATATTGTGGAAAGGCTTAAATCCAGACAATCTTATCATGAAATCGCTGCTGAGTTCGGAAAGTCTCATAATCTCATATATAAAATCAAATTGCGCAATAATTTAGAAGTAAATAAGCCTAAATATGGTCGAAAGAAAATGTTTACACCAAGAGACCAAAGAACAATCGCTCATTTAGTTGCTTCTGGAGAGTCTAAAACTGCAAAGGATGTTACTATTTTAATGAATAACAGCTATGGGACTCATGCTTCAGTGCGGACAGTCTATAGAGAGCTCAAAAGAATTGGTTTTCGATCCAGAAGAAAGATCAAGAAGCCATTGTTAGTTTCTTGTCACCGCCAAGCTCGTTTAAATTATGCTAAACTTCATGCACACATGACTTTTGATGACTGGATTTGGACAGATGAAAGTAAAACTAATATGTTTGGATCAGATGGTATAAGATATACTTGGAGAAAGCCTAATTCACCATTATGTGCTCGAGATTTTACACTAACCGTTAAATATGGTGGAGGAAAACTCTTGTTTTGGGGATGTTTCTGTGCTCGTGGAGTCGGTGAATTAGTAAAAATTAATAGAATAGTGAATGCTGATGACTATATCAACATCTTGAAGGTCGGATATTCCAAGTCCCTTCGAAAATGGGGCAGAACTTTACATAACACGATGTTCATGCAAGACAACGACCCCAAGCATAAGGCTGTTAAGACCATTAAATTCCTTCACAACAAGAAATTGAAAATTGTTGACTGGCCAGCACAAAGCCCTGATCTTAACTCACTCGAAAATTTATGGGCAATAGAATAAACAACGGGTCTACAACTTTCCTACTCCACCTAAGAATAAGGATGAACTTTGGGCTCGTGTACAAGAGGTTTGGTACTCAATTACACCCGAGGAATGCCGCAAATTGGTTGCTAGTGTTCCTGAAAAAATTCAGGCTGTAATTAAATCTAAGGGAGAATACACTAGATATTAATTTACTACAATATGTTATTTGCTTTCATTTGCAACAAAATTGTCACCATTAGCTCTTCACATAAAAATTAAAAAAAAAATTCAATATCCTCTAAATTTAATAAAAAGCAATATTTCAGTTAGCTCTGAAGTCTTAAATTTAATTAACAAAACTAAAATTTCATTTTTCTTCACAGCTTTTCTATTAAAAAAAAAATGTGTGTGTGTGTGTGTATATATATATTTATATGTATATATATATTTATATGTACATGTATATGTGTGTATGTGTGTGTAAGCAACTACAAGCAAATAAAAACATCATAATCTATTTTTGTTTAGTTTACTTTTTTTTTCTCTCTTTTTTTTTTTTTTTTTTTTTTTGTATTCTTTGTGTCAGCCCTCATTATTATTAAAGCAATAAAAAAATTTTAATCCATAATTCTCACATGTATTGGTTTATTTCTAAATCTGAATGTATTAGGGTCAAGTCATATTTTTTCTTCAAATATTTTTTTGCATTTGTATCTGTAATTTTTCTTAAATACGATATATTTGTAATTTTTTATGTTATATTCATGTTTATTTTAACATGATTAATCTGTTTGTTTTTATACTATATATCCATATTTATTTTAATATTATATATCCATGTTTATTTTAATATCTTATATATTTACTATTATTATTATGTATTTAATATTATTATTATATATTTAATATTATATAGCCATGTTTATTTTAATATATTTTAATATAATTATATTAAAATTTTTATATATATTGTATTTATTTTAATATGATATTTATATATTTTTCAATATGATATTTTTTCTTCTTAATCTACTATTTTTTAACATTACTAAATTTCTGTTTCTGTTGCATTTACACTTAATTAAAAAAAAATTTATTTTTTATATTTTAAACACTTCTTACAGATACCAGCAGAATTTCTGTCAGAAGTAAAACAGTACTTACAGAAAAAAGACAAGGTATTAATTAATTTGCAAAATTGCATTATTTAAATATTCAAAGAGATTATAACTATTATTTTAGTAGGCTTCCTTTGCAAGGAAGCTATCAATTTAAAATATGATGAAGTTAGTAGAAAATTTGATGATGGTGATGATGATGATGATGATGATGATGATGATGATGATGATGATGATGATGATGATGATGATGATGATGATGATGATGATGATGATGATGATGATGATGATGATGATGATGATGATGATGATGATGATGATGATGATGATGATGATGATGATGATGATGATGATGATGGTTTTATATTTCTAAGGAAAAAGATGCAGAAGTACCAATGGAAAAAACATTTTGTCAGCAAGTTGATCCCAAGCAGTTTCGTAAAAATGCTAAAAGTAACACTGATGATGCATTAATGCTTCTATATGCTCATATGATGGATCTTCCTGATGGAGAAAAGAAACGAGAGTTTATGGAGAAGGTAAGTCTAATAAAATGATCTAGATTATTGTAGAGTTGTAATAGTATTTTTTTTAATTTTGTAAATTGATTTTTTTGTTACTTATATTTTTTTGATTCAAATTATTCCATCTCCCTCAATTATCTTTTTAGTATTGTACAAAAATATTTCAGAATACTAAATACTGACTTCAAATTCAAAAAGTTAGAGATTTGATGCCCATTCTGGCCACAAAAGTGACAAAGAGAGAGGGAACTTCCTCACTAAATACTTCTCTATAGTGCCCTGTGACAAGACCCTAACAACTGGGAAAAATTTAATAAAATGAAATCATTTGGTAGAATTGATTTTTCACTTTTCCAAATAACATTTGTTTTTACCATGACTACCCTTGCCTTAGATGGATTTAAAATTAAATGATACAAATAAAGTGTCCAAAGAATTACAATCATTAGCTTTCAAAGCTATATATAAAAAAAAACATATAAGTTATTACATATAACATATAGGTATATATATAAAACATATAGGCTATTACATATAACATATAGGTTATTACATATAACATATAGGTATTTATATAAAACATATAGGTTATTACATATAACATATAGGTATATATATAAAACATTTAGGTTATTACATATAACATATAGGTTATTTATATTTTGTTTTGTAATCTAATGATTGGAATCATTTGGACGATATAACATATTAACCTTATAATGATTGGAATCATTTGGACAATATAACATCTATAGTTGAATTTAAGTATTAATTTAAAAAATGAAGAACTAATTCTGATTTTTTTCAATTAAAAATGAAATTCAAATAATGAATCGAATTATACTTGATTTGAACTCTGGAGCAAAGTGCCTCATAAGAAGCACTTTTAGATTTATTTTTTTTTTTAACTTTACTTTCTATTTTTATGCACTCTGATTTTTTATTGATATTTATATTCACTGGTTTTTTTCTGATATTTAAATTAGCAATATTTTTTGTTTTAAAATATTTATTGATATATTTTAAAATATTTATTGATATAGAGACTGACTTTAATTACTTGAGGTTTTTGTTATTTTTTTAGTTTAAAGAAAGCTATCCGGGTACCCCTTTGTTCATACCACTGTCAGTTCAGGTAAAAATATTAATTTTTCAGTCATAAGTGAATGATAACTTGATTTTTTTTTTTCGGTTTTTTTGGTTTTAGAATAGACGAAAAGAATATATGAACTCAACTGATAATATGAGTCCTGCTACACCATTATACTCTTCAAAAACAACTTATGTTATTCCTTCAAAAAGTTTTCCTATGAACGGGAATTCAACAGAAGAGTGTTTAAATTTGTTAACAGTTACACCTGTTTCTAAAGATATACCCTCGCAAGCCTCAAGTACTCCAAGCACGCCTGGTGCTAGAATGAAACTTTGCTTAAAAAGATTACGAAGAAGAAGTGCCGAAATTTTCAAACCTAAAGCTCCTAAAATACCTACACCAGAAAAACCAGAACCACATTTACCTGTGCTGTTAAGAATGAAAGAAGCTTTTAAGCGGAAAGTACCTTCAGCTAATAAAGCGCTGAAAAAATCTGTAAGCACACCTATAATTTCACGCAAAAAACAAAGTCTTTCAGAAACTGATTTGACACCCAATAATGACAGAATCAAAAATGGGGAAAGTGCACTATTTAGTGAAGGGAGAGTGTTTAACAGAACTTTAGAGGAACTTCAACCTCCTGACGGTGGTCCGATTCGCTTTCAATTTGGAAAGCAAAATGAAGAAGCCGTTACCTTTAGTAGTAACCATGTTGTGAATGATCAAAGCAAGTCTCTTGAAAGAACTCCTCTTATACGTAAAAGTCTTTATCCAGACTTAAAAAATAAAGTTGATAATTTTACAGACAGATTTGGTTCAAAGATTAAACCTCAGAGAGATATTTGCCATTCAGTTTTAAAACCTCCGTTTTCTTTAAAACCTCCTATAATCGATACTGATTTTGATTGTTGTGATATATTGAATGGACTTACATTAGAAGATAATAAACTTTCTATAAACGAAGCATCTTATGCAAAATTTAAGGAGCGCAGGAGCTATAGAAAGTTAGCTGGTTTAACAAACGACGAAGTTGGGGAACTGCGAAATTGTGAGTTAAATAATGATTCAATGGTTTCTTAACTTTAAATCCAGGTTTTTTGTTTGATAAAATAAATGCCAAGGTAACTTTTTTTTAATTTTAACCGTATTTTGGACTTTATAGGATTTTTTGAAATTAAAGACCGCTTTGAGTCATTTACGATTTCTTTTGCAAATCATGACGTTTCTTATATGTGTATGATATATGCTTTGAACATATTTATTGCGATAAAAAAAATTAAAATATTACATCGTAGATGTATTTAAACCTGTTTGGATGATATTTATATTGTTTCTAATTATTTTTTGAATAATATACTTGAAAGGCGCTTCAGATTAATAACTAGTCTGTAAATAAAACCTACGTATGAAGCAACTTTTTTGTGTTTGGGATGTTGTTGTTTAAAAAAATCTTTCGTTTAGTCGTCGTTAAATGCTTAACAGTGTTAGTCGTAAAAAATACGTTAAAGCCATTTTTCGGTCTTGTGCTCCTTGCAAGTATACATTGTTTTTATTGCAGTTTTGATGTTTATTTATATATATATATAAATATATATATGTATATGTAAATGTATATATATACATATATATATATATATATATATATATATATATATATATATATATATATATATATATATATATATATATATATATATATATATATGTATATATATACATTTACATATACATATATATATATATATTTATATATATATACACATACACACATATACTTATATATATACATACATATATAAATACATATATATACTTATATATATATACGTACATTTATATATACATATATATATACATATATATATACATATATATATATATATATATATATATATATATATATATATATATATATATATATATATATATATATATATATATATATATATACATATATATACACACATATATAAATGTTATATTATAAACATGTATATTTATATTTGTATATATATTTATATATATATACACATGAATAGTTATTATATAATAACATATATAATGTATATTCATTTTTAAGTGTGTGTATGTGTATATATACATATATATGTGTGTGTATATGTATATATATATATATATATATATATATATATATATATATATATATATATATATATATATATATATATATATATATATTTATATAGTTGGTATAAGTTTGCGATTTTAATGAAACAAAAAACTGTTAAAGTGTTTAGATTTAAAACTTTCTTCATCTCTGTTTTAACTTAAAATTTAAAAAATAGTATTGTAATAAATAGATTATAGTAATATATTTTAAATATAAAACGACATTAGATATATTTATAAAAGCTATTTATGTAAGGATTATTTATATAGATGTTTTACAAAACCGAAAAGTTGTATTTTTTTTTTAAACAGATTTTTAAAATACTTGCAAGTCTATAACTGTTAACGTTTGCAGTTTTACGCGTATATTTTAAGTTAACGTTAGCAGTTTTACACGCATTCAACTGAAAAGAACCAACCGATAATTTGGCATATCATGAAATTTTATTGCCATTAAACTCGCAAATTTTTGATGTTTATCAAAAAGAAACCAACTGTAATATCCACTGCTTATGTGTTATACAGTTTTAAAATGTTGGTTTTATATGCTTTTCAGTTGTAAATTATTTTTTAAATGTCATTATCTCAGAGATTTTTGTACTTGGTTCCTTTCTGTTGAATGTCGTCTATTTTAAGTTAACGTTTGCAGTTTTAAACGCATATTTTAAGTTATTTGTTTTCTAGATCCCGTTTCTCTACTGTAAGTTTTTTCACATCAACGTCTCATCTTATTAAGTATCGAGGGGCCCTCATTGATTGTAGTATCTAAAATATACTTATGTAGTAGCACTCTCATTAAAAGCGCTACTACATTAGAAATGTATTGCTTCATAAAAAAATTCAGCCAAATTCAATATTTTTTTAAATATTCACATTAAATTGAATTAAGTAGTCCAATGCACTAATTTTGAAAAAAATGGTTTCTTAATTACTGTAATTTTGATAAATTTTCATAATTCTTTTTTTTTTTTTATTACAATTGCATTATTTTCAAATATTTTCAAAAGTGATATGTTATGGATTATAAATCCTCAATTATGGAAAGCAAGAATTACTTAGTTTTTGTTGAAAGAAAAAAAAATGCATTCAAAAACAGAAGTATTGTGGAAAATTTTTTTTTGTTTAAACCTTAACTATTGTTTGGTGGCATGCTTAGACACCTTCCGCCGCAGCGGAACAACCGTCGTTATTCCAAATGTGTTCAGCCTATAAAATTCTGCGCTATTTTCATGTGTCTTTAACAACTGCCAGTTGACGCTTACTGGGCACTAATTTCTTAAAAGAACTATTTTTAAACTTTTCTCCAAGTTTCAGGCCTTCTGTCAAACTTGGAAAAAAGTTCTGCAGAAAATTCTGCAAAATAGACGTCTTGCAGAACTTTCTTGTTCGATTGCAAGATTGTTCTAGGAGCAAACTTAGATCTGTTCCAATCCAATTTTCTATGTATGTATCTAGTGTATTCACACCATTCTCAATCTAGACCAAAAATCTTGATATTTTTTGTGAATAAAAGATCACTGGATCTCTAGGTTCGTTCTTGTATTTCTATTATGACATGATGAACATGCAGTTACATTATTTAGTGGCTAAAATATATTATTTTTATACTCCAACCAGATTTGTGTTTCAAACCTCTAATCCAAGTTTTGCTCTCTTACTATTAGTGCTTCATTCTCTACAGTTTCATAGTTTTTCTGTTCATCTATGACTTGCAAATGTTTATAATGTCAACATCTATGCCCCCCCCCCCCCATTTTTTTCTTGAAATAGTAACTATTGCTGTTTCAGATCTTGTACTAACTTGACACCTTAGAAAAAGCAGAGTATTTCATTTTTTAAACGATGCAACATTTGAATCCTTTACCTTTAAAATTTTGTATCTGTATTTATTGAATACTTAACTTTTCATCACAGATCATGATAGATCCACTTTACTCCAGAAACTATAGAAAAATTGGTAAAGCTTGCTTCAATACACAATGATGGTGGTTTTAAACAACCAGTAAAAGGGTCTAAACAAGGATCTAAACATTGAGGATTTATAATATAATTTTTTTAAATCATTTGAAAATGATGCAGTTCTAATAAAAAATGTAAAAATCATAAAAATTTATCAAAATTACAGTAGTCAAGTAACCAATCAAAATGAGTGTTATATATCCACATTGTTATATATTTTTAAAAAGCTGTTCAATACATTATTTTATAAGTGAAAGTTTAACAATATTAGACAGTTCTACAAAAAGTTATGTGGTTTTTATTGCAAGTTTTTGATATGTAGATTTTCTTATAAAACTGGTAATTTTTTATATACAAAATGTTATTTTATTCCAGACCACTAGCATATATTAGAGGTGTATCTTAAAATTAGGTGTTAGGTAAAAGTTCAACACACCCGTTTAAATATTCATTGTTTAAAATACTTTAATATTTTCTAAAATGGTTATAACTAGTTGAAATTAAAAATTATACTTTAATACTTTACAACTAAGTAACTTGTGGTGTGTAATTTAACTTTACTGGAGGGCTCACCAGTAAAGTTAAATTACACACCACAAGTCTCCCCTCCCCTCCCTCAACCTTTAAAAATTAAGTCATATAATGCTATTTTTAAAAACAGAGAAATTGTATAAAAAATTGATTTATCGCATTAGCAGATGTATCAGAGTATCCAAGTAGTCTTATAAAGGGACGGATTACCCGCTCTAACTTACAAAACACACAAAAATAATAAATCTTTTAAAATAAAATATGTAATTAATTATTATAAAAAAATGGTTTAGTTAATGATTAAATTTTTAAACTCTACTAATGAAACAAAATAAATCATTTTCAATATTAGACACGCCACATAAAGGTAAGCCACAGCCATCCACCAAAAAAAATAATTGCGAGTCACAAAACTTGTTGTACCTACTTTTCAAGTCGCAAAACTTGCTGTAGTTGTTTTTCAAGTCGCAAAACTTGTAGTACATTTATAGTAATGTATAAGTATGCATAAGTATGTATTACATTCAAATTAAGAAAAATTTATTCTCCCAATACAGCATCAGCACCAAGCTGGATTTTTTTTTTTAATGCAATATTCACCCGCTTCAATTTCAGTTTGATCTTGTTTTCATTAAAGAATTATGTAATCTATTTTTTATTTTTTTTTACTGCCCCTTAATAAATGACAGATTTTGAATACTCAATGCCATACCATTTGTGACAGAGTAACAATTCTAACAATTCCTTCTAACAAAGCATCGTCTAAATTATCAAATTGCTTAGCAGGTAAGTATTTTTTCTTTTTCATCCATATTTTCTTGTTTGCAGGTCTGTCTGTAAAAAATCTCTGCTCAAATTATGTTTTAGTCGAGTTCTTATATTTTTTTTACGTGCAATGTTAATAGGCTACTTAAATACCTTTTGTTTATACAATTTTTCAAGGCTATCTAAATAATCTATAGTCTTTTCTTTTTGTATCTTATTTTAATTGATATATAACAATTTGTAGCATTAGGGCATCCTGCTTTTGCATCACTAAGCATCATTAATATCTCTTCACTATCTATATTGTGAAACCTTGCACTAGTAATCTTCTTTTAGTGTGTCGCTGTAACAGTGGAAGATATAACTTTTATATTATCAACAAGGCATCCAGTAGCGTAGGCAGGATTTTTTGATGTGACAGATATAACACTTTCAGACATTGAGTAAACTCCAAACTTAAGTATGTTCATATTTATATTAAATAAGAATGTTTTTCAAAAAATCGCAGTGTTGGAGCCTGGGAACAAAATTTCCGTTCGCTCCCCCTACCCCTAACGTGAAAGCAAAAAGTTAATAAAATATAAATTTTAGCATACTACGCTAAATTTAATTTCATCAAAAAGTTTTAAATAACAATCTTTAAAACGTTCAAAAGCTATTATCATGCAAAAATTCCTCTCTCCTCAAAATAAAGGAATTGTAAATCTCATATGGTCATAACTTTCAAACATTGGAAAATTTTTAAATAAAACAAATTTAAGGTTAATGTAGTATGCTAAAACTTACATTTTATTAACTTTTTTGTCCTCACGTTACGGGTAAGGGAGCAAACTTTAAGGTGTTTTTTGTTCCCAGGCTCCAATGACCGCGATTTTTTGAAAAACATTTTCATTTGACATAATTATGAACATATTTAATTTTACGGTTACACAATGCCTGAAAATTCCTTACCTAAAACATCAAACAATCCTACCTACAGTACTGAATATATTCTATATTTTATATGTTTTATACCCTACATTTATATTGTTATCAAGACATCCTCCACTACATTAAGACAAGCGGAGGTCATTTTGATAATCTGGTATACGTATAAAATATAAAATGTATATAATTTGTTGTTGTTGTTGTTGTTGCTGTTGTAGTGCTTCCAGAAGTCTCTACAGTCTTATCACAGAGATTATGAAATTAATGGAAATATTTTAATGATACTTAAAAGTTATTTAAGCAACCGTTTATATATATAATATATAACCGTTTATATATATAAATAGTTTGTTTACAGTAATACAACTGTCTTTTTCAATTTATTAGATATAACATGTAGGGTCCCTCCAGGTTCTATACTAGGACCTCTTCTCTTTCTAATTTACATTAATGATCTCTCAAAAGCCTCAAATTTAATGACGGTCATGTTTGCCGATGATACTAATCTCTTTTTATCTCACAACAACACAACAACATTATTCCAAAATATGAACATTGAATTAACAAAAGTCTCTGACTGGTTTAAAATGAATAAGCTGTCACTAAATGTTCAGAAAACTAAATGGATACTTTTTCATTAAACTTCAAAAAAAAAAGTACTGCCTCCTGTCATGCCTTACTTTTTATTGACAAAATTCAAATAAAAAGAGAACTAACTACTAACTTTTTAGGAATCAATATCGATGAAAACTTTAATTGAAAGTATCACATTGATTTGTTGTGCAACAAAGTTGCTTGAAATATAGGAGTAATGTACAAAGCTGAAAATGCTTTAAATAAACACATTTTAACACAATTATATTTCTCTTTAATCCATTGCCATATAAGTTATCCAAATATTGCTTGGGATTATAGCAATAAATCTAAACTGCTACCTCTTTATCGTCAGCAGAATCACGTTGCTCGTCTTATCAATTATTAAGATCAATTTGCTCATACCAAACCATTATTATTTCAAACGAAAACTCTTCAGCTGAATATTTTTAATATACTTTGTTTTAAGGACAAATGTAAAACCAACGCATCTCCTGTTTCTTTTCATAATCTATATACCTTAAAAGATAAAAGTAGATATAACTTAAGAACTTTCATTCATTGTCATTTGATTTATTGTAATATTGCATGGGCAAGTACAAATCATACAAAATTAAAAAAATTGTACAGTAAACAAAAACATGCCTGCAGAATATTATTTGGAGCTGATAAAATTGTACCATGCGAGCCTCTTCTGCGTATACTGGGCGCATTAAATGTTTATAAAATAAACTTACATCAAGTTTTAATGTTTATGTATAAAACAAAAATGGGACTATCTCCTAAAATATTTCAGTCCTATTTTGAAAAAGTAGAGCATAAATATCCGACAAAATTTTCAAATAATAACTACATTGTCCCTAAATATAATTCAAAACAAATTACATATTCAATTCAATATCGTGGACCCTATTTGTGGAAAAATTTCCTAATATTGCAAATACGGAAAAAGTTAGTATACATCAGTTTAAAAAAGAATCGAAACAGGTGTTATTACTTATGGATTTTAATATATCCGATTTTAAATGCCTCTTTTAAACTAAAATTCAATTATATAAAATATGTATCAGAATTTATCAATTTATCAATTTTTGTTTGTTAGTTTTTTCATTATTTGAGTTATGGTGTTTCCTCTAATCTTAAAAGTTATTGGTGAAATCTTAGTTTTTCAACATTTTACTTAACTATTAATGAGTTGTTATTTATTTTACTTTTAATTAAATTGGGTAAAAATTTAAATATTACTTTATTACAAATTGTTATAAATTTTATTTTCATATTCTTCAACAAATACTTTGTATAATATACGTATATAGTCTGGCTCTTGAAAATACGTGCTCTTTAATTAATTAATTTATTTTTTTGTTTTTGTTTTTTACTTTTTTTTCAGTTTTTCTTGTTTACTTGATTATTACTCTTAACATGAATATTGTTCTTGAAGTATTTCTTAAACTAATTGTTATTTATTTTTACATTTATAATTTTTAATAAATAGTTTGTAAAGTATAAATATATTATCCGGCTATTGTAAATACGTACGATTGGGGCTCGGTGATAAGACAAAATAACGTCTGTTCACAAAAAATCCGGACTGATTTCAAATGTACACAAATTGTTCTAAATTTCGAATTTTCGATTCAATATTTTTAAATTTAATCGGTCAACAACAACAGTTTCATTTTGTGGCAAAATTGAGTTTAAATAATTAATTCAAATAAACATGGAGCATCTAAAAGAGAACGATGTTAGAAATGTGATTGGAAATTTTTATAAACAAAACATAAACAGTGGAAAGAAATTTACAGTGGATCATTTTAAGAAAATGGGAATCGCAAAATCTACAATTTATGACATAATTAAAAGGTCTGAAAATAATTTGCCAATGAATAGAAAAATCGGTTGCGGCAGAAAACCTTTTAAAATTACACCAGAAAAGAGAGAGTCCATGATTGCAAGAGCAGAAGAGAAAATCGGGATTTCGCAAAGAAAATTGGCACTAAAATATAAGATAAGCGTTTCATACGTAAATAGATTATTAAGTATGCATGGACTAAAGTATACCAAAAGAAAAAATGCACCAAAAACAACAGAAAAGCAAGAAATTAAACAAAAGAAAAACTTATTAAAACTTTCAAAAACTTTTTTCAAGCCATCAAATGAGTTTGAAATCATCATGGACGATGAATCTTATTTCTGTGTAAATGGTGCAAATTGTTCACAAAACTCTGGCTACTATACAAAGGATAGTTCTCAAACTGATCCTAACATTAAATTCAACTTCAAAAAAAAGTTTGACGAGAAAGTTCTCGTTTGGATTGCAATCAGTCGTTTTGGTCATTCGTCGCCTTATTTTGCTGTAAAAAACTGTGCACTGGATGCAAAAACTTATTCTAAAGAATGTATTACAAAAAGACTTCTTCCATTTATAAATTCCAAGCATCAAAACATGAAAATTTTATTTTGGCCTGACGGAGCGAGATGTCATTATGCAAAACACACATTAGAAACTTACAACACTTTAGGTATTAACTTTGTCGACGCTAAAGATAACCCCCCAAATGTACCGCAGTTAAGGCCAATTGAAAATTTTTGGGCACATTTAAAAGCAAAAGTTTATGGAAATGGATTTACTGCGAAAAATCTTGACCACCTTAAGAATAGAATTCGATTAAAGTTGAAAGAGTTTGATCCAGACTACTTTTTCAACCTAATGGATTCAGTCAAAACTAAAGTTCGAAAAGCCGCTGATTTAGGACCACTTTCGGTTATAAAATAGTTAACAATGTCCAGTCACTCATTTTAGTTAAAATTTTTGTCAAAAATCGATTAATTTTGTATTCAATTAAGAACAATTTTTCATTCCGGATTTTTTGTGAACAGACGTTAATATCTTCTACTTGCCCCGCCAGTTTTTTTTTATTTATAAACCTTGTAAATTGTAAAAGTTAATAAACGGCGAAATAAATAAAAAAAAAAAAAAAAAAGAAATGATAATCTAATTCGGTAACCTTTTTCTCTAACTAATTTTGGAAAGTCATGTATTTCATTTCGAGGAGCTTTTCTTAGGAAAAAAAGAGTTTTGAAAAATTTTGATTTTTCCCTTGAATAGAAGTATCTTTCATTCAAGAAAAAACTAAAAGAAATTATTTTATTTTTTGGAGACATATTTTTATATTTTTATCTTTCTTCTGAAAATGAATATGAAGCTTATTACATAAGGTAATATATAATATTATAATCCATATCTTACGTGGTTATGAAAACAGACTTTTTAAAATATTTTTGTATTTATATATAAAAGTATCAAGAATTTCTTTACAATTTTATTTACATATTCTTACGAAATTTATGTTCTCGCTAATTATTACTACGACATTATTATTTATTTATTTTTACTTTATATTTTATGTTAATTTAATGTACTTAATATTCACGAGCGGTTCTCGATGATCTTTTTTTTTGTTTTTGTTTTTATACCTGTATATTTTGTTATATTTTTGTATTTGTATTGCGATTTTTATCTTAACTATCTTATTGTATAAACTCATTGAATATTTAAGTAAAGAACATAAAATTAAAAAAAAAAAAGTGCATCGCGGAAGAGCATTTAACCATGAAGTTCACGCCTCCTTCCTTACCAATGTCGCTTATTGAGCTAGAGCCGGCGTGGAACTTCGGACCTCTTGATTCTGACTGTGACCCATTTAATATTGTATAGCGATAGTTGTGGTGGATAAAATCGTAATATAAAAATGTCTCTTATGTTACAATATATTTTGCACAAATCTCCATTTCTAAAAACCTTTGAACCGGAATTTTATGTACCAAGGCATAGTTTTTTCTCCTGCGTCCGGACTATGCTGTGATTGAAAAAGCAAAAAAACGAAGGACCAAATATTTGTTCCAGGTCATTGGATAGACCTTATTAAAAATGCAAAGAAGAGGGCCCTAAAATTTATTGTAAGAAAAATGGAGACCCATGAATTTCTTAGTTCAAAATTATTGGAGGGTGGGATAACCAATAAAAAAAAAATTAATAAGTGGCAAAAAAGCTTCATAGCTAAAGACATGTTGGATAAAATTGAATAAAGGATGACCACGCTTATTTCAAATGAAGCAGGCGCATTTAGAAAGTGACACATTCATGTTGCCGGACGTTACAATGCGAAATCGTGGACAGTCATCTGACACTATTAATGTTGAACTTGAGCCCTTGTACCTCAACGGTAGAAAACTAACAAAAGAAAAGCTAAGTGATCTTTTTGAGCTAATACAATTCATACCGCCTGACCATCATCTCTATTATCTTTCTCTTAAAGGTGACGAGGAGGCAAATGATTTGGGTCTAACTGATGTTCCTGGTGACGAAGAGATAAATTAGTGCATCTTAAATATATAAACGAATCATTAACTAAGTCATAGATAAAACATTTGTTTAGCCTAACCAACTCTATTAACAATATTTTCAAAAATTTGAAGAGGCAAAATTACCTTTAATATCCTTCTGATAATCATACTTTTTCATATTATTTTTAAATCCTTAAAGTCCTTATAGTCTTTTCCAGTTTACTAAAAATGAAGTTTTAGTTTTAAAAAATGAAGGCTTAGACCACTCCGCTGAGCCCCTCATATATTAAGGACATTCATTTATATAAAAGAGGTCTATCCAATGTTACAAAATAGTTTGAGCTAAGTTACTTAACGTTATAATGTTGTTTATATCATCCAAATTAAAGCACTTCATATTAATTTTCAAGTCACTGTTTTTACATGATTCTTAATAAATGATTCAAAGAAATTAAATTTGAAATAATTTTACTCAAATTAAATTATCAGTGTAATAAAAAAACAGATTCTATTATAAATTCTATAATATAAATTGATATAAATTGTAAAAGTCACATCGTGATATAAATTGTACAAGTTAAATTATTGATATAAATTGTAAAAGTCGCACTTACAAAAACTAGATTTATAAATTTTTGGAAAATTATGGGGTCCTAGATTGCAGCCAAATTGATTTATAGGTAAATCCGGCCAATATTGATTTATAGGTCCTGCTAATATTGATTTATAGGTATTTATAGGTAAATCCAGCCAATATTGATTTATAGGGAAATCCAGCCTGTTCATACAAGCATCCAAAAGATTATGAATATTTTTCTGTACGTTGTACTGCCAGAAGATAAAATAAACAATACGTGTTTTACGTCTAATTTATTTATTTATTTTTTTTGTTGCAAAAAAAAAAAAAAAATAAACAAAAAAAAAGTAACGAAAAGTGAAATGGTCTTGATGACCAAGGTGAGGTAGTCTTGATTACCAATATAAGTAAATTGGTAAAAAAAATGTTTATGTAAGCTGTCTATTACTATTGTTTATATAAGCTACAGAACCACGGGAAAATGCACTCGCATATGACCTCTACTTATCAGTGAGAAATTGCTGACGTCCGACTACAATAAGGTGGTTATGGTGTCAGATGCTTACAAACAGTTGCATTCTTTTCTTAACCATAGAAATCATAAGCAATGTTTTTTGTGCTAACATGCGACATTATAAACACGTTGTCATACATTGAAACAATCAAAATTATTTTACACAAGTTTATGAATATTGCTAAATTGCATTCCACATTTTTAGAATTAAATGTTAACTTTAATTCAACTTTAAGGATGGCAAAAAATTACACACTGCAAATGGACAGAGAAAAAAATACATCCTGTAGATAGATAATAATAAGGAACTAGCAGCACATGCAGTTTAAACTTCAGTGGAAAGATTATGTACAATAACAAGAATAAGAAGTATTGATAGGCCTATATCAATACTTTCTGTATTTTCAAAACTCTTCGAACGTGTAGTTTATAATAGAATCTATGATTACTTCATTAAAAACAATTTTTTTTACCCAAATCAGTTTGGCTTTCAAAAAAATCTCTCTACAGAACATGCAATCATTGAAATAGTAAATCAAATAACTAATGGTTTTGAAAATAATAAATTTACTTTAGGAGTGTTTCTTGATTTATCAAAAGCATTCGATACAGTGGACCATTGCATTCTATTAGATAAATTAAGGCATTACGGAATAATAAATAAAACTTATTATTGGATTAAAAGCTATCTTACAAACAGAAAACAATATGTAAATAATGTCCAATCTGGAGTATTAAATGTCATATGTGGAGTCCCGCAAGGATCGATTCTTGGTCCACTTCTTTTTCTAATATATATAAATGACTTTTGTAATGCATCTTTAAAAATGAACTCGGTCATGTTTGCAGATGACACAAACTTATTTCTCACCAACAATGATATCAAGAAATTATATGCAGACATGAATATTGAATTGTGTAAAGTAAACAACTGGTTTAAGGCAAACAAACTCTCACTTAACGCTGAGAAAACAAAGTATATACTATTTCACAAAAAAACACAAGAAGAAAATCTTCCTCTCAAGTTGCCTAACCTATCTCTAAATGATAAACTAGTAAATAAGCAATCCAATATAAGATTCTTAGGAATCATTGTTGATGAAAAATTATCCTGGCTTCCACATATAATATATATCCAGTCAAAAATCACCAAAATAATAGGTTTGATGTATCGAGTTTGCTCCTACGTCAATAAAAATAGTCTTAAATTAATCTACTTTGGGCTAATTCATAGCCTCATCAGCTATGCAAACATTTCATGGGCAAGTACTCAAGCGGCAAAGATTAAAAAAATTTATAGTCTTCAAAAACATGCCTGCAGAATCATTTACTCAAAAAATAGGCGTGAACACGCTAAGCCCTTAATGAAAGATATGAAAATGATGAATGTGTTTGAAATAAATATCTACCAGCATTTAATTTTCATGTATCGTTATAATCACAATATCTCTCCTATAAGCTTTAATAACAAGTTTAAAATAAATAAAAATGATAGCTATAATCTTAGAGCGAATATGACCAACACATATAAACTGCCTCGGATAATAAACAAATATTCAGAGTACAGCATTCTATATCGAGGTCCAAAAGTATGGAATACTTTTCAAAAAGGATTCAAAGGTACGGTAAATTCGTTAAGTTCATTCAAGTTTTTAACAAAAAAAGAAATTTTTAAAATATAAGAAACGTTTTTGGTTAATGATACTTTGAATAATTTCTCATAAATCTGTTTTTGTTTTATTTCTACTTTTGTTGGTTGCTTATCAATTTTATTAACGAATTACGCGTTTTATTACGATATTTTATTGAAATTTTATTACGCATATTGTAACATATTACGATATTTTTTTGAAATCTTGTTATAGGGGCTCTATGAAAATATTGTGATAACGTACTGTCATCCTCATCTTCTTTGAGCCCCTATCTGTTTTACTTATTTTATTTATTGAAATTTTATATTACGAAGTTGTAAAATCTTATATTATATTAAAACAGAGAAAAAAAAAAAAATAATAAAATAAAAAAAAAATTATTAATTCACTCTAATTGAATTTTTTTATTATATTAAAATTAATTTATTTTATTATTTTTTTACACTGATTGATTTTTTTTCATTTAGGTTTTTACTTTTTGCAAAAGTACACAAAGTAACCACAAAAGTGCATCGTTTCTTCATTTTCAAAAATCTCTATAAATCTGTAACTGAATTTAATTTACTAAACTTAAAATGGCGAAAAGTAAAACAAACGAGAAGCCTTACACTTTGGAGACAATAAAAAGCGCAATGGATAAAATTGAAAATGGCAAGTTGAGCTTAAGAGCCGCAGCTTAATTCTACCGCATACCAAAATTAACGTTATCCAACCGTATTTGCCGATTGAAAATAATTTACACTCGTAATTTATAAAAACAAATATTTACATGACTGGGGCTTGAAGAAGACAAAATTCATCTTATCATTAAGCCCCCCCCCCCCCCCCCCCCCCCCAAAAAAAATGCATATTCATCAAATAAAATGTTTTAACAAAATGCAAAAAATAAAATATATAACGTTTAAAATATTTAGTAATTCAAAGAGTATTTATATTTAAGAACTGATTAGTAAAATAAGATGATATATAAGTATTAATATTACAAGAAGAATTTGCAATAACTTTTTTTAATAAAAATTGAAATTATAAAATTTTACAATATTTTTAGTAATTAGTATTTCAAATAATAAAACTTAAAAAAATCGTTTGTAAATTCAAAACTTATAAGATAAGAAATACATTTACAATAGCAGACTATTGTTTAGAATATTAAATATAATATTAAAGAGTAATTAGTAGGTTAATTTTTGTTTTTGTTTGCTAGTTTAAAAAGCTTTTTAGAAGAACTTTAATTCATTTTCATGTATCATCAGTAATTGCTTAAGTTTTGTTTTAAACTGGTTTAAAGAATAATTAGATTTCAGCTCATTATTTAATATTGTATTCCACAGCTTAGGACCTCGGTTAGCAATTGAGAATTTGGTTGCTGAATAATGTGTTTTGGATTGAATGTAATTGTTTTTTGAAAATCTGGTAGGGTATATGTGGTTTATTTTTTCAAAAAGTGAATTAAATAACATTGGTGATATTTTTTTATCAAGTTTAAACATGAAGATAAGAATATGGTAAAGGTTTAGTTTATATACATTTAGAATATTAAGTTTATTAAATAATGTTTGAGTGTGAGAGAAACGGTCTACGTTTGTAATTATCCTTATAGCCTGTTTTTGTTTACTAAACCGTTTTTTTACTTTTGTTGCGTTTGTGCTGCACCAAGCAACGTTTGCATAATTTAAGTAGCAATGAATTATAGAAAAATATAAGTTTTTTAAACAAGATAGATTTAAAAACTGCTTGGCTTTATACAAAACACCTATATTTTTTGATATTTTATTGATTTTTAACCTTGGTTCACCTTCTTCAGATACTTGGCGATTGGGGCCTAGGTAGAACTAAGTGAAAGAGCAGCTACAAACATCGTGTCTTTGAGAGCAGGGTCATGCACACCAGAAATTGTTGCTGGTTATTTTGATGTTTTAAAAAAACATTTTGATTTAGCAAAAATAGATTTGAGTAAAGCCATGCATTTGTGGAATTGTGATGAAATTGGTTTCAGTGGTAACAAAGGCGATGCAAAAGTAATTACCAGAAGAGGTTCAAAGCGTCCACTAATATTAAATAGAAATAACGAAAAAATAAACTACACTGTTCCTAATTGTGTTAATGCTGACAGATTCCTTCTAACGTTGTTTACAAATCAAAAAATCGACTCTATGATAAAGAATCGACTCTATGATAAAGGAGGCCCACCAGACACACTTTTCACAGTATCACGATCTGGTTGGATGGAAAGTAATCAATTTTTGCAGTGGGTTGATCAAATCTTTATTCCTGTCATTCAAAATATGTGCGTCCGTGGCGCAGTGGTTAGAGCGCTTGCTTTATAAGCAAGAGATCCAGGTTCGAAACGAGCCTTGGACATATTTTTGCGTCACGGTAAGGAAGGAGGCGTGAACTTTCTGGTTAAATGCACATCCGCGGTGCTCTGTGACAAGACCGTTAGGTCTTCTTGGGGCACCTAAATAACAGTATTAAAAAAAAAGAAAAAAAAGTATTGGTGGTCAACATGTTTTACTTTTGGATGGCCACAGCACACACGTGTCATTAAGTGTAACCTTAAAGTGTAAGGAAAACAATATAACACTAATTTGAATTCCCACCCATTCATCTCACATTCTGCAGCCTCTTGGTGTTGGTGTATTTTACCATGTCAAAGATGGTCGGCGTGATATTTTACGAAAATTTTATGCTGAAATTGGTTTCAGCAATTTGTCCAAAAAATTTTTCCCAAGTCTCCTAGCACAGTTTTATAGAAGCAACGAAGCCTACACTTGTATTCAAGTTATTGCTGGTTTTGAAAATACTGTGCTCTTTCCATTAAATCAAGGCAACATTGACAAATCAAAATTAAAAGTTCGCCTAAATTTTAATAACATCATCAGCAGTTACAAAATCACCACGCAGCCCAAACTGCTTCTTTTTTACCTCAAATTTCTTAACTAACACAAACCTTAATTCCGCCTGCAACTCTAACTTCAATTCCAACTTCTCAAGAGGAATTGGCAACTTGTGTAAAAATCAGTTTTAAAAGAACTCTTTTGAAGCAACTTCAATTCCAAAATGCTTATAAGCATCCTCCAAAAAAAGCCAGAAATGTCATAACAGTGGCTGGTCAAGCTTTTACAGAAGAAACATGGTTAAACCAGTTAAGAGAAGAAAAAGATGCAATGAAATTAAAACGAACATATGTTGAAACTGCAGTAGAAACTCTTGTTAAGAAAGCCAAAAAAAAAGCACAAAAAGTGCCTAAAGTTTTTCGAAAAAGAAAAGCCTGAGATGCAAGTTTTAGAGAAAACCTGAGAAATATCAAGTTGCAGTTCATGGACTCGTGAACCTTGTCGCCCAAAAGACATAAAAAGTGAAGAATTCTTTTGCACTAGATGTTGCAGAACCTAGTTAATGAGTTTACCACTTTTATTTCAAGTTAGCTCATGTTTTTTTATTTTTTCTGTTTGCAATATTATGCATATTTTAACATTAAAAATATTGAATTTATCAATTAGTTTTTTTTTCATATTATATGGAACTGTCTATTTTCCATAGAAACTTTACAAGTTACAAAAACTTTTTTTACACTGTAGAATTGCTCTAATAAACATGTTCCAAAAAAAAAAAAAAAAAAAAAATGCCGAATTCTCAATATTAATAGTTATTAGTCATTTCAATGAAAAATACTGGGTATTTGAACATGCTGATCACACACATAGGATTTTTTATTTTAGCAACAAAATTTCGCGCTACAGATTTACTCCTCCGTAATATTATTTTAAAACGCAAAAAATTAGTGTCTTAATAACCGATAATTGTAGCGTTTCTTGACATGACTGCATATAATCGATGTAAGTTACAAAGCAACTTTGACCTCACTGCTTAACATCTAAGGAGTGTATGCTCATATTACCCTATAAAAATTTGAAGAATAATTGCATAGTAGAGCTATGTATGTTATCTTATCAAACTCTTTTTTATTCAAAAGAATTCTTTCCTAATACGTCAACAATTCTATTCGCTTATTTTTTGTGATATATACAAAGGTATTAAAAACTCACGTAAATAAATTTACTAAGATGAACAAAATGAAAACATAACACAAAAAAAACATCATTTGGTCAGCATAGTACTAAACTAGGCTTGCAGATCTTAAAATGCCATAAAACAAGGTAGAATAACCGGAGATTGGATCATGCAGTCCTTTGGAGCACAACGTTTATGATGTATAGACAAAACAAGGCGACAGTTGCTCAAGATAAAAAAGATCACCACAATTCAAGCTTCTTTATTAAGGAACATATAATATAGCAGACTATGTATTTTTGGAATCTGCCATTAATAAAGCAAAAGCAGAAATTTAAAAATTTTTTAAATTGGGGGGATAAGCTATCTTAAGTTATTTTACCTATCAAAATATTACATAAAAATGAACATTTTTTATGCAATATTTACAGTATTTTATATATAAATGGTAATGCAAAAACCAATGTGGTCGAGGGTGGGTGTGAACACATAAGAAAATCATAATACAAAATGTTGAGAAATTTTATTTCATTATTTATTTGCCATTCTTCGATCACGTTCATCAGCAATAGTCAATCTGACTCCCTTTCCGCGAGGTAAACTAACCAATGGTTTAGAACCTTTTCCAATCAAAAAAATGTTAGAGAGTCGAGTAGCAAACTGGTTTCCAGTAACATCTTTGACATGGACAATATCATAGGAACCTAAAAGAAAATAAAATTACAATAATAAGACAAACTATATGGTAAAATTCTAACCCTTAAAAGAATAAGTTTTTACTTGGATGTCTCTCACGATTAGTTATTATTCCCACTCTACCAGTGTTGCGCCCAGCAGTTACCATAACAAGATTGCCTGTATCAAACTTAATAAAGTCAGTTATTTTTCCAGTCTTAATATCGACTATAACAGTATCATTTACTTTGATAGATGGATCTGGATATCTAATGGTTCGTCCATCATGGGTAACAATGTATGGAATCGAGTTTTGACCAACAGCAGTTCGTTTTACTTTAGCTAATTTATACTTAAAATGAATAAAATAATTTAAACAATTTGCACAATAAAATATCAGACTGAAAGGACAAACAATTTTCAAACATACACAAATTATTCATAGACATAATATATACACATACATATATAAGCATAGAGAATAATTATAGTTTATATTTAATAAATTATACTTTAAAATGTATTTGCATATTAAATAGTAGTGTTGAATATTATACTTACAGCAGATTCTTCAGCACTTATTCTGTTACAAACAAATCTACCTTTGACATCATACAACAGACGGAAATTTTCATGTGTCCTTTCAATTGAAACAACATCTGAATAACAAAAGTTTTGTTGTGTTTTATATTACAACAATTGGTTTTCGAACCATAACTGAGAAATAAATCATGAAAAGCGAAAAAAAAAAATAATACACAAGTTTTATTTTATAAATATAGCATAGTAATAAAAATTATTAATTATGAAATAATGATTTTTTTAATACTTTATTATTAAAAATAAAATTCAGATATCACTATATAAACTACAATAATGCATAAGGTATAATCACTGTAACTGTAAAAGCTATAATAATTGTTAAAGATCAACAAAACATTTTATTAAAAAAAAAAAAAAACTTTAAAACATTTTAATCAACAAGTTTGTTCATTTATTAGTAGCAAACACTCGTTAGAAATACCAAATAGTACTAAATTTTAAATCGAAACTTAATCACTTTCTAAAGTTGCAACTGTTAAAAAAAAATTGGAAACTGTACACAATTACAGTTGTAATCAATAAAAGCAATTGAGACAGGATACACGAATAGATTTGTGGTCAAATATAAATGCCATAAATTTTGTCACAGAAAATTTTGTTATTGATTTTAAATTGATAAAAATAAGTATTTGAAATCTGATCTAATAGTTTCCAGCGGCAATAGGCATTAAAAGAATTATACATTATAAAACTATATTATATAGATATAATCCGGCCATATATAGAAAAACTACCAGCCAGTTGATGTATTGAAATACATGAACTGAGAACTTAAATTTATAAACATAATTTTTATGAAACAAAATACGCTAACCTTTTTCTCTTACTTTTTGTAGGCTTTAAAGTTTTTTAGAGTTAACCACTATTTATCACATTATCATGTCATTACAATTTCACTACTCAAACAAAAATAATAAAAACGAATTTATTAATGCATGTTCTAATTTATTAAATGCAGAAAGTTTATAAGGCAAAAACAGTGCCCAAAAAATATCATCAGTACTCTTATTCTTATACTATCTTGGGTCAGCATTTAAAACACCAAAATGAACTATAAACAGCATTTTATGTCTTTAAATATGAATATATATGTTATATACATAGCCATCTAACATTATATACAAAAATGTAAAAAAAAACTTACTTAAAGTTGCACCTTTCGATTCAAAATTAATTTTTACATAATTAAAAAGTTACACCTGCAAGTTTTAACTTAAACTATAACAAAATTTATTAACTCAAATAAATACGTATTTCTTGATATGTATATGTGTTTATTTATATATATATATATATATATATATATATATATATATATATATATATATATGTATGTATGTATATAATATATGCTAATTCGTTATCATAAAATATCTTAGCTTTTTTTACCCATAAATCCTGCTGGATAGCATATATCTGTTCTAACTTTTCCATCAACCTTTATGAGGCGCTGTTTCATAATTTTAGTAACTTCTGCGTAGTTTAATGCATACTTTAATCTGTTTCTCAAAAACACAATTAATGGCAAGCATTCTCTCAATTTATGTGGACCAGGTGAAGGACGAGGAGCCTAAATGATTGATAACGTCAGCAGAGTTGAAAATCAATTTTACATAGTTTAAAAATAGAATAGGAAAATAAAAATTTAAGAAATTAAAGTACAGCAACTCAGTAAGAATTGCAGTTATAAAAAATAAGAACAAATATTAAGTTTAAACTTTTAACTTACAAAGTTTCCACTCAACTTGTCCAACATCCAATGCTTAGGTGCATTTAGCCGCTTGAGGTGCTTCTTTGGACCTCGCGTCTAATAAAGAATAAACGAAATTGATAGCAGTTAAAAACGCCATTTGTATATAAAACGTAACTGAGATGGTTAACAAACTGATTCGTTTGATAAATTATGATGAACTATATTCCCTCAAATAATAATTTCTCACCATCTTGGCTATCCTCTTGGTAAAAGAACAATTTGCTTCGCTTTACCAAAATAAAAACAACTCATGAAATCGAAGCAAAGATTTAAAGTCATAGCTCAAAACTACCTTACAATGCTTATTTTAATGCGCATATTATCGTTGTTTATTTTTGGCAATTTACTCTTAGCGGGTGTATGCCAGCTAACACTGAATCACTTAAAACAAAGTTAAAAAAAATTATTATATTTGTTTTCATTTATATATTATATTTGGTTTAAGTCGTAAAATAGACAAACAATATATACATATAACAAGTTGGGAAAACACCCCTCTATAAACAATCAATTTTATAAATAATTGTTCTGAAATTTTTCTCCAACCTGAAATCTAGACTACTGTGAGTAGAAGGCACTATGGTGTAGAAAGTTTGTTGCTCAGTAATTCGTTCCAGAAATTTAATCTGTTACATGATTGGTTGTGTCTCGGAAGTTCTGAATATAATAACGCATTCTTTTAAAATAGTGACCTCGTGACAAGGTGTTAATAAGTTTTGGAAGATATATATTTTTTTATTTGTTAAAGTAATCCATAAAACTTGTACATAAAAGGTTTTATATAAAGGAAAGCAACACCAGACTTTCCTATGCTGACAATGGGCGTCGATGTAGCAAAAGCAGCATTTTAAAAAATTAACTCTAGGTGCATCAACTACATCAATAATTTAATAAATTCATCATGGTTTAAATTCTATGTGACAATGGAAAATTTAAAGAGTTTTCCGGAGTTGAAATAAATTTGTCAGGGTAATTGCATACTTTCAGTAATTACCCGGACAATGTTATTGAAAAAGCATTTCAATATGCAAAACTACAAGGACAAGCTCAACAAAAGAAAGCTAAACTGCTAGCCTACACTAATTAAAACTAATCTTCTATTCAGTCTACCCTCTAGTGATAGAATACAACAAATCTTTTCTGATATTAATCCTGTAATAGCTTACAAACAACCACCAAATTTACTGAGACAACTTTTTCCTGCTAAATTTAATTCCGTACCATCTAATAATAAAAATATTTAAAATGTAGTGAAATTTTTAAATGTAATAATGGTCGTCGCAAAATTTGTCTTTTTTATCTGCAAGAGGTAAAAAAATTTGTAACGTCCGCTAGTTCTATCTGGAACATTGAAAGTCACGTTACTTGTAACAGCAAGAATGTCATTTATTATTTAAAATGTTTATCATGTAATGGTCAATCAACATATACTGGAATAAAAAATAGTTTTAGAAATCGTACAAATGATCATATATCAAGTTGCAGAACCAGCCTTTCTTAAAAACATTTTTACCCCAAAGACTTAAGGAGTAAACAGATTCTATCTGTTAACCAGCCTCGCACCCCATCTTCATTTATTAGGCTGGTGCAGATGAATTTCAAATACAATGTTTCCAGTTTAAAATGTTGAATGTTGGATCTTCTTGACTCAATGCTTGAATTTTGCTCATTAGGAAATAATACAATGAGGCAACTCATTGTATTATTTCCTAATGAAGGTACAGCTCTAAAACTTTCTCTGAACAGCCTCAGAACCATAAACCTAGTTTTATGGTTCTGAGACTAGTAGTCAGGTTTCCCAAACTCTGTGGTAGCTCTCAGAAAGGCTAATTCCATCATCAGCTGAAAAATATCAAAGTATTAACAGTGTCATGTTGCGCATGGATGGTGTTTCTGTTAGTACTTTTGGTATGCTTTGTCAAGACCACATATGGACCCCTTCGTTACGGCTTAGAGTTTATTAATAGTAATAAGGCAATGGCTTGGACGATTAAATAGTGTACTGAGTACTATCTATGCTTTAAGTCAAGTTCTTTAACAAATTTAAAAATGAATAAATTACCAAAAACTATAAAACACAAAAAAATCATCGTCATCGCCATGTTCTCTAAACCATTCACTAATATTCGTGGTCTTCGAAGTAACTTTTCTTCTGTTGAGTCTTATCTCTTGAAAAGTTCACCAGACCAACTTCCTCTTTGTGAGACTAATTTGAGTTCAGCTTCTCATCTTGTGATCTTAGTGTTGATGGTTATCTTCCTTTAATTCGTAAATACTCCAATAGTCACATGCTTGGCTTGGGCATTTACATTCATCAAAGTTCATCCATCTGAAGGTAAAATAGATTTGAATTCACAGACTATTCTTTTATGTGCACCACTTCGCTCTATCGTCTTTCTCTTTGTTCTACATTGTTCTCCTTCATCTCAAGACTGCACTTTTTTTAATGTTATTTCTGATATTTAGTATTGTTGTTGTTGGTGAATTTAATGCTCACCACACTAAATGGCTTGGCTTTAGTGTCAGAGACTCTGCAGGCATTAAAGCCCACAACTTTTGCCTTTCTCAATCCCTAACTCAAATAGTCAACTTTCCAACTCGCTTTCCAGACTACCCGATTCATTTACCTTCCCTATCGACTTATGTCTTGTTTCTGATCCTAGTTAGCTCTCAGTTTCACCATATTCATTCTTGGGTGCTTCTTACCACGGTTTGATCTCTCTAAATCTTTCGTCTTCCTGCTGAAAAATGTGCCTCTCTCATAAATTTGTGGATTCAGGCTGGCATGGAATCTTTTATTCCTTCTCAATGAATTCAGGTCAAGCTTTAATCTTCTCCATGGTTTTCCTCACTTTATGTTGCTGCAATTGCCAATAGAATCCGTTACTTCCATATCTATCAGCAAAACAATTCTCCAGAAAACAGGCGTCTGTTTATTACTGCTAGAAACCATTGTAAAAAGGTTTTGTCAAACACCAAAGCCCGCTTTTTTCAGGTCATAAAATCTCGTATTTCATCCCAAAAATTAGGCTCTCGTGACTTCTGGAGAAATTTTAATAGTATCGATAATAAGGGCAAATCAGTTATTCCACCTCTTTTGTATGGTTCAAATTTTGTCACCTCACCTAAAGACAAAGCTGAATTGTTTGCTAAGAACTTTTTATCAATATCATAATCTTAATTCCACTTGTTGCGTTCTAACTGATATAGCCGTTAAACAGGTTAACCCATGGCTTGACATTCGTATCACTCCAACTTCTGTATCTAAAGTGATTTCCTGCTTAGGCTCTTTTACAGCTTGTGGCCCACACAACATACCTGTTGTGGTCTTGCAAAAGTGTTCTCCGGAGCTGTCGTCTATACTTTCAAAAATATTCAACAATTGCTTATCAGAGTCTTGTTTTCCATCCTGCTGGAAAGCGGCATCTGTTATTCCTATTTTCAAAAATTCTGGGGAGCGATCTGATTCGTATAACTACCATCCCATTAGTCTTTTTCCTATCGTAAGCAAGGTTTTTGAATCTTTAATTAACAAATACCTAATCTCTCATCTTGAATCTAATAACTTACTTTCTGATTATCAATATTGATTGCGATCTTCTCGTTCTATAGCTGATTTGCTAACAGTAATAACCGATAGATTTTATTGTGCATTAGATAAAGGTAGAGAGGTTAAGGCCATCGCTCATAACATTTCAAAAGCTTTCGTTAAAGTTTAGCATACTGGTCTTCTCCATACGCTTTCTTCTTACGGTGTATCTGGTAACATCTTTTTAGATTATTGAATCCTTTCTTTTCAATCGTTTTCAAAAAGTTGTCCTCAATGGACTGCACTCTTCTTCATATTCTGTAACTTCAGGTGTTCCACGAGGTTCTATCCTTGGTCCTATACTCTTTTTAATTTACATTAACGATCTTCCAGATATTCTCACATCTAAGGTGGCTTTGTTCGCTGATGATACTATCATTTATTCTTGTCATGATAAGAAGCCAATACTCTCTGATTGCTTGGAGTGGGCATTTGAGCTAGAAAAGGATCTCCTTTCTGCTACAGCATGGGGCTCACAGTGGCTAATGAACTTTAATTATAATAAAACTCAATTTTTTTCAGCCAATCGTTATCGCAATAATTTAGATCTTCCTATATTTATGAACGGTAATGTACTCGATGAGTCATCTACCCTTTATCTTCTAAGATTAACTCTTACTTCTAATTTTTCTTGGAAACCATATATATTAAATCCGTTTCAAAATTAGCATCTGCTAAGGTTGCATCTCTTTATCGAGCTCGACACTTTCTATTCTCTATCTCTATAAATCTCAAATCCGGCCTTGTATGGAATACTGTTGCCATATCTGAGACGGATCTTCTAATGATGCTCTTTCTCTTTTAAACAAGGTGAAAAAACGCATTGTAAACATAGTTGAAACTGCTCTTGCATCAAACCTTTAACCATTATGACATTGTCGTAATGTTGCTTCTCTTTCGTCTTTTCTACAAATACTATAATGGGCACTGCTCAAAGAGCTAGCGTCTCTTGTGCCATCTACTAAAATTCATTTTCGTATTACTTTTCATTCAATTAAGTCTCATCCTTTTTCTGTGACTGTTCCTAATTGCTCCAAAAACCCTTATTCCTTTAGTTTTTTTCCTCGAACATCAATTCTTTGGAATTCGCTTTCTTCATCTCGCTTTCTTGATTCATATAATTTGCAATTTTTAAGTCGTCTGTCAATCGTTATCTTGCTCTACAGTCTTTATCTTTTCTCTTTCAGCAACTTCGAACTCTAATTAATGGTCGCTTGCAGCCTTGTTGGAAGCGAAGATGTTTAAAAAAAAAAAGAAGATGATATATATAAACTATTTTTGAAAAAAAATGAATTATGGCTATATTTTTCATTTTTCTAGTAAAACGTCTTATTTTCTACGTTTTGACACATTTTGAGAAATAATCCTCAAAAAAAGCATGTGCACCATTGATTTAAAGTATTTTTGCTTCATTTTTTTTCAGGCAACTAATTTTGTGTTCACACCATATTGGTTGCGCTGGGTAAACTAAACTGCTATAGGTTATACGGTTTTTCGTGTTTAATACCATGGGATTTAAAATGCAAAATAACTATTTAAACTTATTTTATAAGTTGCTGCAAGCATGATATTGCAGTGATATAACAAAATAGTGCAAAGTTCCCTTGAACTATAAAGTTTTCCTTACTTGATCAGTAATAAAATCAAAGGGTTATAGAAATAGTTCAGGTGTTATTTAAAATTACTTATTAACTACCATAAACTTTAAAAATGATATTTTATTTATTGATTTTTTATCAATAAATTAAGAGAACGTCATAACAGTTGAAGCTTTTATACACATTTTTGCTTGAAGAATTTCGGTTTGCCAGGGTAATAATAATCCTATTATAACTTTTAACTGAACTGTTTAAATTTTCACTGTAAAGATAAAAATCATTTTTAATCAATTTTTATATCAATATATGTATATATATATATATATATATATATATATATATATATATATATATATATATATATATATATATATATATATATATATATATATATATATATATATATATATATATATATATATATATATATGTATATATAAAGTTCCCGTACAAAAATATAAACAGCAAAAGCTCCTGTACAAGACGAGAAACAAATTACACTTTAATCTAAAACAAAATAATACTAAAAAATACTAAAAGAATACGAAGGATTACAAAAGAATACTAAAAACACATTATATATTGAAAGAATGCCGGTTCATTTCCCGATTGGGAAACCACACCAACCAAGATCAAACCGCACTAGTTTTTTTTGTTCAATACCGTGACATAACGTGATGTTCCGTTACGTTACCGCACTTTTCCGAAAATGTTATTTTATAAATTTTTAAAATAAAAAATTTTTAACACAAAATGCGCGTTAAAATCAATTGTTGTTTAGCAAATTATGCTTTAAAACGAACGTAGATAACGCACCCCTTTACATAGCGCTTTATCTAACTTTGGTTCATATCATAACTAAGGCTGTCAACGGGTACCCGGGAATCACGTAAAGTCCCGAAACGTCTGGGTTTGTCACGTTATTCTTGGTTCGTCTTGGTTCATAACCGCACCAAATATTCGAGTGCGGTTATTCAATCGGAGCGTCACGTTATTCCGGAACGTAACGTTTAACGAATGGCATTAAACTTTAAGTTCCATTATAAAGTTGTATTTTTTCATTTAAAGTCTTTTAATATTGTTTGATCTAATTTTTTAAAAAGATATTGATCACTCTTAAACAGACGAGAGTTGTATTTCCAGCAGTATACAACATTTATCAAATGTGAGAAAAGAGAAAAAAGATTCTAAAAAAAGAGTTAGTTTTTATGCTTGGGCAAAGAGCTAAAATAGGGACTACATCAAATCGGATTAGCAGACTTAATGGAAAACAAAAAGCTGGAGAAAGAAAAAAGAAAAGAAAAAAAAATTGAAAAAAGAAGATTGAAGGAAGAAGTAAGATTTTTTAAACTAGTTATGTTTTTTTAAATAATTATTAATTTATAAATAATAGTTAATTAAACTCCTATGTAAAATTAATTTTAATTATATTACAAATATTAGCGACTTAAAACTAACAAAATCAAATTAAATTTAAGATGAACTTTTGACAACCATTTGTAATTAACTTATGTTAAGACGTAACAGATAAAAAATTTATACTTAAAACTATTTGAACCTAAAGTATTTTACAAAACATTATTTAATGAAAATTCAGTTACTTTATCTCTAGTTAAAAAAAAAAGAGCGTCTGAAGAACTTTAAAAAACGATTAGAAGTCAGGAAGAAAGGTTTAATTCGAACTTAGCGAAACAACGGAACTGTTTAGTAATAAATGTTGCATAACAAACAGCAATACTGAACTCAATCTAATGTGTCAACAAAATAAAGTTCAGGAACGTTTACGAGGACAAAGGAATTCTGAAAGTATTCCACTATAGCTTTAGCAAGCATACGATATGGTATAGGCTAACGGTAACAGCTGAAATTGCGATAGCAACTTGGATGGATGCAGGAATAATTAAAAAAGACGATGTTAAGTTATTGATCACAACAAAGTCAAGCGAACTCAAGAAAAAATTATACAGCCTTTTTCTAAAGAGTTTGACACTTTATGCAGGATTAACATTATTGATTGTTTTTTTTTTTTTTGATGGGAGAACTGATAATACAAAAGTTCAATTAATAGTTGAAGGTTCGGCTAAATATTTTCCTGCTACAATCAAAGAGGAACATTATACAATATGTCAAGAGCCCGGTGGTAGGTATCTTTTCCATTTCATACCTGAATAAGTACAAAAACATATAAAACACGCTGAAGTAATTGCTCAGAATATATATGACTTTTTGAAAAACAACGATACTGATAAAAGCTTAAAGGCGATAGGTGATGATTCTACTAGTGTTAACCCAGGGTGGACAGGCAGAGCAATATATATTCCAAACAAATGAACATCCTCTGCGTCATCTGATAACAACTCTTGATGAAGAGACTCAGATGATGAGGCATGATGATGATGACTCTGATGAAGAGAAGCAACAAATGGAGAGACAGTCTTGGAAAATTAAATGACGTAACTGCTCTAGAAATTAATCTATCCTTTCAAAAAATTGATGTCAAAAATCCTCTCATTACTCTAAAGGATGAAGTAATCAAAAATTTATTATCCGATCAGTTTTATTGGTATAAAATAGTCTTTGTCATTAGAAGTGGATTTATACCCGCAGACTTGGCTTTACTTGAAATTGGGCCAGTTATTCATTCCAATTGGTTGCTATGCCAGCAGTTCAACGTTCAGCATGGTCTCTGAGAACGTCATACAGACCATGCTCTGCTTAGAGAATGTAGAGGAAAGAATGAACGGGATAGAGTTAATTGTGAAAATCAGAGACCCCGGTGACAAAAAACTTCAAACTGGTGATAAAAATGTGAAAGCTAGAATAACACCAGAAATAAAACCCGATGCAACAACACTTATACAGCGACAAGACTTTCCCCTGACGACTGAATTATCTCCTACGAGTCTATTCTTACTTGTGATCTGACAACAGAAGAAATAAAACCCGATGCAACAACACTTATACAGCGACAAGACTATCCCTTGACGACTGAATTATCTCCTACGAGTCTATTCTTACTTGTGATCTGACAACAGAAGAAATAAAACCCGATGCAACAACACTTATACAGCGACAAGACTATCCCCTGACGACTGAATTATCTCCTACGAGTCTATTCTTACTTGTGATCTGACAACAGAAGAAATAAAACAGACTATATTTCCGCCTGTGGATGTTCCGGATTGGCCTTGTCATGGGCAGTTAATTGAAAGACATGTTAAACAGGTTACAGAAGCAACAAGCAAAGTTTATTCTCATGAAAAAAGGGATGGTTTTATAAGAGGTCAGGATTTATCGAGACAGTTGATGTCTACTAAACAGTCAAAGAAATATTCGATCTTAATGACAAAAATAAAAAAAAATTTAAATTTTGTTTTGTTTAAAAACTTATAGTTAATCTTATTTTATTAAATAGATAACTAAATGATAGATAAATGATTATAAATAGATAACTAAATGATAGATAAGTGATTATAAATAGATAACTAAATGATAGATAAATGATTATAAATAGATAACTAAATGATAGATAAATGATTATAAAAAGAAGCGATGATAAAAGTTTTAATAATAATAGATAAAAAAAAAAAAAAAAAAAAAGAATTAAAAAAAAAGTTTAAGCCGTCAAAAATATGTCACCACAAGCAAAAGTTTGCTATTCTTGTAAGTTATTTTCTGCACCAAACTATTTTTGTTTGCAATTTCTGTCTATCATAACCCGGGTTACACCCTGATAGATGTTTCCAAATATACCATACCATTGTGGATTAATTCTAAAAACATATTATGTGTATGTACTAATAAATGTTTTCACAAGCCAAAATGTGTACATTTTTTTTAGGATAGCTCTCCGTTTTTGGTTTCCAATAAGCTAAATATCTTTTAACTATATTATTAATTGTTTTTAATCTTTTTTGTTTTGTTTGTTTGATCACCAATAAAAATGGCTTAATTATTTAAAAATTATTTAAAACATATGTTTTCGATATTAAATAATTAAGCCAGGTTTTTTTTATTTTTTTAAATTTCGCTTACATTAATATGTCACAGTACAATTATATATGCCATTTATATCGTGTTAAAATTAAAATAGTTAAAACATTTATCAACATAATTCAAATAAGAAAAAACACAACCATATATACATATATAAATGTAAGCATATATACACATACAAATGTATAGATGCACTTATACATTAACTGCTAAAATTTAAACCAGAGCCGATGACACCGGGGGGGGGGGGGAGCACGTTCTCCCCCACTTTTATTCTAAAGAACTTTTTTTTTTTTTTATTAAGAAAATTCTAGATATATAGGACTTTTAAAAAATTGACGATTGTGCCCCTCCACTTCGAAACTCGTGTCGTCGGCCCTGTAAACTTAAGCTTTGGATAAATTGAGAAATTATAAATTTTTATTTATTTCAACATGGCATATATATCTTGAAGAAAAGAAAGCTTGCAAGAGAAAGGTTTGTATAGTAATTGCCAGTGAACACTAAATGCTTTTTATTTAGATTAAGAGCTCCATAGGTATGCGTTCACTTGAAGACATTGCAGAATTTAGGAAATTACCTGTAATATTATTAGCTGTAGACAACTCAAACCACTTTATTCCAACAAAGGATAACCTTAAACCAGTCGCAAGACATGGTTTTTAAAAAGATCGGTGTCCAATAAAGATAATTAGTGAACCAATACATGAATGATACCCATTATTTATATTTATATATTTATTCATATATACCAAATATTTATAAAGTTTTCATTTCAACTACTGTAACAGCCTTCTAACTCTCCTTCAGGTAAGAAGGTTTTTGCTAGGTGACTGCTCAAAAAATGGTTTGCAGAATCAGCAGTAATAAGTTTTGAAATAGTATCGGTCAAGTAAGCTTCAAAGAAGTCATGAGTACTGTTTCCTTCTATATATATATATATATATATATATATATATATATATATATATATATATATATATATATATATATATATATATATATATATATATATATATATATATATATATATATACAGTATTGGACAAAACGAGTGCAACCAAATAATGCTAATTTAGTTTCTTTATATAAAAGTGCTGCGTTTTTTCAATTTAGAGAAATAACTATGTAACTGTGTAGAAACAAAGTTCTTTAAGTTTTATTCATCACAATGTTCATTATTTGTACACAAAGATTAATAAATTAATCAAAAGTATTAAAAAAAGTTGATTTCCTTCTGGACAAAACAAGTACAACTCGACAAAATGTTAACCAAGCTGTATTTCGCTATCAATATTTCGTAGCGAATCATTTGTTGTTGATCACAGCCTTGCATCTTCGAGGCTTAGACTCGATCAGGTGATCAATGAAACTTTGTGGAATTGCTGCCCAAGCCTTTTTGATTTGTTCAAACAGTTGATCCTTATTACGAACACCTTCACGATTAATTCTGCGATTGACGATCTCCCACAGGTTCTCGATAGGGTTGAGATCCGGAGGTTGAGGCGGCCAATCCATCACCGATAGGTGGTTGTCTTGAAACCACTGCTTGACTACTTTTGCAGTGTGTTTCGGATCGTTGTCTTGCTGAAAAACCCATTTTATTGGCATATTCCATTCAGCATGAGGTAACATAACATCTTTCAGGATATATTTATACATGAAACGGTCCATTATTCCATCGTTTCGATGTATTAGACCTAGACCGTTAGCAGAAAAACACCCCCAGACCATTACATTGCCTCCACCATGCTTCACGGTCTTATGGCAGTAACGTAAATCAAGGCGTTTTCCGGCCGATCGACGTACACGGCAAATGCTATCGCTTCCAATGATGTTGAACTTCGATTCATCACTGAACAGGATAGTTTGCTATTTCTGCACATTCCAGTCAATATGAGACATAGCAAACAGGAGTCTTTTCTTCTGGTTTTTTAGTGAAATCAGCTGGATTCTTTGCAGGGCGTCAAGAAAACAATCCGGCTTCAACAGCACGCCGTCTGATTTTTCGGTCCGATACATGCAGCTCTAATTGCTTTTGTATCTCGACTGATGATATCCAGGGATCTTTCTTGACGGATCTGACGATCATAGAATCCTCTCTAGAAGTGGTGGAACGCGGTCTTCCACCTTTGTTATCTGCTGCCAACTTCCCCGTAGAACGATATTTGGAACATAGCCTTGATACGGTCCATTTTTCACGCAATATTTATCACATATACTTTTTTGTGACATTGCACTTACGTAATTGCCAATAATTTTCTTTCTTAGTTCCAATCCAAGACTGTTGGGAGCCATTTTTGCACTTGAAGTCATAAAAATAATAAAAATAAATAATCACGCTTTTCAAGGCTCACCGTGTTACATTTACCTTGTGATGATACAATAATGCTCTGCGGAACACAACGTCATGGTTGGATGTGGACTGTATTGATAAAATAAAACACTTGTTGTATTTCACTTCTTGTATTGATGTTCTTCAATAAAACACTTTGATAAAACTCACTTCGATAAACTGTCTTGGTAATACTGACTGATTGACTTCCATATACTGACTGAATTACATGTCGATTTACATGTCTCTTATAAAGTAAAATGAACCTATGTGAACCTGTTCTGGAAAATTCTAGATGCTTCTTTTCGATGCTTCTGGAAGCTTCTGGATGCGTCTGGATGTTTCTGAATGTTTCTGGATATTTCTGGATGCTACTGGATGCTTCCAGATGCTTCTTTTGGAAACTTCTGGAAGCTTCTGCATGCTTCTGGAAACTTCTGGAAACTTCTGGATACTTCCTTTAATTATTAAAAACTTTCGTGACGTTGACACGGACCAGACTTAAGAAAATGAAACAAACCAAAAAAGTTGCACTTGTTTTGTCCGTTGCAAAATGGCACTTGTCAACGAAAATCTGCCTGTGTGCTGTCACCTGTCAGCTGATTGCTCATGTCATGGCATGCTATGACTCCAGTCTCCTGAACTGTTTGCTGTGGTAGTATAGTTCGTTTCGTTTTTAAGACATGAAAAATTAGGAACACTTTTTAGCATTGTTCGATGTTGGTTGCAAATGTTTTGTCCAATACTGTATATATATATATATATATATATATATATATATATATATATATATATATATATATATATATATATATATATATATATATATATATATATATATATATATATATATATATATATATACATATATATATATATATATATATATATATATATATATATATATATATATATATATATATAAATATATATATATATATATATATATATATATATATATATATATATATATATATATATATATATATATATATATATATATATCATAGTTGGCCTTGGTTAGATTGTAAATTACAACAAGCACCCCTATCAAGAGCAGCAATGATTAAAAAAAATGTAAACCACCTTCACTTCCACTTCTGGTTAAATTAAGGCCACTATCTGTTTGCTCCGCAGATGCAGAAATATCACTGAAGAAACTTAGAATTTTTGGACATTTTTGGTTAAATGGTGAAGTTAAAACTATATTTTGAGTTGGTAAATCAAACAAGAGTAGCAGTTTTTTGTTTAGATATTCTAAAATACTTTCAGAACTACAAGCCATCAAACAAAAAATCCAGGATCTCATTTATATTGGTATAATTTTTCTATTTTTTAGTCATTTTACTGAACTAAATTTTAAACGATATATAAATGTAATTAACAAACAGTTGGAAGTATCAACTTAAGATGTTATTCCTATTTCAGATATGAATCGGTGTTTTTTAAAAAGACGGATTTACTCAAAACGTTTTGAGCAAAAATCTGCTCTTTTAAAAAACACTGATTCATATATACTTAAAGTTCTCTTCAATCTCTAAACAGCAATTCTACATGCCTCAATGTTTTAGTTTTTTAATATCTATGCGTATAGAAATTTATATTATTTTGGTATAAAAATGTTCTTTGGTATATATCTTTATTTATTTTTGAGTTTCTCTTTGATGAGTAAGGGATCGTCCATAAATTACGCAACGCTAAATTTATTTAAAAAATAGAAGTAGTAGATCTTTTTTTTTACGAGATGATTTTGAATTTAATGTGCTGTTTTTTTATTTAACAAAAGGCTCTGCTAGGAAAAACTTTTGATCTTTTTTGTTTTGCTTATTAATGAAAATTAGCGGTGCGTAATTTAAGAACGATCCCTTATTGCAAAAATAAGAGCGTCCGGCGCATAGTGAGTCAGAAAGGTGAAAAAACGGCAAAATTATATAACTATCGTATATAAACATGTGATACATTAATAGTATCGTGTTTTGGGTCAAAAAATTTAAATTTGCAATTGAAAATGATTTTTACGCGTACCTGTGATGCGTACAACGCGCGCTTACGCGTGTTAGTGTCGTTTACGCGCGCAAATTATGATTTAAATAAAAAAATCAGATTCCTTGATCCAAAATACCATGTAAAAGAGTACCACAAATTTTTTAATGTAAATTCTTTTTGTGCCTAAGGATCAACTAAACACGCGTATACGTGTTAGAGTCTTTTACGCGCACAAAGACTGACTTATTTAAAAAAATAAAATTCTTCAAACCAAAACAGTTACTAATTAAAAAGAAAATTTGGATTCAATAAATATTTTAATATAATAATAATATTAAAATATATTAAATACAAAATAAATATTTATCTTATCTAATTTTTCTTTCGAGAAAACAAAAAAAGAAAACCTAATATTAATAAAAAAGCTTTATTATTACATTAAAAAAGCATTATTACAGCATTAACAAAGATAAAACTTCAGGGGCAAGTGTTTTTCCATTTTCAACCTTGTATTTTTTTAAACAAATGTTTAATATTACAGGATTACTTCTAATCAATAGGTATTGGTACTGGTTTTTCATAACATTCATTCTAGATATCTTGGCTGTATGGTATAATCTAGCTTTGCGAATTTTCTTATTTAGAGCTTCTTGTGACTTTTCAGAGTAGTAATCAAGTGGCTGTTCTAATGCCTCAGATATCTGCACACCATGTTCTAAGAGTTTATGAACAATTTTTGCTTGGGGAATCACATACCAGCAATAGTTTTTGAGCAAAAGAACTATAGTTTCATAGCAATACCGAAACTTTCAGAGTTCATAACAGAGATATACTGATATTAGGGTTGTCCTCAATCTAATAATTTCATTTACTGCCACTCCCGTTATATCAGCAAAAGTTTCAGCATTTTCAAATTCCCTTCTGGCAGTGTTTCCATCGTTAGTGTTGCCAAAACTTTGTTTAGGCATATCAACTATAAGACTAAGCTCCTCTCTAAACCTCAGTTGAATGTTCTTTTTTCAACTTTTTACTGATGCTTTTTTTAATGTCTAAATTGTATCCTAAATGTAAAATACATTCATAAGATCTGAGCCAGCAATGCAGAGTAGAAAGGCCCAAAGATAAAGCTTTTTCATTGATTAGTTTAGATCTGATCAATGCTGGGTTATTAAGTTCACTAGGCTTAGCTCCGCAAACATTACATGATTGGGAGGACAGAGTTTTAGTAAGGGCATTAACCACTTTACCATCAAACATGGTTAAATCTAGTTTGAACTTAAATGTGATAGTTGTATCCGGTTGGCCTTCCTCTACTTCTAACTTTACTTCAAACTTGACTAGTCTATTCATTTCTGCTTTTAAAAGTTCATATTCATTTCTTATCAATTCTTCCGTTTCTTTTTGATATTGGAGATGTAGGGGTCTACAGTAATGTGTACTAGAGGACTTCTAATTTAACCATACATTTTTGTTCATGATGGTTAATTTAAGTGGTACAATAGCTGTCTGGAAAAGACTTAGCTCGTTAACTTAAGTCTCATCAACATTTGTATCAGTATATTCTTGTTTATAGACACTTTGATTGGAGACACCATCAAAACCACCTTTAAAGTAAAGTAGACCTTTAAACCTCCCCCAATTTCAGCAAACATTCTCATAGAGTATTGACGTTCCGTAAAAGTTAATATATCCTTGTCAGAGTATGATTAAACATCCCTGTAAAGAAGCAGATGTTTTTGTCACAACTAAACCCTCAAGATAACATTTGTGTCGCTCATTCTTAATTTCATGAAGTGAAGGATATATATTATCGATGAATTTCTAATAATTTGATACTGTTCATCAGAAAGATCACACTGAATTATTAAACTCAAGGCATCTTCGATTTTCATTTTTATCGGAAAATTTATCTCCGCGAATTTATCTTTTTCAGAGTTTGTAGCACTTTTCATGACAACAGTCTGTTTCATGAAAATCCTAACAAAACAGACAAAGGTCTGTTTTGTTAGGATCTCTAGGGGCTATGAACTATTGTTATTGAACTGTAGGGGCTATGGGGCCGTCCATAAAGGACGTCACCATTTATAAGGCATTTTTTGACCCCCTCTCCCCCCCCTTTGTCACTGATTGTCCTTTTTTCCTATACCCTCCCTTAAAAAGGACGTCATAAAATTGAGCACACCCCCCCCCCCCCCACAACCCTTATAAATATCATTCCGAATCTGATTAGGTATTTCCACGTATGTTTTTGTTCTTTTGCCTTTCTGAAAAAAAAAAATTATTTAATATTACTTTAGTCTTATCCGACATATTAAATTTAATCAAAGTGTATCAGTGTATCAACTTGCCTCACTCATCATCTATCCAAGGATTTTTTAAGTGATCGTCAACTGATATGATTGGAAAAGAGCAGTCCGGTTTGTCTGAAACAGTTGAATCATTCGGAATATGAAGGCCCTCCGTTTCGATTTCGTCCTCATCGAACCATTCAGCAAAAGCCGCGTTCTCTTCTACTGCAACTACGCCCATTAACTCTCTTTTGCGCTTGGCAGAAATGCGAACAGGCCTGACTTGCAAAACAGTAATAGTCATTCGGTTAATAACATTGGAATGAGTAAAGTTGACATGCTTTTTGAGCATGGCTTGGGAGGCAAAATACAAGTTACAGTGCTTGCAGATTTTCTGAGACAAACTTGATTGCACAGAGGGACAAAACAGGTCGTAAGGAGGAGGTTTGAATGATTTCAATGATCGAGGAATGGTGCTCTGAATATTGGAAGCGACAAGAAAAAATACTGAAGGAAAACGATTCTTGCTGGCGATGTCTGAAATGGATACAGCTTTCAAACCATCTTCTGACTGGCTGATTGGAATAGGTGGAGTCAGAAATCGACCAGGAATAACATTGAAGTAAGAGCTTCTTTTCAAAGCGCAACATCTGGGATCTTCACATTTCACAATTTGCGTGAAATATTGACTGGTGCGCACATGAGAGGCAAACCAGTCTTGATCCTTTGATAAGAGATGATGGACGTCGAGCTCCGTCTTTTTGTCTGGATCGATATACTCGGCCACCGTTGGAAACTGGTCAATCATCAGACCTGAAAAGACCGAAGCACAGCTCTTTCCAGCAAATTCAAAGTTTTTTTTCTCCAAAAGAAGATCCATTGTCCTGCCTTAAATATAAGTCGCAATGCATATAATTAACTCCTTAAGCCTTGTATCTATATTGTATTTTGATAAACAGTTGATATTAAAAATGAATTTGAATACCTTTAGAGTCTAGATGAGGTCCATAATGATCGTGAGGTAGGATCAATCCCGCCAACTCTTTACTCAGTGGAGCCATCCTTCTCTCGGCTCGATTGAAAGCACTCCGCCCTGGCGCATTTGTCATGATAAATAAGGCATCTAAATCATTTGTAAGGAAATGATGAATTGCTGTAAACAAAATAGATATTTAAATTAGAAGAAACATAACTGTATTGATGGATCGCAATAAAAAATTTGAAAAGAAGGCTATACCAGTTTCGATGACTTTAGCGTATCGTGAATTTTCATCTGGTCCACCATCAACACTGAAAACAACTACTGGCTTGACCAACTTGGTCAAAGGATCTTTTGTGATAGAATCAAACTCTGGCAGAGTCAAAATTTGTTCAAAGTCCAATCCGTGAGCATACGCTGTCGATGATGAATGCTTTCCAGATCGAATAGCAACATAAGTGGGACCGGAATAGGAAACTGCGTCAGATTTTCCAAGCCCGTCTGGTTTGATTGCAATACCTGCGTAGACGGACGGAATGAGTTTGTGCTTTGCAGCGATAACCCAATCATGATCCGAAAGAGAAACTCGATATTCCATATGCATCAATATAGGAGCTTGTTTGTTGGCAGCGGTGATTCCAATAGGGATCCGAGCTTTATCGTCTTGACTTATAAAGCACACATCCTTGGGGCCCAAAAAAAAGCAAACTTCTTCCACATTCTTTATAGTTGCTGTACAAAATGGACCATCCACGTGACTTGAATGGAGGTCAGTTTGAGCCCGCATCAACTTAGCTGGAACCGTGTGGACGTGTCTCTTTTCTTCAAGCGAATCGCTCCGTTTTGGCAGCAAACGAGTATATAAAGCACTTCTGCTAAGATTGTAACCTCTCTTTTCGAGCTCGGCACCAAGCTCATCCAAAGATTAGAGGCTCTTTAAAAGTAATTAAAGAATAATCAGTGAATAAGTTCAAAGGGTGAAAAGTTATATTGAGACCTAATATAGTACATTAGAATTATTTATTATCTAAAGTTGTACTCTCACCCTATACACTTCAGATTATCTTTTCTCGTGGGCAGCAGATCCATGTTCAGCAAGTTGAATGATAACACGCAATATCTCAGATTGTTCTACCTCAATAGTAGGGCGACCGATTCCGTCAGGCACTTTAAGAGCTTTTTTCACTTCCGGGTGGTTAGCGAACACCTACAGTACCGAAATAACTATACAAATAAGTTAATGTTCATTTTCTACAATATTATTATTATAACTTATTATTATATGATGCGATAAATATTACCTGATTCATGACAGTTTTCTTTTCAGCCCTTGATCTTTGTTTTGACTTCATATTGCCAATCAACCTGTTTAGATTACTCGCAAGCTCCTGGACATTCTTCTTTTTAATGGTTTCTTCTTCAGCATCGGTCCAAAAGCCACCTCTTTTTCTGCTCTTCATAGCAGCTATTTCTTGATTTAAAACAATAATCTCTGCTTTGATTTTGTCTTGAAGTCTTGGCCTTCTTTGTCTCAATTTGAACTGTGCTCAGGATGTCGTGTCGAGAGGCATCTGACGTGGTATCAATGACATCTATTGGCTCATTAAATTGATCTGAAAAATGCTGGAACTCTAAGGAGGAAGAACTGGCATGGGAAGGAACAGATTACTTGGTTGTTTGATGGGCCCAAAATGACATTAAAGAACCTTTTTGTTTCAAGACCATTGAGGTATATTTTTGGATCAAAGTCTTTACTTGAACCTCCAAGTCTTGCTTTTCCTTGATCTCATTCCATATTTTATGGACTTTTTTTTGACTATCGGCTTGTTTCTCGAATGGATGAGCATTATTGTAAAATTTTATAAGCGAATTTAGAAGACTATTTCTATCCATCTTTTAATATACAGACAACAATGATCTTTTACAAAAATAAAAAATAACAAAAAATAAACAAAAAATTTTCAATAATATTCACAAATAAAAAAGTGTCACCCACACACACACACACAAACATTTAGTCACGAAAAGTAAAGAGTTTTCATAATAAATGACAATATTAAAATAAGAAAGTAAATCATGTCAAGCAAACACATATAATCCTTCAAAAATAATAAAATTTAAAAAATATTCTTTTTTCTTTCTTCAAAAACGGAGCAATTTTTATATTTTATTTTAATTCTTTTTAATTACTTTCCATTCTCGAATGTTTATTTTCTTTTAACTTTGGTTTTTTGTCTTTCTTTTTTCTTATCTCAATTTTTTATTTTGTTAATTTGTTTTAATTGGTTTTTAATTTTTTTTAGTTTTTGCTTCTTTATTTCTTTCTTTTTCTTTTTTCCATTCTCTTTATTCTTATTTTATTTTATTATCTTTTTATAAACTTCCTTTATTTTAAATTTATTTATAAAATTCGTTACAAAAAAGCATCCGCCATTCCGGAAGTCTCTGCACTGACTTAGAATGAATTTCTGAATCTTTGAAATTCTGTCTTATTAACACAAATACTGTAAAAAGTAAAGATTTGTTTTTTCCCGTCAAATTCCTTTTGGACAATCATTTGTAATATTCGCTTTAGACAATCGTTATTAATTTCTACGCAAGCAATTCCTTTTGGACAAATATTTGTAAAATTCTATTTAAAATCATATATGATATTAACACTAAGTCCTTGGGGACGAATTACGCAAAAAGAATTAGCGCGAAAACCCGTAGCGATCAATTAATGATACGTATGATACGAGAAACTACCAAAGGTTGAGCAATATATAATTAATTGTAATACATTCAATATATTTTTTATACAAAAATAAAATTTAAATAAATATCAACACTAATTTCTTTCCTGTATTACGATAGATAAAAGTATAACATTCCCTTACGTTAACTCCATCAAAACACATGTTTATATAAATAAAATTATATAAAGTGACGTTCTTTTCTGATAACCCCCCTCCCCCTTGTCCTTTTAATCTGGACCCCCACCCTCCCCTATTTGCATGACGTCCTTTATAGATGGCCCCTATGAACTATTGTTCGCAACTTTATACGCAAGTTTTAATATACAAAAAAAACCGAAGTATATGAAAGATCTTATTTTAATTGGGGAAAGTTGGGGCAAATGATTTTTATTTTTTCTGCTTTTATATATACCTATTAATGGGAAAATATTAAAACTACCATGGAATCTAGTGGAATCTTTTAATTTTTAAACTAAACTCATAATTAAACTAATTTTAAAAAATCAATTTATGACACATTTTTGAGATCTCAGTAATGAAAATCTAAAATTAAAATTTATTGTCAAAAATGTTGTTAATAGTTACCAAGCCTCTTAAACATATGACTTTAAATTAAATTTTGAACTGTTTTTACCCATGTCAATCTAAAAAGAGTAACACTAAAGCAAGACTTTTTTGAACGAGTTTTCCGATAAATAAAATAAGTCTCGGAAAAAGACGTATAAATTGGTGAAATCTTAAAAATTATTTACAAAAAAATTATTGTCTTTTAGTGGTATTTAGTTACATTATAATTTAATTATTTTCTCGCAATTGTTATTTGTGGGTTTTTTTCGTGCCGTTTTTTATGGATTTTGACTCACTGTGCGGCGAAACAAATCTATTTCACGTTTTTAATTCTTTTTGTTGCGCCGCACAGGGAAATTCAAAATTATCAATGGACAGCCACGCGGAAATTCAAAATTATCAATGGACAGCCACGCGGTTTACTCGTCATGAGGAAGAGATTTTATGAGCCGTAGTGCGAGCCGATAACATTTATATGTTCAGTTTATATAAATTTATTTATTAACTGTTAAATATTTCATATGGCATTGAAACTAATCAAAACGAAACTATTTTTTTAAACAGATCAATCATAGCAACAAATTTATTTAGTAAATTTATTGTTGTATATCTATTTACTGTTATGTAGAAATTATTCTAAACAAATTTCTAAAATTCTTTAGTATCGAATGCCACTAGCAGATTGTGGAGATAAAATAAATAACTACCGATGTTGCTGAAGTGGATTTGCACTGTAGATATACATTGAATATATCGATGAGATATGCAAAGGTTTTGATAACATTCAGTACTCGTATGTTACCATAACAATTGGTCTTTACTTGAAGCAGAGAAATCCTTTTACATTTTGCAAGAAAACCTCTAAATTTTTACGGAACTGCCGTAAACTTTGGCGATTAGGAGAAAGTTTTAAATTATTAGGTGTCAATATCTAAATAAAAAAATTAAAATTAAAATTTCTTGTTTAATTCATTTAATAATTCCATTTAATCAATAAACTTACGTTAAAGGCTTCAGTCAGTTTTAATTTGAAAGTTTCATTAGTCACGTGCTGTTGAGCAATAAGATCATTGGCTAGCATTAAATACTCTTCTTGATGGCAACATATAAGTAGAAATAAACATTCTGATGAAGGTTCAATTAAATCAACATCAAATTGAGCCAGCACAACATTTCGAAAAACAACCTAAAATTAAAATTAAAAAAAGAATTATTTTAAAAGATCACGCGGTCTACCAAGGCCAGAAGGGCTCGCACATTAAGTCATAAAATGAATTCAATGTGCGGTAACTAAGGCAGCCACTACAATGACTTAAAATTAAAAAAACAAAACATTAATCTATACTTTATATAATCCGTAAAAAGAGTGTTATTAATCGTTCAATAAGTTTGTATTAAGGAACAATCAAAAATTGGTCCTTATTTCAAACTTATTGAAGTAAGAACATTAACTTAAATATGTTTTCACCAAAGAATCCTTTTCCTGTAGAGCTCAAATCATTCATTGTTTACAAATTTGTGTGCGCAGTGTATTGTTTTATTTGTTAGATACATGGTTTTTATTAATAAGTGGAAAAAGTGTGTCTTATTTTTCAATTGCTTTATATAAATATATATATATTTTTTTGTTAGCTGTAGAGATGAAAATTTGACGGGAGCTAAGTTAATTTTGCATTTTTTCGCTGAAGGTATACTCATGAGCCACAGCGACCGCCAGGTTTGAGATCCCCACATCCATTTTTTTTATTAAGAAATAATATATTAGTTAAATAAAGTAAGAACCTCCATAAAAATAGATAAGATGAAAAATTCACACATTAAGACTTTAATGTTTAGTATTTTTAATATTTGTTCATTAATTATTTAACAGATTACATAGTAAAAAATGCAGGTGTAAAAGCAACAAAATATTTAAAAATTTACTAAATGCATTTTATCTTAAAATAGGTTTTTCCCAAATAGCTTTATAATGCACAGTGTTATTTTGCGTTAAATTTTATAAACAGTATCTTTCATGATATTAAAAACTTTTTAAAATCCAATTTATATGTAAGAATAACAACTTAGACACAATTGTAGGTAAGGTAGCTTGCTTCATTGCACCCATTCAATGAATATTTGTACCATTAGTCGGCAAATTTGACCTTTTTGTATCTTTAGTCAGAGGACCAAAGTCTAATTAAATGGGCAAATTAGAGAATTAAACACATTTTTTTTCAGCAAAACCGGTAAGACATCCCCCAACTTGATACTTACTCGCGCTGGACTTGAATCATAAGCTTAATTTTTAACAAAACATGATCCTAGGTACGAATATAAGCTTTATACTCAAATTAAAAAATACATGTGACATGCCGATTTAAGTCATCTTTGGTCATTTAAAATGATAAAATTGATTATGCAGTTTTTTGTCATGTTTTTGAGATAAGTACTAGATACATATTTACTATTTTTTTGTCATGCTACATGTTTTTTGTTGTCATGCTACATGATGTTTTTTGTTGTCATACTACATGATGTTTTTTGTTGTCATACTACATGATGTTTTTTGTTGTCATACTACATGATGGTTTTTGTTGTCATGCTACATGATGGTTTTTGTTGTCATGCTACATGATGTTTTTTGTTGTCATACTACATGATGTTTTTTGTTGTCATACTACATGATGGTTTTTGTTGTCATGCTACATGATGGTTTTTGTTGTCATGCTACATGATGTCATACTACATGATGTTTTTTGTTGTCATACTACATGATGTTTTTTGTTGTCATACTACATGATGTTTTTTGTTGTCATACTACATGATGTTTTTTGTTGTCATACTACATGATGTTTTTTGTTGTCATACTACATGATGTTTTTTGTTGTCATACTACATGATGGTTTTTGTTGTCATGCTACATGATGGTTTTTGTTGTCATGCTACATGATGTTTTTTGTTGTCATACTACATGATGTTTTTTGTTGTCATGCTACATGATGTTTTTTGTTGTCATACTACATGATGTTTTTTGTTGTCATACTACATGATGTTTTTTGTTGTCATACTACATGATGTTTTTTGTTGTCATACTACATGATGTTTTTTGTTGTCATACTACATGATGGTTTTTGTTGTCATGCTACATGATGGTTTTTGTTGTCATGCTACATGATGTTTTTTGTTGTCATACTACATGATGTTTTTTGTTGTCATACTACATGATGTTTTTTGTTGTCATACTACATGATGGTTTTTGTTGTCATGCTACATGATGGTTTTTGTTGTCATGCTACATGATGTTTTTTGTTGTCATACTACATGATGTTTTTTGTTGTCATACTACATGATGTTTTTTGTTGTCATACTACATGATGTTTTTTGTTGTCATACTACATGATGTTTTTTGTTGTCATACTACATGATGTTTTTTGTTGTCATACTACATGATGTTTTTTGTTGTCATACTACATGATGTTTTTTGTTGTCATACTACATGATGTTTTTTGTTGTCATACTACATGATGTTTTTTGTTGTCATACTACATGATGTTTTTTGTTGTCATACTACATGATGTTTTTTGTTGTCATACTACATGATGTTTTTTGTTGTCATACTACATGATGGTTTTTGTTGTCATGCTACATGATGGTTTTTGTTGTCATACTACATGATGGTTTTTGTTGTCATGCTACATGATGGTTTTTGTTGTCATGCTACATGATGTTTTTTGTTGTCATACTACATGATGTTTTTTGTTGTCATACTACATGATGTTTTTTGTTGTCATACTACATGATGTTTTTTGTTGTCATACTACATGATGGTTTTTGTTGTCATGCTACATGATGGTTTTTGTTGTCATGCTACATGATGTTTTTTGTTGTCATACTACATGATGTTTTTTGTTGTCATACTACATGATGTTTTTTGTTGTCATACTACATGATGGTTTTTGTTGTCATGCTACATGATGTTTTTTGTTGTCATACTACATGATGTTTTTTGTTGTCATACTACATGATGGTTTTTGTTGTCATACTACATGATGTTTTTTGTTGTCATACTACATGATGGTTTTTGTTGTCATACTACATGATGGTTTTTGTTGTCATGCTACATGATGGTTTTTGTTGTCATGCTACATGATGTTTTTTGTTGTCATACTACATGATGGTTTTTGTTGTCATGCTACATGATGGTTTTTGTTGTCATACTACATGATGGTTTTTGTTGTCATGCTACATGATGGTTTTTGTTGTCATGCTACATGATGTTTTTTGTTGTCATACTACATGATGGTTTTTGTTGTCATACTACATGATGTTTTTTGTTGTCATACTACATGATGTTTTTTGTTGTCATACTACATGATGGTTTTTGTTGTCATACTACATGATGGTTTTTGTTGTCATGCTACATGATGTTTTTTGTTGTCATACTACATGATGTTTTTTGTTGTCATACTACATGATGGTTTTTGTTGTCATGCTACATGATGTTTTTTGTTGTCATACTACATGATGTTTTTTGTTGTCATACTACATGATGTTTTTTGTTGTCATACTACATGATGTTTTTTGTTGTCATACTACATGATGGTTTTTGTTGTCATGCTACATGATGTTTTTTGTTGTCATACTACATGATGTTTTTTGTTGTCATACTACATGATGGTTTTTGTTGTCATGCTACATGATGGTTTTTGTTGTCATGCTACATGATGTCATACTACATGATGTTTTTTGTTGTCATACTACATGATGTTTTTTGTTGTCATGCTACATGATGTTTTTTGTTGTCATACTACATGATGTTTTTTGTTGTCATACTACATGATGTTTTTTGTTGTCATACTACATGATGGTTTTTGTTGTCATGCTACATGATGGTTTTTGTTGTCATGCTACATGATGTTTTTTGTTGTCATACTACATGATGTTTTTTGTTGTCATACTACATGATGTTTTTTGTTGTCATACTACATGATGGTTTTTGTTGTCATACTACATGATGGTTTTTGTTGTCATGCTACATGATGGTTTTTGTTGTCATGCTACATGATGTTTTTTGTTGTCATACTACATGATGGTTTTTGTTGTCATGCTACATGATGGTTTTTGTTGTCATGCTACATGATGTCATACTACATGATGTTTTTTGTTGTCATACTACATGATGTTTTTTGTTGTCATACTACATGATGTTTTTTGTTGTCATACTACATGATGGTTTTTGTTGTCATGCTACATGATGGTTTTTGTTGTCATGCTACATGATGTTTTTTGTTGTCATACTACATGATGTTTTTTGTTGTCATACTACATGATGTTTTTTGTTGTCATACTACATGATGGTTTTTGTTGTCATACTACATGATGTTTTTTGTTGTCATACTACATGATGGTTTTTGTTGTCATGCTACATGATGGTTTTTGTTGTCATACTACATGATGGTTTTTGTTGTCATGCTACATGATGGTTTTTGTTGTCATACTACATGATGGTTTTTGTTGTCATGCTACATGATGGTTTTTGTTGTCATGCTACATGATGTTTTTTGTTGTCATACTACATGATGGTTTTTGTTGTCATGCTACATGATGGTTTTTGTTGTCATGCTACATGATGGTTTTTGTTGTCATACTACATGATGTTTTTTGTTGTCATGCTACATGATGCTTTTTGTTGTCATACTACATGATGTTTTTTGTTGTCATACTACATGATGTTTTTTGTTGTCATACTACATGATGGTTTTTGTTGTCATACTACATGATGGTTTTTGTTGTCATGCTACATGATGGTTTTTGTTGTCATACTACATGATGGTTTTTGTTGTCATGCTACATGATGTTTTTTGTTGTCATACTACATGATGTTTTTTGTTGTCATACTACATGATGTTTTTTGTTGTCATACTACATGATGTTTTTTGTTGTCATACTACATGATGGTTTTTGTTGTCATGCTACATGATGTTTTTTGTTGTCATACTACATGATGGTTTTTGTTGTCATGCTACATGATGTTTTTTGTTGTCATACTACATGATGTTTTTTGTTGTCATACTACATGATGGTTTTTGTTGTCATGCTACATGATGGTTTTTGTTGTCATGCTACATGATGTCATACTACATGATGTTTTTTGTTGTCATACTACATGATGTTTTTTGTTGTCATGCTACATGATGTTTTTTGTTGTCATACTACATGATGTTTTTTGTTGTCATACTACATGATGGTTTTTGTTGTCATGCTACATGATGGTTTTTGTTGTCATGCTACATGATGTCATACTACATGATGTTTTTTGTTGTCATACTACATGATGTTTTTTGTTGTCATGCTACATGATGTTTTTTGTTGTCATACTACATGATGGTTTTTGTTGTCATACTACATGATGGTTTTTGTTGTCATACTACATGATGTTTTTTGTTGTCATACTACATGATGTTTTTTGTTGTCATGCTACATGATGTTTTTTGTTGTCATACTACATGATGTTTTTTGTTGTCATGCTACATGATGTTTTTTGTTGTCATACTACATGATGGTTTTTGTTGTCATACTACATGATGGTTTTTGTTGTCATACTACATGATGTTTTTTGTTGTCATACTACATGATGTTTTTTGTTGTCATACTACATGATGTTTTTTGTTGTCATGCTACATGATGTTTTTTGTTGTCATGCTACATGATGGTTTTTGTTGTCATGCTACATGATGGTTTTTGTTGTCATGCTACATGATGGTTTTTGTTGTCATACTACATGATGTTTTTTGTTGTCATGCTGCATGATGTTTTTTGTTGTCATACTACATGATGGTTTTTGTTGTCATGCTACATGATGGTTTTTGTTGTCATGCTACATGATGTCATACTACATGATGTTTTTTGTTGTCATGCTACATGATGTTTTTTGTTGTCATACTACATGATGTTTTTTGTTGTCATACTACATGATGGTTTTTGTTGTCATGCTACATGATGGTTTTTGTTGTCATGCTACATGATGTCATACTACATGATGTTTTTTGTTGTCATACTACATGATGTTTTTTGTTGTCATACTACATGATGTTTTTTGTTGTCATGCTACATGATGTTTTTTGTTGTCATACTACATGATGGTTTTTGTTGTCATGCTACATGATGGTTTTTGTTGTCATGCTACATGATGTCATACTACATGATGTTTTTTGTTGTCATACTACATGATGTTTTTTGTTGTCATACTACATGATGGTTTTTGTTGTCATGCTACATGATGTTTTTTGTTGTCATACTACATGATGTTTTTTGTTGTCATGCTACATGATGTTTTTTGTTGTCATACTACATGATGGTTTTTGTTGTCATACTACATGATGTTTTTTGTTGTCATGCTGCATGATGTTTTTTGTTGTCATACGACATGTTTTTGTTGTCATGATGTTTTTTGCACATAAAAAAAATCAAAATCAAAATAACATACAATTAATGATACACAGTCAAAGAAATAAGTATCCGAACAAAACTTTTTATTATCAAAAATAAACTTTGACAGGTTATTTCAGAAAAAAATAACTTTATAATAAAAAAACTGTATGATTATTCTGAAAGAAAATTTAATCAATTCAATAACCATTCAATAAGGAAAAAAATTAAAATAATTATACTTAATTGCTAAAAAATTAAAGAAGCATTTAAACTATGCAACTTTTTACCATCAAATAAGTATCCAAACAAGATTTTAAAGATAAAACATTTATCTAAACAATTTTTTTTCAACTTTTTAATATCGAGTTGGACCGCCTCTAGCTTTTATAACTTCTGCAAGTTGACGTGGCATTGATTCTACTAATTTTTTTGTCGTATCTGGATCGATATGAGTCCAAATTTCTTGGAGCATGATCTTTAACTCTTCCTTTATTTTTAGACATCGCGTGCCACATTTTTGATCCAGAATAGCCCAGGGGTGTTCAACTGGATTGAGACTTTGAGCCGTTCAAGTAAATCAATCTACATCTAGATAAAAAAATTCTTTTGCTTTCGTTGAAAAAAACTCTTTTACTTTCTTTGACGTATGCTTAGGGTTGTTGTCTTGTTGGAAGATAAAATGATTTCCCGACTGCAGTTTTTTAGTTAAGACCAGAATATTTTTATTAACAATGTTAACACAAACCTCAGAGTCCATAATTCAATCAATAAACTCCAGTTTTCCTGTTCCGTTCCTAGCCATCGATCCCCAAACCATAAACCACCCTCAACCTCAAACCATAGCCATCGATCCCCAAACCATTGTCTCCACTAAATTTTACTGTTCCTCGAATGCAACTGACTGTAAATATTTCACCTTTTTTTTTTCTTAACTTTTTGAGCTGCTTTGGACTTCAAGATTAAATTTTGGCTTATCAGTCCATAAAACTTTTCTCCAGAATGATATCGACATATTTACATACTTTTTTGGCAAGTCTTTGTTTTAAATGAGTTTTTAAAAGGAATGGTTTCTTGCATGGAACTCTTGCTTTAAATCCACTTTCTTTCAATCGATTGCAAATGTATATGCACTCATTTGTATTCCAAAATCTTTTTCAAGAAGGCTTGATGCTTTTGGTGCTAATAAAAACCGCTTTTTTTTTTTGCACCATCTTGTAATTCTGTTTTTTTCTTTTTTTTTTCTGTAACTAAACTTATATAACATAAATGAACTTAAGGTTTCCTTTGAATCTGATGCTGTCTCTTCTGCATCAGAGGCAGAAGCTGTAGTTTCTACAGATGAAAATTCTGTCGATGAATTACTTCAAAACTCTGATTCAACTGTTAATTCCAAGGTAAATAAAAAATTGTAGTAAAATCTAGTTGGTTGTATTGATTTTGCGAAAACTAAATTAAAATGCATTCAATTAGATTAGAAATAACATTATTTATTATTTAGATAATTGTATGTGTCAGTCCTAAGGATCTGACGAATTATACTACTGTAGTATCTGCTCAGTATTGAGTTGGGATCCACTTTTTGCACTTTATGATCCCAATGAATATGCAGCATTAACTAAATTTTTAAGTTAAAACACCCCCAAAGAGGTAAATAATGGATGACATAACCTCACAACATTTAAAGAACACTCTTTCATTTTTCTCTTAATTCAACTTAAAAGTAATTTTTAAGTATCTTTTTATATTTCTGAAAAATCTGAAGTTTTTCTAATATTTGACCTGAAAACTCTTCTGATATTTGACCTGACGATATGACCTAACAAGTCTTCTGATTTTTTATAGATGATGATTTTTTACAACAAATATTTTAGGAAAGAAAAATTCAATTTTACACTAAAACTGAATTTAAATAGCTAACTGTTACTTAAAAAAGACAATTATTTTAATCAAATCTATCATTCTATCAAACCCATCATGCTATCAAATCCATCATTCTATCAAATCCATCATGCTATCAAACCCATAAGGCTATCAAATCCATCATGCTATCAAATCCATCATGTTTTCAAATCCACCATTCTATCAAATCCATAATGCTATCAAATCTATCATGCTATCAATTCCATTATGCCATTAAATCTGATTTTCTTTTCCCTATTTTATAAAACTTTCAGGAGACTTTATAGTAACCTGACATCTAGTAAGCAACCGGAGCCCCGGCCCTGGCTAATAATGAGACTTTTGTAAACCCAGCTCCGGCAAATTTATAAAATTTAGCAAGGGTTGATAGTTAAAAAAATTTATAATACTTTATATATTATAATTTGGAAATGGTTAACTGAAGATCTGAAAAGTTGTAGGTTGTATAAAAAAGGAAAACATGAAGATGGTAAGAGTTATAAGGTCTTTTTGATGTGCAAGGAAAAAAATTGGATTAGTAAACGTTTTTATAGCATGAAGGTATAGATACAGTAAAAGGATGCAACTTGTTGAATAAGAAGTCAAGCAAGAATGAGTTTTGGTTTATCGTAATAGAGATGATAGTTTGTTTGAGCATTGACCATGAGAGTATTTGTAGAAAAAGAAAGAAATACAACCTTGCAACAATGGAAGAGTGGCTCAAAGCAAATAAAGCAGATCTAATTACATTTACAATGAGCTTTTAGTCTTGGTCTGCTTGTTCTAAACAATCAAAAAGTAAAGACATTTTTGCCAAGACAAGAGTATAAAGTCGAGTTGTCAGCAAATAGAGCTACTTTAGATGTTAAATTTTTATAAAGATCGGTACTGTAAATAAGAAACAATACAGAAGCAAAGATAGAACCTTGTGGTACCCTTAAAGTTACTTGAAATGAAGAAGAGTACAGGCCTTCAAGAATAAATTTGATAATGAGTTAGAAATAATGACTTAATAATCTCAAAAACTTTATATAAAGTTAATTACAGAGTGAAGACAAATTGTAGGATAGTTGGAGAGGTCAAATTGTTTTCTAAAAATTAGTTTTAAATTTAGTTTTTTAAATTAGTTGAATTTCTAAAAAATTAGTTAAGTTTCTAAAAAAGAGTTTTTAAAAATTGGAACCACTTATTTAGCACATTTTAATAATTTAGCAAATATTGAAGAGAGTTCTGGAAAACACTTTTTTAAGACTATGATGGAAATTTTGTCTGAAGCACAAAGTGTAGAAGTGTTTAATTGAAAATTAACTTTAACATTGGCCAGAGTGATTTAGATGTTTAACAATGGGTTAACTTGTTTAACTGGTATGACAGGAAGAATATGGCCTTTAGATTCAATAGTCAAGTAAGAGGAAAATTTTTTTCCATATAACTCTACCCTATTCTAGGAAGAAGTAAAGAGATCAGACCCATAAATAAGAGACTAAATGTTAGACTTACTTTAGTTAATGACAGTTGAAGAATTTCCAAAAGTCTCTAGAACATCTGAAATAAGATACAAGATTTAGTAAAATGAAAATAACAGAGCTTAAAACAGCTAGTATTTATTTGTGGTGCAGACTTTACAATTAGCATTTAGTTAAATGATAATTATAAAGCTTTTAGACAAACATTATTTTGAGTTAGCACAGTTGCATAACTTATGTATATTGTAGTTTTCAGGTCCCTTTTATATTTACAAATCTTTCTTAAAATATGTTTCTTTTGGTATTAAACAGTTTCAAAGCTGATTGATTAAAAAGCTCAATCATTAGAACAGATTCATCAAACAAGATGAACACAACTAACTGTTAAGTAAAATGCCAATGAAATATCTTTTTGAAAATGAAATACTTTTTTAATAATTCTTTTCTCTTTTTTACTTACTTATCCTATTTTATCTTAGTATATTTGAGGAGTGGACTTGCAAAACCTGATAATTAACTTTTTTGTCATTTCGAGATAAATGGCAAAAACTGTTTCAGAAAATCTGTTTGTTATGCAGTTGTAATTGAAACACTATTGTATGCATATTAATTTGTGATAGAAATATTGGATTCTGCATGTCCTGAATTAATTTCCTGATGCAAAATTACAAGAGCTATCCAGTGGTGTGCGCAAGTCAGATTTTTTGAAAAAGTGAATTATCAGGTTTTGCAAGTCCATTCCTCATTTGTTTTACTTTAAAAATGTTTAAATTCTTTAAAAAGTGATAGTTTAATTATGGCAAAACATTTGAGATAAAACCAAATGTATGATAGAATATGGCCATCCATAGATATGCTTCTAGCCACATTCACAAAATTTAATATTATGATTTACTTATTTATTAATTTACTTTAAGGGTGCTGGAGCTGGAATAGCTAAGAAAAGAAAAGACCAAATGTTTGGTCTTCCTACAATCTAAAGTCAAAAAAGCTACAAATGATGTCTGTGAGCTTACTTTTTACTTCCCAATTCCCCCCTCCCCCTTATTTCTACAAGAAAACCAAAAGAAAATTAATTAATCCAAAATCTGGTCTTATAGTTATAAACCAATCCCTGCATTAATATATATATATATATATATATATATATATATATATATATATATATATATATATATATATATATATATATATATATATATACATATATATATATATATATATATATATATATATATATAAATATATATATATATATAAATAAATATATATATATATATATATATATATATATATATAATATATATATATATATATATATATATATATATATATATATATATATATATATATATATATATATATATATATATATATATATATATATATATATATATATATATATATACAGAAATACCTTAAGAAATTCTTTTAGGGCAGAGTATAATGGCTGATTAACAGGATCTTTAGTATCACATTCGTTATAACAGTACTTAGCAAGTGAGCTCAATGCATCTAATGCACATTTAGCTGTATCAGGTGAATAACTTTCAATATATTAAAGAAAATGCTTTATGAAAAAAGGTATAATTTTGCATTATTTGTTGCTAATAATAAAATGTTCTAAATAAGTATTTATTTAACTAAAGTTTATATATTTTTTTAAATTTTACATGTTAAAAAATATGGAAACTTATTTACAACAAATGGTGTATGATATATTGATTGATGCAGATAGTCTATTGCCATTATAATATTCATCCTACTGTAAAATTGACTTTTAAATACTAAAATTAATGACATTATTGAAAATAACTAAAAAAAAACAACTAAATATTGTGAAAAGATACTCATCAACAGCCATTTGAATAGATGCCATAAAGTTACGAAACAATACATCTGGTAAAATTTTCATTTTCTCAGGATAAACTTCACATACAAATGTCACAAGTTTAAAGTATTCACTACTGAGATTTGGAAACTAAAAAAATATTATTTATTGAAATAATATAACAACTATTGAAATAATAATGTAAACAACGTGCAATATATTTGTATGAATCAATAACGAAAGCATTTTGAGGAAACAACAATTAAAATTTTTTTTATCAAAAATTTCAATACCAGATATTAAACATAAAAGTAGTTATAGCTTTATTTCTGATAAATTTATAATATATACACAAGCGGATACTATATAATGATCATTATACACCTAATTATATAAAACTATACCCTCATTAGTTCCTGATTAATTAGAGGAATAATTAAATGTAAACCAAACAAAACAACTTCAACAATATTAGTGGTTTCACTATGCTTGCCATCATCAGGACCTGTGATTATAAAAATTTATATATAAAAAAAATATCTTTAAATATTTGAAATTCCTATTTAAATAAAAAACCATAAAAAAAATCTAAATACGTAACTGGTTATATTCTTTAATGTAACTGATTTAACTTCAGGCAATTATGTAACTGGTTACATTCTTTTTAAGTAACCAGTTACGCCTTTTTTAAGTAACCAGTTGCACCCTTCTATAAATGTAGTTAATAAAAACATCCAATGCTAAAAGAGTTTTATAAAAAACATAATTTACATATTGCTGAAAATGAAAGACAACTCTTGCTGAGACAACTCATGCTATGAGATAACTGAAATAAAATGAGAGATAACTCTTGCTTATAAACTACTCATGCTATGAGATATCTGAGGTAATATGAGAGATAACTCATGCTGATAGACAACTCATGAGACAACACTTGTGGTATGAAATAACTTATGATGAGATATAATAAACAATTTCCAAAAAATCCTTCAAAACAAGAAGTCTTACAAAACAAAACATCTTACAAAACAAGAAGTCTTACGAAACAAAACATCTTACAAAACAAGATGTCTTACGAATTAACAGCTATGTAAACCTTGCTTTAGATGTTTAAAAAAAATTTTAAACTATAAACATATTTAGTCGATTAAAAACATTTTTAAACATATTTACCTAAATCAAGATAATCTTTGGAAAGTATTCGTGTTAGAATTCGCATTAACAATAAAAGATCTGCATACTTGTCTTCTTCAGAAGTAGAATCAATCACCTGCTTACCTTTTTATAGAAAAATTTGAAAAATAATTCTAGATAGTTATTTTATTAGTTAATAATAATAATGTTATGTATTTGCCAGTTAGTAAAAAAATTTTACAATCGCAATTAATAAAAGAAAAATTTACATGACTGGGGCTAGAAGAAGACAAAAATAGTCTTATCATTAAGCCCTGAGTTAGTAAGTTATTTTCCATTATTTTCCATTAAACTTAATATTTTAATCATTAATAATTTTATTAACAACATTCATAATATTATCACAATATTAAATTAATATAATACTTACAATTTTATTAGAACGAATTATTTACCTAAATTGAATTTTGAGTATTCTGTCATCATATCTATGCATACTTTACATAATAAGTTTGAACTTGTCTAAAATAAAAAAGTTCAAGGTCACAATGGGACAACTAAACATTGCTTAAAAATCAATGAGCTAACTTATTAATGCCAATTCATACAAGTTATTATTTAGTGGTTTTATATTTTTTGTTCACTGAGCCCTAGTCTTTTTTTTTCAAGTTGTATTCAGAAAATTGTTTGATTAGTTGAATGAAACGACTTGTTTAATTAAAAACAAATATCTATAAATTTTAAAATCATGTGTAATTCAATCATTATAATCTTGGAGTATGGCTAAGACATCACTTGCTAAATGTGTACAAAGGAAAGGCGGCAAGTCTGAACAAATGAATGCTGCACATTTCCATTGGAAAGCAGTTTATAGCACATAAACTCAAACTGATTTGTTTGATATTTGTCAACCATCAAACTTTAATTCCTGATACATTGTGTCTTCTGTTAAGAGCCGTTTTTTCTAAGAATCAGGCAAATTCCTGAAACTGTGGAAGTGACCTCCTCCAAATTGCTTGAATTTTTTATATATTGATCAGAATATAGAGAAAACCTGTTGGGGAAAAAAAAATTTTCAAAAATGTTTCGTTCACTCGGAATCTGGGCTTAAATTTTTGAGATTTTTTTAAAAATTTTTAGAAATTTAGTTTTTGCCACCTTTGAACCCATTTTTTTGGCAAGGCAAAAAGTTGCACATAGCTTTTGTAGTTAATATCAGACGTAACCCAAAAGCTCTCTCCAAAAAATATAAAAAAGTTGCGTGACACTGTGCGGTTGGCTAATTATCATAGTTCAAAAGTACAAAATCAATCAGTTTTGTCAACTTTTAATCGAAGTTAATTCTAGCGGCGAAGTGTTGCACACAATTTTTCTTTTAGGATTTGAAATTATCAAAGGTATTGAGTCTAAAAATGCAAAGAAAGTTATGTGATACCTAAGGCCTATTAATATATTAAGGCTTGAAATTGGAAAAAAATGTTTTAGTATACTTACAAAATGAACCATTACGGCAGAGGCGCTTAGTTTTGTAAAAATGTAAACATATCCAACTGTCAATACAAAAAGGTCCTAACATAATAATAAAAAAAATTCGTGTGATTTTGTCACACGCATGATATAACATGAATTAAAAACTGAACAAAAATCTAACATCAAGATAACTATATTGCTAATTAAATAAAACATAAATCAAACATTTAAATGTTTTTCCATTTAAAAATTAGTTTTTCATTTATTAATAGAGTCATTTACACACATTATCCACCACATCACACATAATTTCTACTCTGCTGCAGTAAGTTTCTCTAAGAATAATGATATGACTGTATTATAGTCTTCTTCGGATAATGAATAATCGCCACAACCACTGATTAGAAAAGGAGCATTTACTAAACAGATAATTTTATCAGTTTGGTTATTTATCTCCTCGGTAGTAACTGGCCAGCGAAAAGTATTCTTCTCTTGCCCGTTAATCATACAATTAACTCTGATCCCAGTTATAGATGCCTAAAAGTATTAGCGCAACATTTAAAATAATATAATAAAGAGTTTATGATTTGTTTAATTTTGCTTACATTCAATAAAACTTGTAAAGTCTTATATAATGTCATTCTGAAATTATTTTTATATTTTATTTATATTCCTTTTATTTTAGAGCACTGTTTTGTAAAACAAAATAAAAACTTGAAACTAATATATACTTTGAATAATATTACCTCCACAATATATCCAATATTCCATTGTTTTTCATATGCAACAGCAACCCAATCATTCACTTTCCATACAAGACAAATTTCTTTTGCAAGATTGGCGATGTCTTCCTCATATTTATTATCATCTTCATTGTCTCCTGCCAGATTAAAGTCATCATTTTCGCCATAAACTTCTTTGTTATCGTTAACCTGACTATTTTCATTATTTTCTGTTGTCGGTTCTACCAGCTTACCTTTTCTTTTCAGGTTACTAAATCTATAACAATATCAATTGTACATATTTTTAAACATATGTAAACAAACACACAAAATTATAACTTTCACCTAAATTTTAATTTCATATTTGTAAAAGAACTATTTAACAGTCAGAAACATAATCTAATTTGCAAAAGTTTTGATAGCAACAATGCCTACCTTGAAAATAAAGATCTTATCTGTTGGCTAGTTACATATTGATCAGGCGGAAGTTCTCTCCTCAGCTGCATGTGAACCTGCTCAGGGCTCATTTTATTACCTGATTCTTCTCCACGAATAAAGTATTTATACAACAGTTCTTTCTGCTGATTTGAAAATCTAAAAGAACTTCGAACTGGTAATGCCCAACCTTGCAATAGAAAAATGTTCATGCAATGTGGTTTGTCTTTTACGGAAGCACTGTTAGAGGATGAAGAAATTGGCATATTTAGTTGTGAAGTAATTTTCATCTTATGAACAAACGAGTTGCGAACTTTATCCAATGATGTTAATGATTTCGGAACTGTATGAAGACCGGATAGCATGTGTTCTTCTAACTCAGCATCGCTTTCAAATGATAAAGTACAATTCATTTCAGTGCAAAATCTTAATGAATATAATTGCCTGTCACTTCTTTTCTGTTTTTCCTAAAGTGACTTGTTACGCTTAATTGAATTATCTGTTTTGCTATATGGCAACAACAACTTAATCGAGGGTTGAATTTTAAGATTTCCATACTCTTGTTCAATTCCCTCACCGATATTGAAATAATGCCACATCTTCACACTTTTCTCACCAAACTCAAATGAGTGATAGTTGCTAATGTTCTTAATCTTTGGTCCAGTAACTACAGTTTTATCATTGCTAATTTGAGCAACTGCTACTTTTGCATCTTTAGCGCCAAAACTATAATGCATAGCCTTGTGTATATCTTCAGCAGTCAAAAGATTATTACCAGAGTCAACGCAACTCCTTAAAATTGTCTTTACAACTGCACTCTCCCTGTCACATTGATCTTTTCCACAACAGGGTTCATTATAATTATATCTCAGCAACTTTATATCTCTCTCTTTGCATACATTGTAGATTGCTTCAGCTAAAAGATTTCCCTGATAGCAGCCGGCATTATCAGATTTGGTAAACATTTTCTTGATATGCGGTTGATCAATTCTGAATTGGTCTAAAACTGCAGTGGCTAACAAAACAACATCACCTATTCCCCGATCACACCTATACATTGAAGTAAAGTAAACACGTTTGAATAACTTTCCTGCTATTTTTATGAAGAATATATCCACATGTAAAGTCATTCCTTTCTTGCCAAAATACTCTCTTTGGCCCTCTCTGTATCGAACCGGAAGAATTTTTTGACAAAAATCTTTAAGCCAGAAAGCAGTTTCATCGTTTAATTGCTTAAAAGCTTCGATTTTTGCCTTTTTCTGTTGAGAATCTCTCATCAGGTGTTTTATGTAGTTGAATACATCCTTTACAGCAATTTCCAAATCATAAATAGAATCAGCATCGTCAGAATTTTGAATTGTTAGTTCTTTGATCATGTCGATAGCTTTGCACAAATCATAGCAATCGGCACATACCACTTCTGATATCTCTGTGTTGGATTGAAGATTTTTTTCAGATGGATCTGATAAGGCATGTTTTGAGCTATGAGAAGAAATGTTTGAGTCATTGACACTACAATTGGTTTGATAACTTGTTTTCAAATACCTTTTTCCTTTTTCAAGGGCAGCTTCGAGAGATTTAGAACTAAATCTTTGTGCCAATTTTTGTAATGTTTGAAAACCATTCATGCCTGAAGCAGTAACATCATCTAATCCAGCTAAGCTTTTTCGACTTGAAGGTTTTATTGCATGCAATACTTTCCACAAACTTGAATCAGATAATGGTATATAATTGCTTTCACTACAACTTTTTCGATAGAACATGATAGCGTGGCTATATTTTGTCGTCAGTATTGCATGCACTATCTTTTGTTCTTCACCGCTGTCGTATTTTAATTTGGTTATTCCATAAGCAACATCATGCAAAATACCGCTTGTAAATATAAAGTCTAAGAAATGTTCACACTTTGTTTGATCAAGACTAGATTGGACGAATACTTTCTTCTCTGGAAATGCCAACCCTTTATGAGATGCATGCCATTTTCTTGCTGTTTCTATACGATGTTTGGTACACTCAAATGTGTTCATTATAAACTTTTTGGTATACTTGGTATGGTCTAATAATGAGATGATAACTAACTTTCCCATGGAATCACTTTGCTTATATACTTTCTGAGCACGAATAATTTCAATTGGGAGAGGGCTGTTTATTTCATCAACATTTTTACTGTTAAGAAAATCTATAAGTATATCCTCTTGTCCAGGAGCAACAGCTTCCGCAAATTTTTTCTTTAATAAGTTTTCTAGGCGAACATACTTGCGTTTTAACTTATCTTTAGTAGTATCTTCCAGATATTCGAACTTCCTTTTTAATCTAAATTTTATTGGACTTACATTAAGAACCTCAGTTACACTCTCACGGCTTCTTAGAGATTCGTCCAAAATCTCCTGTGAAACATTAATTTCACCGGGATCAAATTCTTCATCTGGAGTAGCAGGTGTCATATATGTTTGTTCTTGTTGTGTTTGTGTTTCTGTACATAAATTGGTGTTTTCGTTGACTCTAGATAAAGCAGTTTCTTGCTTTAAATGGGTAAAACACAGCATTGCACCAACTGAAAATACTTCATTGTATCGCTTTGACATTGATATGACGACATGTATTGGTGACGCCCTTAAAGCGGGAGATTTTTTTCCTTTTATATTTAGATGGTGAGGATGAAAGCATGTTTTTGGAGGACTCCATGCAATACCAAACGTGTACCGGTGAAAAGCACATATTTGTTCATCCTTTTCAAGATTTCTTTTAAGTCTATTTGCAATAAGTCCATTTTCTTCCCAAATATTATTATCGTTTAATCGCATGACCTAAAAACAATTTTTTAAACAATTATTAAGTGTGTCATTTAAAGCATTGTTTATAATCTGACTCTTCACGAAAAATGTTTACAAGTTTGAAATACATTGTTGTTATTATTAAAATACAATATTGCAAGAGTGTGATTAATTTAGTGATTATTTATTAAAAGAGTGAGGAATTAATTAAAAGAGCTATTTTTTTTTGTTTAAAGAACTTTGTCTCAAAATCTTATTGCAGAGAAGTTATAAAGTATGTAATTATAAAAATTATATTACAGTCTGCGTAAATTTAAAATACATAATTACCTTTAAGTTGATGAGGTGTTTCTTAACATCAACATCTCCCAGCTGATGAATGTAGAACATTTTGTTTATAATTTTATGTTTTTTGAATGATCCACAATTTCCTTTTGAAAAGCAACAACAGTTTTCATAAAAATATTTGTTTTGTTTCATACTCAACTAAAAACAAGTTCTATTTATGCAGTACCTATTTCTCAATAGCAATGATATAATATCTACTCTATTTATGCAAATTTTAAAGATCGTTAAAATAAAGTTAAGACATTTTTATGGTAAAGTAAACAACCGCCCACTATGTCAGATCAGGTTATCCTGCTACTGGTAACATGTAACCCAGTACAATATGCTTCATGTCCTGCTGCCTTGTAGGATATGCCTTTTTAGGCAAAGGCTAGGAGATGCCAACTCCGATTTAAAACACCCCCTGCCTTGGGGCTCTTGGTTGAGTAAAGGCTAGAGATGGTGTCTCGATAAAAATACTCATCTTGGGCAGATGTTAAATGCACCCAGCTACTGTCTTGTAGAAGGCCTCCTAGGCAAAGACTTAAGGGGTAAACAGATTCTATCTGTTGACCAGCCTCGCACCCCTTCTTCATCTATGAGGCTGGCGCAGATGTATTTTTAATACATTGTTTCCAGTTTAGGATGTTGAATGCTGGATCTTCTTGACTCAATGCATGGGTTTGCTTGTGTCACTGTTTTTATGACTAGGCAACTCATTCTATTATCTCCTTATGAGGGTACAGCTCTAAAACTCAGTTTTATGGTTCTGAGGCCGGCTGGTAGTCAGGTTTCCCGAACTCTGTGGTAGCTCTCAGAGAGGCTGATTCCATTAACAGCTGAAAAATATCAAAGTATTAACAGTGCCATGTTGCGCATGGATGGTGTCCCTGTTTGTACTTTTGGTGTGCATTGCCGAGGCCACATTTGGAGCCCTTTGTTACGGCTTAGGGTTTATTAGTAGTAATGAGGCAATTGCTTGGGCTATTAAACGGTGTTCTGAGTACTATCTATGCTTTGAGTCAAGTTCTTCAATCTAATTTAAAAATGAATAAAGTACCAAAAACTATAAAACACAAAAAACCATCATCATCACCAAGTTCTCTAAACCTATCATTCACTAATATTCGTGGTCTTCGAAGTAACTTTTCTTCTGTTGAGTCTTATCTCTTGCAAAGTTCACCAGACCTACTTGCTCTTTGTGAGACTAATTTGAGTTCGGCTGTCTCATCTTGTGATCTTAGTGTTGATGGTTATCTTCCTCTAATTCGTAAAGACTCCAATAGTCACATGCTTGGCCTGGGCATTTACATTCGTAAGAATTCACCTGTTTGTCGTGAAACTAGGTTTGAATCCACAGACTATTCTTTCATGTGCTTTCGTTTAGCACCACTTCACTCTATTGCCTTTCTCTTTGTTCTATATCGCTCTCCTTCATCTCAAGACTGCAGTCTTTTTGATGTTATTTCTGATCATATTGACCAAGCCCTCTCTCTTTATCCATCAGCTAATATAGTTGTTGTCGGTGACTTTAATGCTCACCACTCTGAATGGCTTGGCTCTAGTGTCAGTGATTCTGCAGGCATTAAAGCCCACAACTTTTGCCTTTCTCAATCCCTAACTCAAATAGTCAACTTTCCAACTCGCTTTCCTGACAACCCGAATCATTTACCTTCTCTACTCGACTTATGTCTTGTTTCTGATCCTAGTCAGTGCTCAGTTTCTCCGCTTTCACCCTTAGGTTCTTCTGATCACAGTTTGATCTCTCTAAAACTAATATCTCATTCTTCTTCATCACCTGAATCCCCCTATTACCGAACCTCTTTCAACTACAGTAAAGCTGACTGGGATTCTTTCCGTGACTTTCTTCGTGATGGCCCTTGGGTAGAAATCTTTCAACTTCCTGTCGACAAATGTGCTTCTTACATAACTTCGTGGATTCAGGCTGGCATGGAATCTTTTATTCCCTCTCGACGATTCCAGGTCAAGCCTCACTCTCCTCCATGGTTTTCCTCACACTGTGCTGCTGCGATTGCCAATCGAAACCATTACTTCCATATCTATCAGCAAAACAATTCTCCAGAAAACAGACGTCTGTTTATTACTGCTAGAAACAACTGTAAAAAGGTTTTGTCTAACGCCAAAACCCGCTATTCTCAGGTCATGAAATCTCGTATCTCATCTCAAAAATTAGGCTCTCGTGACTTCTGGAGAATCTTTAATAATATCAATAATAAGGGCAAATCTATAATTCCACCTCTCTTGTATGGTTCAGACTTTGTCACCTCACCTAAAGACAAAGCCGAACTGTTTGCTAAAAACTTTTCATCAATATCATCTCTTGATTCCACTAATTGCGTTCTACCTGATATTGCCAACAAACAGGTTGATCCATTGCTTGACATTCATATCACTCCAGCATCTGTATCTAAAGTGATTTCCTACTTAGACTCTTCTACAGCTTGTGGCCCAGACAACATACCTGTTATTGTCTTGCAGAAGTGTTCTCCGGAGCTGTCGTCTATACTCTCAAAACTATTCAACAAGTGCTTATCAGAGTCTTGTTTTCCAGCCTGCTGGAAAGCCGCATCTGTTATCCCTATCTTCAAAAATTCTGGAGAGCGATCCGATTCATCTAACTACCGTCCCATAAGTCTTCTTCCTATCATAAGCAAGGTTTTTGAATCTTTAATTAACAAACACTTAATTTCTCATCTTGAATCTAATAACTTACTTTCTGACCATCAATATGGATTTCGATCTTCTCGTTCTACAGCTGATTTGCTAACAGTAATAACTGACAGGTTTTATCGTGCATTAGATGAAGGTGGAGAGGTTAAGGCCATCGCTCTTGACATTTCAAAAGCGTTTGATAAAGTTTGGCATGCTGGTCTTCTCCATAAGCTTTCTTCTTATGGTGTATCCGGCAACATCTTCAAGATCATTGAATCCTTCCTTTTCAATCGTAGCATAAAAGTTGTCCTCGATGGACAACACTCTTCTTCTTATTCTGTAACTTCAGGGGTTCCTCAAGGTTCTATCCTTGGCCCTATACTCTTTTTAATTTACATTAACGATCTTCCAGATATTCTCACATTTAAGGTGGCATTGTTTGCTGATGATACTACCATTTATTCTTGTCGTGATAAGAAACCAACACCCTCTGATTGCTTGGAGGGGGCATTTGAGCTTGAAAAGGATCTCACTTCCGCTACAGCATGGGGCTCACAGTGGCTGGTGAACTTTAATTCAGATAAAACTCAATTTTTTTCAGCCAATCGTTATCGCAATAATTTAGATCTTCCTATATTTATGAACGGTGATGTACTCGATGAGTCACCTACTCTTCATCTTCTAGGATTAACTCTTACTTCCAATCTTTCTTGGAAACCATATATCAAATCGGTTGCAAAATTAGCATCTGCTAAGGTTGCATCTCTTTATCGAGCTCGCCACTTTCTTACTCTGGATTCTATTCTCTATCTCTATAAATCTCAAATCCGGCCTTGTATGGAATACTGTTGCCATATCTGGGGCGGATCTTCTAATGATGCCCTTTCTCTTTTAGACAGGGTTCAAAAACTCATCGTAAACATAGTTGGACCTGCTCTTGCAGCCAACCTTCAACCATTATCACATCGTCGTAATGTTGCTTCTCTTTCTCTTTTCTACAAATACTATAATGGACACTGCTCTAAAGAGCTAGCGTCTCTTGTGCCATCTACTAAAATTCATTCTCGTGTTACTCGTCATTCAATTAAGTGTCATCCTTTTTCTGTGACTGTTCCTAAGTGCTCCAAAAACGCTTATTCGTCTAGTTTTTTTCCTCGAACATCAGCTCTTTGGAATTCGCTTCCTTCATCTTGCTTTCCTGATTCATATAATTTGCAATCTTTTAAGTCGTCCGTCAATCGTTATCTTGCTCTACAATCTTCATCTTTTCTCTTACAGTAACTTCCAACTTTAATTAGTGGCTGCTTGCAGCCTTGTTGGAAGCGAAGATGTTTAAAAAAAAAAAAAAAAAAAAAAACTTGTTTCTCCACAATCGTGATATCAGCGATTCTTCTTCCATTCGATCACCACAAGTTATTTGGTTATGACGTAAATTTAAATAATTCACTTCTGATCATGTATTGTTTTTTATTATTATTTATTTCAATTGTTATGATTTCTATATCATAGTCAGAAACGCTTAAATTTTTTCTTAACATTACGTGCAATGTTTTGTGTAATGCTAAATGCTAATTTTGGATGATAGAAATTTTATTGTGAGCGAAAACCTCATCTGTGTGTCCAAAAAAATATCTCTTCGTACTTAATCATTTTTAACAATTTGTACCTTTATTTTTAACTTAATATCTAAAGATCACACGAATTTTTTTTATTATTATGTTAGGACCTTTTGTATTGACAGTTGGATATGTTTACATTTTTACAAAACTAAGCACCTCTGCCGTAATGGTTCATTTTGTAAGTATACTAAAACATTTTTTTCCAATTTCAAGCCTTAATATATTAATAGGCCTTAGGTATCACATAACTTTCTTTGCATTTTTAGACTCAATACCTTTGATAATTTCAAATCCTAAAAGAAAAACTGTGTGCAACACTTCGCCGCTAGAATTAACTCCGATTAAAAGTTGACAAAACTGATTGATTTTGTACTTTTGAACTATGATAATTAGCCAACCGCACAGTGTCACACAACTTTTTTATATTTTTTGGAGAGAGCTTTTGGGTTACGTCTGATATTAACTACAAAAGATATGTGCAACTTTTTGCCTTGCCAAAAAAATGGGTTCAAAGGTGGCAAAAACTAAATTTCTAAAAATTTTTAAAAAAATCTCAAAAATTTAAGCCCAGATTCCGAGTGAACGAAACATTTTTGAAAATTTTTTTTTTCCCCAACAGGTTTTCTCTATATTCTGATCAATATATAAAAAATTCAAGCAATTTGGAGGAGGTCACTTCCATTGACTGCCTGATTCTTACAAAAAATGACTCTTAAGTATTGTCCAGCAATCATGATTTGGGGTGTCTTCACTGCCAGCAGTCATGCTGGTTTACACTTTTTACCGCAAGGTGAGATTGTCAATTTCACGAATTATTAGAAAAATTTAAAGACCAATGTATCGACTTGGTTTCAAATAAGAAAGTTTAATATTTTTATCCACAAGGGCAAAACTTGTCATAAATTGTCATAAATTGTTACAACATGATTCCAAGAAAATGAAAATAATGTTCTTGCCCTGTGGCTGGGCAATTCATTCAATTTGAACCCTATCAATAACTGTTGATTAAAATTGAAAGCAGAAGTTTTTTAACAGAACTTAACATCATTAGCAGATCTGAGAAAAGCTATAATGAAAACATGGTATCATAAAATAACATCACAATATTAGGAATCTCTTCTTGTCTCAATGCTACAAAGAATAGAAGCTATTCTAAATACCTAAAAAGTCTAAAGACTTCTTTGGACTTTTTAGGTATTTAGAATAGCCTCTTAAAAAGACTTCTTTCTTATTTTTTGTTCATGGATGTCATTTTTTGAATTAGAACCTTTTGTAGTGATAAATGCGTTCACTATACCATACTAAAACTGTTTATAACTAAGAATTTAGGATGGTAGGATTTTTTTGGCCATAAGTGTAATATTAATAACATTTTAATAACCTTAAATGAATAATAAATGTAAATAAAGTTTATAAATATTATAAATGAATAATAATAACACCACTAATTTAGTCAAGAAAATTTTATTAACTTTTCTAACATTTCAAAATGATATAAAATCTGTATGACTGAATATAAAAATTTGGTCAAACAGTACTATATGCATACCTTACTATATTTAAATGAATTTTTCTGCATGAAATTAAAAAAAAAATTGGTTCACTAAAAATTATTTTTTATTATGCTCACATAAAGCTATTTACATAAAAATTATTGTCAAAAAATTGAAAGGATCATCAAGTCAGAATAAATCAGATCCTAACGATCTATTTATTCTGACTTAATGAAAAAAAACTATTTACAGATGTTTTATTAAAAGCTAAATAGCACACTCAAAGGAATATTACCCAGAACAACCTCGGAAGACTTCACAATTTTTTTTTTATAGATTATGGTCACAAACTAAGATTATGACCTAAACTAGTCAAATTAAAAACTTTTCTAAACAGTGCAAGTTCAGAAGAACTGAGTACACTAATACAAAAACAATGTAACTAATTTCAAGTTTTAATTTCATGATTAAATGAATTATTAGTATATGAAAGAGGTTGTAACCTCATCTATATTACTAGCATATGGAAGAAGCTGTAGCCTCATCTATATTATTAATATTACCTTAGAGGTAAGATTATTACTGACAATCTTACTTCTAAGTTCTAAGTGCAAAAACAACTCTGACATTAGAACCGAGCACTCAGAGCTAATGTCATTGAAGGATTTGATTTTCATCCACCACAAAAACATGACTTTATAAGTTTAATTTTTTTTATATTCTTATTAGTATGATGAAATACAAAACATTATGATGAAATACAAAACATTATGATGAAATACAAATCATTATGATGAAATACAAAACATTATATACAAAGCTACTCTGTGCATCCGCAAAAGGTTATATACAAAGCAACTCTGCATCTAAGCAAAAGGTTGTGAGAATTAAAAATATTTAAATTACTCAGCCTTTTTCTACTTCTAAACAATTTAAAAATATCGAGTTACATTTTTTACACACCAGTGTCTTTAACTGTCTTTGGCTGTTAAAATGAGCCTTGAAGATAAATGAAAAAAAATTTGCTCAGCTTAATTTAGAAAATTCCCAAATAAAACATCTATTTCTTTAAAGTAAAAATAAAAAATGTGAGGAGAAAAAAAGTTTCAATTACAACAAAACAGATACAAAATGAGTTTAGAAGTCAACTGATTTAATAATTTAGTAATTTTGATTTTGTTGATTGATAATACTATAATACAAGCTGCTAACAAAAATGAGGAAAACAAAATCAGAAAATTCTTTATAAATTAGAAGAGTCTTCTCAAAAAACTAGAGTTTAAACAAATTTAATTAAAATTAATGGTTTTAAAATAAATTGAAAAAAATAAAAATCGATAACCAAAGAAAAAAAAAAAGACAGAGAGCTAATTACTTAAAAAACTTCTTAATCGTATTTAATTTATTGGATTTTGCTAGTGATTTAGTAAAAATGATAGAATTTTTCAGTTCCTCTTAAGTTTTAGAAATGTTACAGAAAATCCCATCATAAGAACTCTTTTTTTCCTAAATTTTCTATTATTTAAATTTCTATATATTTTAATGTTCTTATTTTATTGTAAACTTTGATCTTTGATCTGTTTCTTTTTTATTTAATTCATAAGTTTGCTTTTTTACTTAGTTTTCTTTTTTTTTTTATTTAGTTGTAAAGTTTATAGCATCTAAAACTGATGGAAATTTAAGAAATTTCTATAATAAATAAAAAAGATTAATTAAAAAGATTTCCCAACTTAGGGAATAAAGGTTGGTAGTTATATCAAGCAATTTTTTCAATTACTGATTAAAATAATGAGATAAGACAAGAAAAGAAATAAATAAAAGTATTTTAAAATAGAGGAGAAATACCTCCTTTATTCATATACTTAAAAAACTTAATGATGATGTTAATTTCTGTTCTTTTTTTTATTTTATATAAAAGTTTAAAAAAGCCATAAAAAAAAATTAATCGTACTAAATCTTTATACAAAGAGAACCTTTATACGAAAATACAAAAAGAATATATACAAATATACAATATATACAAAGAGAACCTTTATACGAAAATACAAAAAGAATATATACAAATATATAATATATACAAAGAGAACCTTTATACAAAAATACAAAAAGAATATATACAAATATATAATATATACAAAGAGAACCTTTATACGAAAATACAAAAAGAATATATACAAATATATAATATATACAAAGAGAATCTTTATACAAAGAGAAAAGTTTTGAATATTTTAACTATTTTAGTAATGCCAAATGAAAAAATAAAAAAGAAATATTATAGAATATGGAATAAAATAAACGCAACCTAATACAACCAATCAATTATTTATATTCTCTTTAGCAAGGATTAGGATTATAAAAAATTTAATTCAATAACTAAAGAAAAGATTTTTATTCATACATAATAATAATAGTAATATATTTTTCTGTTAGAGGTCAACACCAAGTCAACCCTATGACAGGCTCAATAACATTATTCAACTTAAGTTGGATAAAAGAAGAATTACAAAAAAACAATTTAACCCATTGATTTATTGTATTTAAGCTTAATAGTTTGTTTAAAACATGATATCATAAATGGAAATTGCAACAACTGGTGCTGCAATTATATACCAATGATATTTGTTTAAACATTTATGCTCAGCCCTCGGAATTAGGAAAAATGATGATGGCAATAAATTGCTGACCATAAACTGTTAGAGGTTGGCATTAAGTCAGCAAAAAAAATTTGACACAAAGGAGTTATCATAAAACATAGAAACAAGGTCGGCAAATTTTTGTCGACTTCAAACACTTTTAGGTCGGCAACTAAGTCAGGATTGCCGAATGCCAACACTAATCCCAAGGCTTGTATGCTAAAGATAATTGTAATGGGTTCAGAATTTCGTTTCAACAAAAAACATAAAATTTTATATCATTTTTATCTCTGTATCTAAGATAAAAAATTTTATTTAAATGTAAAATGATTATCTGATTTAAAGCTTTATATCACTTTTTTGTGTGCTGTATATTGTAAAATAGTTATGATATACATCTTAACAAAACACAAGAACAGCTTTTTAATTTTAGAGAATTTTTTTGGTTTATATATAAATTTTCGAAATGTAACTATTCAAAAAACAATCACATTTTGAAAATTTATATATTAATTTATATAATTAAACCAATTTGAAAAGATTTGTTTAAAACCTGATTTAAAAAAAAGAAGGTATTTAAGTATGTCATATATATATATACACACACACACACACACACACACACACACACACACACACACACACACACACACACACACACACACACACACACAAACACAGATATTAAGGTGATTTTTTTTTATTTAATGCTAAAGTATAAACAGTAAATATACATCATTATACTAATAAAAGTATGAAAAATATACAAATGAAAAAAGAAAAAAAAATATATTTATATATACTTTATACCAAAAAATATAAATGAGAAAAGACACTGTAAAAAAAACATATTTAAAAAAATAGCTTACTTTGTTCAAAACACATAGCAAAGACTCAACCACATCAAGAAACATCTCTAAAATAACAACTATTATCTCTACAAAGTTATTGTAAAGCTGAAACAGTTTTACAGCATCTTGCAATATTGGAAGTATCTCTTCAAACAACAAGTTCCCAAATTCTGTTGTGCTAGCAATTGTCAAGCCACGAATACATTCAAATGTTTGTACAATCGTTTCTCGAACAGCTGGTTGTTGTGATATATGTATGAACTGTGGGTTGGAACGTAACTCTTTATAACGATTAACAATAGACAGAAGAATCTTAATAATAAAAGTTAAATTAAAAAAGTTGTGATAGAGTAACAAAAAATAATTTGTTTCTAAATTTACATAGGATATATATATATATATATATATATATATATATATATATATATATATATATATATATATATATATATATATATATATTATATATATATATATATACACACACACACACATATACAAGGGTATAAGTGTATATATATATATATATATATATATATATATATATATATATATATATATATATATATATATATATATATATATATATTTATATATATGTATACAGTGGGTGGCCATTGAAATAGGGCCATTGAGTTTTCTACACATTTTTGTGAAATTTTATCCATAATGTAAAAAAAAATAAAGGTTTACAGTAAAAAATAATTAAAAATTTAAAGAATAGTTGTTTATTATCAAATATAAATATAAAAGCAAACAATTTTTTTTTTATATATAAAAATTGTAATGTTATCAATATTTTGTAAATCCACTCTTTGCTGCTATAACAGCTTCTACTCTCCATGGCATGCTGTCAATGCATTTCTGTGCCAATTCTTTTATGTGAGGGTTTGGATGCCAACCTTCAATTAGTTTTTCAATAAGCTGGGTTTTATTTGTCACCAGTTCTTTTGAAGAAACCTCCCCTTTTAATAGCTTCCACAGGTTTTCTATAGGATGAATTTCCTGGCCAATCCAGCAGTGGAATTTTTTTCTTTCCAAGAAACTTTTTAATGGATTTTGCCGTATGGCATGGGGCAGAATCTTGCATAAATATAAATTCGCCATCTGGAAACCATTCCGAGACTTGAGGAATAAGCTTTTGCTCCAAAACTTCTTTGTATTGGTCCTGCCTCATTGTCCGATGGACTATGCAAAGCCTTCCCATACCCACATATAACGGACCACACCATAATTGACAATGAATGTTTTACTGTCTCGATAATGCAGTCTGGATTAAATTTTTCACCCACCCTCCGTCGCACAAATGAGACTTTGTCGCCCAAGATCTGAAACGTGGATTCATGAGAAAAGCACACCTGAAAACAAATGTTTCAAAAAATGTTAGTCTTTCATTAATCTAAAGAAAATCGAGAAATAAAGCAGAAAATGACATGTTTAAGAAATAAATACCTCTCTCCATTCATCTGTTGTCATATTGCGGTGTTTTATAGCCCATTTCAGTCTTTTATCCTTCATGGCAGGCGCTAATTTTGGTTTTTTCGCAGGACGGTAACACTTAAAGCCTAATTCATCTAAGCGTCTCCTGACTGTGCGATCACTAATATTAATTTCAGCATCTTTAATCAATGTTGTGATTATTTTTCTGGGTTTCTTTCTATTCTCCAAGCAAATATTCCTGATAATTCTCTCAGACATTAACATTGTTTAACAAAGGTGTTTTCCTTTACAGTTTTTACGGAGTGTGGATATAGGGTTTTCATTTTTTATTTTTGATGCTATTCTTTGCACAGTCTGCCTAGAAATGCCAATTCTTCTTGAAATTTCTCGTTGAGAATAGGTAGTGTTGCTTAAAAGTGACATTATTTCACTTTTTTTACAAACATTCACATCTTTTTTTTACCCATTGTCAGAAACTTTAAAAAATTTAAAAGACAAATAAACACACTACAAAAATATGTAAAAGAAAATTAAAAAAGTTGAAATAATGTATATTTTTGGAAAACTACTTTCAAAGAAGTCTTTCACTTAATAAAACACTTAAAAAATTAAAATTTTGAAAAATAGTCGGTTAAAAATAACATTTTTAGAAAAATCCTTAACACACACACAACAAGCTTCGGCACTCTACAAATGGTAACTGAACACAATTTCATGATTTTACTTGTCAAAACATGCAAAATACAGTGTTGCTAGCAACAAAATAGTGTTGCCTACACAATAATTTGTAATAATGTCGTAAATAATTATGAATAATGGTGAATTTTACGTTTGAAAGGTGAATTAATGCTGACAATATAACAAAAAACGTATATATATATATATATATATATATATATATATATATATATATATATATATATATATATATATATATATATATATATATATATATATATATATGTATATATATATACATATATATATATATATATAAGATAAAGTGAAACTTTTTTTTTTTTCAACTTCTTCACTTCCAACAAGGTGTAAGCAACCACTATTAGAGTTGGAAATTACACACTCATCCAACATTCTAATTACAAAATTCTGCAAAAAATGAAAATGACAGAATAAGTATGAAATTTTTTTTCTAATATAAATTCCAAACAAAGGAATCAGTGGAAAACCACACTAATCATAAGCTGATTTAATCGATGATAAACCTTTTTTATAAATTTTTGATATTGCTGATTTTAAACTCCTTTTCATAGTTTTTCTGAACAAAATATAAATTAAAAAATAAAATATTGTTATAGATTTTAATTTGTTGCTCTCTCACTCAAAAAAGTCCTTGCTTTTTAATAATGGCTAAGTGTGGATTAAAAAACTAATGGGTTTATTTAATGTTTCAATTGGAACTTTCGACAGCGCAAAAATTTAGGAACTTATAAAAATCTTTGTTTTATTTTAAATAAAAGAATTTTACACTAAAAAAAATTTCGGTATTTACTGTGACAATGGTTTAACAACATTTAAAAATTTTAAAACGCATTTAATTATAAAATCGAACATTATTATCATATTTTTTATTTTACAATTATTGTCTTTATATTATATTTTTTAAATTTCAAATATTTTTTCATGTTATACATTTTTTTTAATTCATCAAGTTATGAAAATCTTTTCCAAGGTACGTAATCTTCAACCACTTGATATTTAAAAAATGATTCCATTTAGTCATCATGAAGTTCAAAATTTTTCAAAATAATTAATCTGTGGAAGAAAGTTTTTTTCAAAATCTTTATTTGTTATTAAACAACTTGAGATGTATATCATAATTTGAAATTTGGATAGTCAAAATTTTTAAAAGATTTTTGACTTAAATCCAGTGCAATTTGAAAGTTGTTTTTATTATTTTATATTATATTATTTTATTATTAATTTATATTTTTATCATACCTTTATATTAAATTTATGTCAATTAATGCAAATCTGAGAGTTAACTAAACTATATTTATGCTAATTCAAACCACCCACCCAGTATACAAACCAACCATCTAATTTTTTTTTTTAAACATCTTCCCTTTCAACAAGGCTGCAAGCAGCCACTAATTAAAGTTGGAAGTTACTGAAAGAGAAAAGATGGAGATTGTAAAGCAAGATAACAATTGAAGGATGACTTAAAAGATTGCAAATTATATGAATCAGGAAAGCAAGATGAAGGAAGCGAATTCAAAAGAACTGATGTTCGAGGAAAAAAACTAGACAAATAAGCGATTTTGGAGCACTTAGGAACAGTCACAGAAAAAGGATGACACTTAATTGAATGACGAGTGACACAAGAATGAATTTTAGTAGATGGCACAAGAGATGCTAGCTCTTAAGAGCAGTGCCCATTATAGTATTTGTAGAAAAAAGAAAGAGAAGCAACATTACGACGATGTGATAATGGTTGGAGGTTGGCTGCAATAGCAGGTCCAACTATGTTTACGATGAGTTTTTGCACCTTGTCTAAAAGAGAAAGGGCATCATTAGAAGATCCGCCCCAGATATGGCAACAGTATTCCATACAAGGCCGGATTTGAGATTTATAGAGATAGAGAATAGAATCCGAAGTAAGAAAGTGACGAGCTCAATAAAGAGATGCAACCTTAGCAGATGCTAATTTTGCAACTGATTTGATGTATGGTTTCTAAGAAAGATTGGAAGTAAGAGTTAATCCTAAAAGATGAAGAGTAGGTGACTCATCGAGTACATCACCGTTCATAAATATAGAAAGATCTAAATTATTGCGATAAGGATTGGCTGAAAAAAATTGAGTTTTATCTGAATTAAAGTTCACCTGCCACTGTGAGCCCCATGCTGTAGCAGAAGTGAGATCCTTTTCAAGCACAAATGCCCCCTCCAAGCAATCAGAGGGTGTTGGTTTCTTATCACGACAAGAATAAATGGTAGTATCATCAGCAAACAATCCCACCTTAGATGTGAGAATATCTGGAAGATCGTTAATGTAAATTAAAAAGAGTATAGGGCCAAGGATAGAACCTTGAGAAACCCCTGAAGTTACAGAATAAGAAGAAGAGTGTTGTCCATCGAGGACAACTTTTATGCTACGATTAAAAAGGAAGGATTCAATGATCTTAAAGATGTTGCCGGATACACCATAAAAAGAAAGCTTGTGGAGAAGACCAGCATGCCAAACTTTATCAAAAGCTTTTGAAATGTCAAGAGCGATGGCCTTAACCTCTCCACCTTCATCTAATGCACAATAAAACCTGTCAGTTATTACTGTTAGCAAATCAGCTGTAGAACAAGAAGATCGAAATCCATATTGATGGTCAGAAAGTAAGTTATTAGATTCAAGATGAGAAATTAAGTATTTGTTAATTAAAGATTCAAAAACCTTGCTTATGATATAAAGAAGACTTATGGGACGGTAGTTAGACAAATCAGATCGCTCTCCAGAATTTTTGAAAATAGGGATAACAGATGACGCTTTCCAGCAGGCTGGAAAACAAGACTCTGATAAGCACTTGTTGAATAGTTTTGAGAGTATAGATGACAGCTCCGGAGAACACTTCTGCAAGACAATAACAGGTATGTTGTCCAGGCCACAAGCAGAAGAAGAGTCAAGGCAGAAAATCACTTTAGATACAGATGCTGGAGTGATATGAATGTTAAGCAATGGATCAACCTGTTTGTTGGCAATATCAGGTAGAACGCAACTAGTGGAATCAAGAGATGATATTGATGAAAAGTTTTTAGCAAACAATTCAGCTTTGTCTTTAGGTGAGGTGACAAAGTCTGAACCATACAAGAGAGGTGGAATTATAAATTTGCCCTTATTATTGATATTATTAAAGATTCTCCAGAAGTCACGAGAGCCTAATTTTTGGGATGAAATAGAGATTTTATGACCTGAAAAAAGCGGGCTTTGGTGTTGGACAAAACCTTTTTACAATGGTTTCTAGCAGTAATAAACAGACAACTGTTTTCTGGAGAATGGTTTTGCTGATAAATATGGAAGTAACGGTTTCGATTGGCTATCGCAGCAGCACAATGTGAGGAAAACCATGGAGGAGAGTGACGCTTGACCTGGAATCGTCGAGAGGAAATAAAAGATTCCATGCCAGCCTGAATCCACGAAGTTATGTAAGAAGCACATTTGTCGACAGGAAGACAAAAGATTTCTACCCAAGGGCCATCACGAAGAAAATCATGGAAAGAATCCCAGTCAGCTTTACTGTAGTTGTAAGAGGTTCGATAATAGGGGATTCAGGTGATGAAGAAGAATGAGATATTAGTTTTAGAGAGATTAAACTGTGATCAGAGGAACCTAAGGGTGAATGTGGAGAAACTGAGCACTGACTAGGATCAGAAACAAGACATAAGTCGAGTAGAGAAGGTAGATGATTCGAGTTGTCAGGAAAGCGAGTTGGAAAGTTGACTATTTGAGTTAGGGATTGAGAAAGGCAAAAGTTGTGGGCTTTAATGCCTGCAAAATCACTGCTACTAGAGCCTAGCTATTCAGGGTGGTGAGCATTAAAGTCACCGACAACAACTATATTAGCTGATGGATAAAGAGAGTCAATATGATCAGAAACAATGTTAAAAAGAGTGCAGTCTTAAGATGAAGGAGAGCGATATAGAACAAAGAGAAAAGCAATAGAGTGAAGTGGTGCTAAACGAAAGCACATGAAAGAATAGTCTGTGGATTCAAACCTAGTTTCACAACAAATGGGTGAATTCTTACGAATGTAAATGCCGAGGCCAAGCATGTGACTATTGGAGTCTTTACGAATTAGAGGAAGATAACCATCAACACTAAGATCACAAGATGGGACAGCCAAACTCAAATTAGTCTCACAAAAGGCAAGTAGGTCTGATGAACTTTGCAAGAGATAAGACTCAACAGAAGAAAAGTTACTTCGAAGACCACAAATATAAGTGAATGATAGGTTTAGAGAACTTGGTGATGATGATGGTTTTTTGTGTTTTATTGTTTTTTGTACTTTATTCATTTTTAAATTAGATTGAAGAACTTGACTCAAAGCATAGATAGTACTCAGAACACCGTTTAACAGCACAAGCAATTGCCTCATTACTACTAATAAACCCTAAACCGTAACAAAGGGCTCCAAATGTGGCCTCCGCAAAAGTACAAACAGGGACACCATCCATGCCCAACATGGCACTGTTAATACTTTGATATTTTTCAGCTGTTGATGGAATCAGTCTCTCTGAGAGCTACCACAGAGTTCGGGAAACCTGACTACCAGCCAGCCTCAGAACCATAAAACTGAGTTTTAGAGCTGTACCCTCATTAGGAGATAATAGAATGAGTTGCCTAGTCATAAAAACGGAGACACAAGCAAAACCCATGCATTGAGTCAAGAAGATCTAGCATTCAACATCCTAAACTGGAAACAATGTATTAAAAATACATCTGCGCCAGCCTCATAGATGAAGAAGGGGTGCGAAGCTGGTCAACAGATAGAATCTGTTTACCCCTTAAGTCTTTGCCTAGGAGGCCTTCTACAAGACAGTAGCCGGGTGCATTTAACATCTGCCCAAGATGAGTATTTTTATCGAGACACCATCTCTAGCCTTTACTCAACCAAGAGCCCCAAGGCAGGGGGTGTTTTAAATTGGAGTTGGCATCTCCTAGCCTTTGCCTAAAAAGGCCTATCCTACAAGGCAGCAGGACATGAAGCAGATTGTACTGGGTTACATGTTACCAGTAGCAGGATAACCTGATCTGACTCTTAGTCTATATAAAATGATGACTCTTATTTTATATAAAGATGACTCTTTAACATTTAATATTTAATATTTAAACCACAAACCCAGTATTCAAACCTCCCACCCAGTATTCTAAAGTAATGACCACGTTATATTGAATTAAACTTGTCCACAAAGTCATTAATCAAAGTTTTTTTTGATTGAAAATATAATTAATATGTAGAATGACATTATAATCACATTATCTTCTATCATTCTAATTTAGATTTTTTATTTGTCAAATATCAAGAACTGTGAATGCTTCACCATTTGGCTGAAGCTTTTAGTTAATACAAACATAGAAAAAAGTTTTTTAACCTTTATAAAACACAATTATCCCTTTTAATCATTAGTTTCATAAATTTTTAAACAGAAAAACAATACTAAAAAACATACATGTATTCTTACAATTTTCATATTTTAAATAAGAACAATACAACCACGCACAAAAAAAATGTAGACTTTAAGAACAAGTTTTGTTTAATATGTGCTAAACAAAATAAAACGTTGTGTATCAAGCAAATGGTCTCACTAAAGCTGATATATCCTACATTGTTATAAGTGAAACACCTTTTAAAATCAGATAAGCAAATCATATTTTTAATTTAAAGATTTACAAAAAAAAAATTGTATAGGCATATGATGCCTGTCAACCTGGTTATATAAAAGTTTAACAATGTCAGTTTTTTATATAAACTGATATAAAATTGCCATATAGGCATGAAACTTAATGTACCATAGAAAAAATTGTTTTTTCTTTATTAATATATATATATGTATACCGCTCTATTTGAAATATCTTTTTAATATTGGGCACGACCATGAGTTTTGTATTATTATTATAATACAAAACAGCCTTATATATCAATATATATCTTTTACTGCTGATTTAGGTGAACAGTGTGACATACTGAAAAGGCTTGCTGCTGGGGGGCTTCAATAAATACATCGACTGACAAATAGCCTGACTTGCAGTGGAGTGCTGCTACATCGACTGAGGGTTTGGGATGGGGCAGCAATCTTTTCATTCGTTATTCTTTGTTTTCTTCTTTTCCTAAAAAAGCGGTATTGATTTAGATAAGCAAAATAAGTGAGCAAGTGCTGACATAAAAATGCTATAGTAGATATATATATATATATATATATATATATATATATATATATATATATATATATATATCATAAAAACCTAGGGTTTTTTTTTGTATCTGTCTACATTTTAGTTTTCTGCTGTAAACTGGAAAACTATAATTTATAGAGACAAAGTAGCAAATGAACTTTGTTTTTAGTCAATTTGTAAAGCAAAAAAAAAAAAAAGTTCAAAAAAAAAATCAAAACATTTTCAGTAGTTTTTTTTTAACTTTTGATTTTATTAATCGAATTTGTTTTAAAAATTTAATCAATTAGATCAATTACAGGGTGGATGCTCGAAATCCGAACAATTTTAAATTTGCCAGCATTTTCTTTGTTTTTAAATTCTGTTGCAAAATTCAAACATTAATCAAAACAAACATTGTACTCTCGGGAAAAAAATAAAAATTGCAAATTTAGCACATCATGTCAAAGGAATATGACCGTAGAGTTGCAGTGGTTGAGTCCCTCCACGCCGGGCACTCTGTCCCAGAGATTATAAAATGGTTTGGCTTCCCAAAAAGCACAGTTTATGATATTGCAAAGAGGTTTAATGATGGTGCAGAGTCTGTAGAATGAAAAGAAAAGACTGCTCACAAACCAATCAGGTTTGTGAGCAGTCTTTTCAGGATAACCTGATCTGCCCAGCGACACTTTTTATTTTTTTTCCTGAACCAATTTTGACAAGGTTATGACCATATAAAGGAATATTATTCGCTGTGTGTTGAGGAAGTGGATATGGTACAACTGTACTTCTAGCCACTTCAATCTTCCTAGATGTTCTTCTTTTTGTAACTACTTTTATTGGTTGATACCCTCCAGCTAAACTTTCCACAATTGCACTCTTAAAACTTATTCTAGACATGGGCTTATGTTCATTAGTGTTAAGCTTACACAATTGGTAGCTGTTTAGAATAGCCCTGCCAAATAAAGAAAAGGCAACTTTTGTAGTCCACTTTATTGTCTTACGATCTGACAGGTACACGTAGAGCTGTGCATTTCCAAAATATACCCCTCCCATGGTTTGATTATAAAGGGCAACAACATTTAACTTCATAACTAAATTACCTCTTCTGTTATGCATTCAGTGAAACCTGCTTTGGCAACAATAGACAGTAATACAGGTTTTTTTTTACCATCTTGGTATGCAACACATATCAAAGAACCTTTTCGATATTTGCAAACTTATTTGCTTTTTAATTTTGTTTTAAGGCAGATTTCTGGCAGACATTTTCTGTTAACTCTCACTGTGCCTGTTACAGTGGTTTGATGTAGATATAGATTCAATAGCAGTTGTGGAGAAGTATAATAGTTATCAATACCTAAGTGATAACCTTGATGGAGGAGGTTGGTTTGACACAAAAAACGAAAAACAAAGTTGTAAGTCATACCATGGGCAACAGCTGCTTCATCTAGATCTTTTCCTCCCTTGAAAATTTCAAACTGAGATAAATAACCATTGGTGCTGTCTAAAACACACCAAAATTTTATTCCAAACCAAGAATGGTGCTTGTTTGGCATATATTGGCAGAGATGTGGTGTCTTTCCATTGTAATCAATCATGCTCTCATCTATAGAAATATCTTTTTAAGGAATATAAAAATACAGAAATTTTTTGTTGAAATGTTCAACTAAATACTGAACTTTATAAGTCTTATTTAGTTGTTGTTGATTAGGAATATAAGGATTAGGATTAGGAGTTATCAGTAAAGTGAATAAGCTTAAGCAAAAGTTGAAAATGGTCATGATTGAAGTGAGTAACAAACCAGGTAGTGGAAGCACAAGGATGACTAATATCCCAATATAGATTCATACTAGCTTTCTTGATGAGACCCATATTAATAACAACACTAAGGAATGCTTTTATTTCTAAAAGATTTGTTTTTCCTTGTTTTATCCATACATGACCTATCGACAATGGATGGGATCTCAAATGTTGATGGTTACTTTGTATCCATGCATCAGCATACTGGTTGGTATAAGTTACTAAATTTTCCAAAAATTCTATTGTGAAAAATAAGTCGACATAGTCAATGGGCTTTGACTCTGGTGAAATAGTATGTTTGGGTCCTGGTACACCAGTAAAAGTGCGGTAGTGGTGTAGTGTACACCAGTAAAAATGCGGTAGTGGTGTAGTGGTAAAACGCTCGCTTCATAAGCGAGATGTTCCGAGTTCGATCCCCACCACGTCCCTGGTAGTACCGCGCTCAACTTGTTTCTCTGCGCAGCGGCCTTGTTCGTCAAGGTTCGTGTTTCGGAGTTATAGAGTTGAGAGAGGGTTATAACCACTATTAAGTAGCCTCCTCATCTGTAGTGGCTTTATCGGCCTTGAGGAGGTGAATAACAAAAAAAAAAAAAAAAAAAAAAAAAAACCAATCAGGAATAAGGCCTTCATCAGCAGAGTACAGAAGTCGATCAACAAAAACCCCAGCACCTCCATCAGGAAACTGAGCAAAGATATGAATGTGTCTCATTACACTCATCACACATGTCTGCTTCAATAAAGGAGAAGAGAGTGGCTAAGTGTTCCGTTCTTTTAGCATCAATAAAACATGAAGCTGCCGGTAAACTTCATTTTTTCAGCGATGAGAAAAATTTACTGTGGATGCCAAAGTGAACAGAAGAAATGACAGATGGTTGGCTCAAGACCCAGAAGATGTCCCAGTGATTGGTCAGACAAAATTTCCAGCCTCTGTCCATGTCTTTATGTCTGTTTCAAGCAAAGGCCATGTCATGCCACCACACTTCTTCCTGAAGGGCCAACATGTTAACCGATGAGGTGGAGCACGCCTGTTCTAGGTTCAGTAAACATATCGAGCAAATCATTAAAGCTAAAGGCAGCTGGATTGAGTGAAATGAAAGCTCTTATATGTGTACATTACTGTTTAAAATTTCAGAAATATAGCTTTGAAACTAATACTTTTATAGTAATTTTTATTTTGTGTCAAAAAAGTCCGGATTTCGAGCATCCACCCTGTATATCAATTAATAAAGAATAAATGTAATTTATATTTTTTAATATTTCTAAGATAAATTGTTGCATGTTAAATTTAGTTACTATATGAAATATGTATAACTTGCAATAACTTATGTCCTAGAAAGAATAAAAAGTAATGAAAACTAATTTAAAGCAATAATAAGTTTTTCTTGCGATGGCATGGGCTA